>NC_080756.1:1054000-1399500 GCF_020826845.1 Diceros bicornis minor | reverse complement strand
CCAGTCACAGAGTCCTCAGTCCTCAGAAACATCCAAAGAAGTGAGCACACAGGCCACACTGGGTTCCAATCCTGAAGGGCTGCTTGGACGTGGGGCCGTCCCCCTGGCGGGGTCTCTGTTCTCCTCACAGTCTTCACTGAGGCAGCCTGACCCTGAGGCCTGAGCAGCAGTCCCGTCCCCTCTGCCGCAGTGTGCGGGGCTCTGGCAAAGGGGGTGAGCGGATCTGCTGGGAAGGAGGAGGCTGAATTCCCCAGAGGGGCACGAAGCACCAAGAAAGTGGACAGAACCTGAGAAGCTGGAGGGCTCTGCGAGCTGAGGGGGGCGGTGAGCCGGCCAGCAGGGTCGCTGGGCTGGTGCGGGGTGGGCAGCAGCGCCTGGTCCTTGACAGGCTGGAAGCCTCGGACGCCAGGAGTTCTGCACACGGCCTCGGCCGGAGGAGTTAGGCGCTGGGCTGCAGGACAGGTGTGTCCGGGTTCTGAGGAGCTGGGCAAGGCCACGGGCTTCACGGCGCGCTGCGGGAATGAGGCGGGGGCTCCCACGAGGCCCTGGGGCGCTGTCGGGATGACCCGCCCCGTGGCCACGTGTTGGTGCTTCTGTCACCCCGGTGCCCCCGGGCGGCTGTTTCCTGGGGAGGCAGAGACTGACAAAGGCTGCTGGTACCGAGCTCACCCTCAGGGGCAGGCAGGCGCCTGGGAAGAGGACGGCGGGTGGCCCCGCGGCCCAGGTGTTTACGCTCTGGGGAGCAGGAGGCGGGAGGAGCGCCGGCTCTCCTGCCACGTCTCAGGGAGGTGGCAGAGGTGCCTGAGGAAGGTCACGTCCTATTTCTGACAAAACTCGGTCGGGGGCCACGAAAGTAATTCATTTTGGTGGGATCTTTTTGGAAGGGAGAAATACAAAATGTTCTAATTCATCCGCTTTAAAATCAAAAGCAGGGACCATAGGACTGTTCAGTGAAAACAACTAATGAAAACACACGGCAGGGCCGGCCCTGTAGCTTAGCAGTTAAGTGCGTGTGCTCCGCTGCTGGTGGCCCGGGTTCAGATCCCGGGCGCGCACTGACACACCCCTTCTCCAGCCATGCTGAGGCCGTGTCCCACATACAGCAACTAGAAGGACGTGCAACTACGACATACAACTATCTACTGGGGCTTTGGGGGGAAAATAAATAAATAAAAAATTTTTTAAGCTTATAAAAAAACACACCGAAGCTCCCATTGAGTACATTTTGGGCAGGGGTGACATGTCCAAAAAAACCCATTTAAATGTTCCATACCAGTTTTCTTTTAACTTTTAAAAACATTATAACCTTCTCTGCCTCTGAACCAGCGTATGTGGAGTACAGGCCCACCGTCTTCTGGTGAATCGGCACTGTCCTCACAGACATCGATTGTCCAGACTCTTACACTTTTCCTAATTTTCTTTCCCTTGTCTCTGTTAGGCTTTCACTTAGTGCTACTGTAAATGTTCTCTCCTAGGAGCCGACCACATTCCCTCTTTTTTTGTTTCAATTTTTTGTTCTTACTGTAGGCAGGAAATTGGATGAGCTTACTAGAATTCTATCTAAAATACAAGGGTGAGCAGGTGGCCCCTAGAGTCCTCAGACCCTGACTTTTAGATCTAGGCAGAGACACACGTAAGACCATGGATGTGTTTTATTTTTTAAGAAATTTAGGTTAATTCATTAAATATTTACGACCTCCTCCTGTATGCCAGGCACTAGGTTAGACATTGGAGGTCAAAGGAAATAAGGCCCCGTATCCTTCCTTGTTACACATACAGTTCACGGGGAGACAGACACCCAGATGGCCCCTGACAAGACGACCTAAGTAAGTGCCAGAGAGGTGTTACTGGACCACCCAGGAGGGGCCCTCAGCAGATCTGAGCACCGGGGAGGTCCTCATGGAGGAGTCCTCCTCAGGCTGAGTCTCAAAGATTGTAATCATAGGCTCTTAGGCTCTCCCTCCCTCCCTCCCCCACCTCAGCAATTTAATTTGAAATTTTGTAATGGGACTTTCTCCTCTTCACCCCTAAATTAGTTGGAGATTGTAGGTTTTAAATTAAAGCACGCTAATGCATTTTTAATATAACTCAACGTTTTGAATTTAGGCACAAATGCCATGTTTGAAAACCAAGAGTGTAACTGGCATTAATGAGGGGGGAGGTAGTCGTAGTCCTTGCAGAGAACAGTTAGTGATTAGGGGCCAGGGTGCTCACACTGAAGACACCTTCCACGTCCTTGGACATGGCCTCATCTAATGCCCCCTCCTTCTCCCTCCAGCCTGGTTCTTCCAGCTCTTTCCTTGATTCCATGATCCATTCAATATGCACGCAAGAAATTCCATTAAAAAAAAAACAACAAACTGTTATCCAAAGAATATGAAATCAACAATACAAAGAGACTTATGCACCCCTATGTTCACTGCAGCATTATTCACAATAGCCAAGATGTGGAAGTAACCCAAGTGGCCATCAACTGCTGAATGGATGAAGAAGATGTGGTATATAAGTACATGGAATACTACTCGGCCATAAAAAAAGACAAAATCATGCCATTTGCGACAACACAGATGGACCTTGAGGGTATTATGCTAAGTGAGATAAGCCAGACAGAAAGACAAACACCATATGATTTCACTCATATGTGGAAGATAAACAAACACATGGATAAGGAGAACAGATTAGTGGTTACCAGAGGGGTAAAGGGGCATATAAGTACGGTGATGGATAAAAACTAGACTATTGGGGGTGAACACGATGCAGTCTATACAGAAACTGATATGTAATAATGTACACTTGAAATTTACACAGTGTTAGAAGCCAATATGACCTCAATAAAATAAAGAAAAAAAACAAATTGAAATCAATCTATTCATACCATACCCTCATTTTTAAATTGCCAAAAGATAACAATAGGATATTCATAAGAGAAGAATAGCAAGTAATCCATAGTGTGTTAGAAGTAATCAGCATTACTAATCATGAGACAACTGAATTGTTTTTAATCTTCAAGGAACAGATGCCACTTTAATTGCCACATCATTTTAACTATTCCAGAATATAAGGAATGCTATAAATACTTCCAATCTGTGTTTTTGTTGTGGTAAAATACATAACATAACATTTACCGTTTTTAAGTGTACAGTTCAGTGGCATTAAGCACGTTCACGTTCTTTTGCAACCATCACCACCATCATCTCCAGAACTTGTTCATCTTCCCAGACTGAAACTCTGTCCCCATTAAACAACGACTTCCCATTCCCCTCCTCCCAGCCCCTGGGAATCGCCATTCTACTTTCTGTTTCCATGAATTTGGCTACTTTAGGTACTTCATATAAGTGGAAGTATGCAATATTTGTCTTTTTATGTCTGGCTTATTACATTTAGCATAGTGTCTTCTAGATTCATCCACATTGTAGCCTGTGTCAGAATTTCATTTCTTCTTTAGGCTGAGTCATATTCCAGTGCACGTCTATACCACATTGTGTTTATCCATTCATCCGTCAATGGACAGTGGGTTGTTTCCACCTTTTGGAAACTGTGCATAATGCTGCTATGAACATTGATGTACAAGTATCCGTTTGAGTCCCTGCTTTCAATTCTTTTGAGTAAATACCCTCCAAATTAGTTTTTAATATATTTTAAAGCCAACTTCATGCAAAATATCTGAATAATTCCTATTAAAGCTGGAGCAACAAAAGGATAAATCATTATTGCTCTGGAAGTCCCAGCCAAGGCATATGGACCAAAAAAGAAAAGAGAGAAAGTGTTAATACTGAAAAAGAAGAAAAGGAAGTTAGCAAAGTTGTCCATATGTGTGATGTTTATTTGTGTAACTGAAAAACCCAAAATTTATTCAATTGATATTATTACAGAAAAAAATTAGTAGATTTTCAGTATATGCAAATGAAGACAGAATATATAATGAAAGAAAGTAAGCTGTGGCCAATAGCAATGATGATGTTGGGGGAAAACCTGAAGTATACTTACGGGGATCGTTCCCACTGTAACAAGTAGCGTTCTTGGTTGAGTGGTTGTGTGACACCCTGGTCAGCATCCCTCCCTGTCCATCTTGACTAGGTGGTGGACTGTGCTCTCACAGTGCTGCTAACCCCCCTCCACCAGTGCAAAGCCTCACAGCACTGTGTTATTTACAGTCTGTCTCCTCCAACAGTCTGGAAACTCCATGGATACGGATGCAGTCATATTAGTATCTGAAGCCCCTGAACCCAAGATTCTCAAACTAACCGAAGGGCCAGACTTGATTAACAAATGTGTTTTATTTGACGTGCCCATTTTTTTTTAAGTTTACATTTTAATTTCTTTGGGTAAGATACACTCTCTACATTTTACTAGGGCGTCCATCACCCTTTATTGTATTACAGCCAGCTTGATTCATTAATTTATGTTATCAGCCACATGTACGTAGGAATTTTATTTTTTTTACCATTGCATGAATTTAGTGCACCCTCACGCGTAGGATATAGTAAGTGTTTAATAAAGGTTATATGAGTGAATGAATTAATTAATTGACCAGTATTTTCAAATAGAATGGCTCACAGACTAATTCTTTTTTCTTTTTTTGGAAGGAAGATTAGCCCTGCACTAACATCTGTGGCCAATCTTCCTCTTTTTTCTTTTTTCTCCCCAAAGCCCCAGTACGTAGTTGTGTATCATAGTTGTAGAGTTGTAGTTCCTCTAGTGGGACGCCACCTCAGCAGGGCTTGTGAGCAGTGAGTATGTCTGCGCCCAGGATCTGAACCGGGGAACCCTGGGTTGCCGAAGCAGAACAAGCAAACTTAACCGCTGCACCACTGGGCTGGCCCCCACAGACTAACTCTACTATTCAAATATGTAAATTAGACTTGGAGTTCTGGAATAAATTGTTTCCAGATTAGATTTTCTTTTTTTTTTTTGCATTACCAAAAAAATAAGTAATTGCTACTTTTTCTGTGGTCTTTTCCAAGCCTCATTTGTGGGAACCAAACACCATACTAAATGGAATATAACATACAGTCTTAGTTCTGTGCTGCTCTGCTTTTTAGTAGTTCCTTTTTTTATTACATTTATCATATTTAATGTAAATAACTGTAACATATCAAAGTCTCATACAAATCTTCACTAACATACCTGTTTACATAGTTGCCTTTTGGTGAAAATCTAATTTTTATGAAAAGTTAATTGTGAGATTACTAAGCTCAAGAGGACATAGCAATTTGGTTTTTTTGGAAACCTTTCCAGGCTCCTCTGACCAAAGAAAACCACCCTGTCCTCTGAGTCCCCAAAGCAATCTGCACCTATGTTTATACAGCTTGCATTATATTCTATTGCTACAATGATTTTCTGTGTCAGTCTACCCCTAATGACATTTTTATCTCCTAGTATCTAGCATAGAGCTTTGCACCTGATAAATACACAACATCTGTTCAATGAAAGAATGAATTAATAAAATCGATGAATGAAAAGAATCTTTTAGGTATGAGAAAAACATGCAACAGCGTTTTTTCCATTTTATGTTCTGGTCATGTAGCATATCTACAAGGCTGGGATTTTCTATATATTTGTTATAGAGGAAAGTTTGTCACATTGGAAAGGTAATAGGGTCATAAACTCTTTTAACAAACATGAGATTTAAAAAGGCCAGTGGGGGCCGGCCTGGTGGCGTAGTGGTTAAGCTCACGTGCTCCGCTCTGGCAGCCTGGAGCTCGAGAGTTCGGATCCTGGGTGTAGACCTATGCACCACTTATCAAGCCATGCTGTGGCAGGTGTCCCACATGTAAAGTAGTGGATGATGGGCATGGATGTTAGCCCAGGGCCCATCTTCCTCAGCAAAAAGAGGAGGATTGGCATGGGTGTTAGCTCAGGGCTGATCTTTCTCACAAATAAATAAATAAATAAATAAATAAATAAATAAATAAAAAGGCTGGTGGATGTGAGTCCTATTTGGATTAATAGCAGCCACTCAGCTATTATTTTAGAAATATGTTCCTGCCACACAAGTGCATTGAGGCGAATGTCTTCATGAAACTGAACCCTCTGGGAATTCGTCATAGTGAGACCAGCTTCAGATGCTCCCTATGTTACTAATGAGACAGGACCATTCAAAGGCCATGAGAACACACTGGAAAATCTGAGGTTCACTGTTCTCAGTTGTTGCTGGGAACAATATAAGGTAGTTTTACAAATGATGTGGCTGTTGGGTTTCAAAGTCAGTGAGAAAGGGAAAACCAAGCAACATGACAATTATTCTTGAATCCCTTAAATCACCCATGAGCTGGGGTGGTTTAATAATCCTCCACCATAATATATATACATGCTGTGCACAGTAACACACGTGCTAAGATTTTTAGGGGATGGTGAAATTTCTTTTCCTTTCTTGACTTCAGAGCCAATTGGGAGAGAAGCATAAAGTTACTTTGATGGAGATCGAACATGACCTTATTATTGAACAGACAGTTGAATACACAGTGAGGGTATGTGGCTACAATGGACCTCCCAGCACATTCCCCTTACTTAGACAACGTACACACTGAGTCACAAGCAGGATGGACAATTGCAGCCTCCCCATGGGGATAAGTCTCTAAATACGAGGCAGAGAAAATTAATGCACGCCTCCTGTGGCCAGGCTGATATAGACAGAGAGATGCCAGAACGTGCGGAGCCAAGCAGGTTCAGTTCCTACTCATCAAATCCACCAATCACACCATCAGTCTTCCTCCTAAGCAAGGAATAAGTGAGCTGTGAGAAGAGAGACCAGGGTGCTATGCTTGCTGACATTCTCTATGTGGGGAAATTAGGCCAGGAGAGAGTTGGTCAGCCCCTTGATAGTATAGCATATAACTCCACAGATGGATTCTTTTCAAAAATTAAACAGTCAAAGCATTTGGTATTTGGACCACTTCAGGATATTTATTACTATTTTAACTTGCTGATTCTACCCATTAGTAGTCATCATCGTTATCATCTATAGACAATTTAATCAGTCCTCTAACGTGTCCTTAGTTAATGTTCCTCTTTGGCATTCAATTAATACTTAAAAATGTCTCCCTCAGGGGCCGGCCCCGTGGCATAGCGGTTAAGTGCCCACGCTCCACTGCTGGTGGCCCGGGTTCAGATCCCGGGTGCGCACCGATGCGCAGCTTGTCAGGCCATGCTGTGGCAGCGTCCCGTATACAGTGGAGGAAGATGGGCATGGATGTTAGCCCAGGGCCAGCCTTCCTCAGCAAGAAGAGGAGGATTGGCATGGATGTTAGCTCAGAGCTGATCTTCCTCACAAAAAAAGTGTCTCGATCAAACATCTAATACAAGAACATTTCTCAGGACTGAAGGAGCTCGAGTTTCCAGACTGAAAGGGCTGACTGAATGCCCAGTGCAAGGAACAAAAGGCCACACAGCCGTCCACACCCTGTGAGGAGATAAAGCTAGAGACAGCAGAAGAATGTCTTAAAATTTCTGATTGAAAATTATTTCCAAGCTAGGATTCTATATTTAATTTGGTGTCAGGGTATAATAAGACATTTTTGGAGAGCAGAGAGTCAATATTTACCTCCCATGCATCATTTTTTAGGAGGCTGATCAGCACATGTGCTTCAGCAAAAAGAGGATATAAACTAAGAAAATGTGGAACCAGACCTGATAGCCTACTGGTTAAAGTTTGGCGCTCTTACAACGCTGCTAACTCCCCTCCACCAGTGCAAAGCAAAAGTGATCAAATAGTCATGTAAAATCTTCCAAGGAGATGTACAAGACTTATATAAAGAAAATTTTAAACCAATGAGGTTCATAAAAGAAGATAAATAAATGAAAATTTTCTATACATTTTCTGTTAATTTTTTTCTAAAATTAAATTGAAATATAATTTAGTCCCAATCAAAACACTAATAATAAAATTTTTGTTACATGTCAAAATTATATAAAACCTCATCTGAAAATGCACAAATTGGCAGAAGCATTCTGAAAAATAAGAGAGATGAAGGAGTATTCCCTTTACCAGATGGTAAACGTATCCTAAAACTACTATAATAAACCACTTTGGAGCTGGTAAAGGAATGGTAGGGAGGAGATCACTAAAGCACACAGAAAACTCAGAAATAGGCCTAAAATAGAAAGTTTAATGATTGATAAAGGTGACAATTCAAATGAGCGGAAAAAAGAGGGATGAATCAAAATCGCCTTGGGGCGACTGGATACCTGTTGACAGTTATCTGTTGATACATGACGATCTATCTGCAATGAGAGGCTAACACAACACCATTTCACTGTATTGTGTGAATTTATGGGTCAGGAATTTGAGTAGGGTCTGGCTGGGTGATTATTTTGCTCCACATGGCGGCAACTATGTCACTACGTGGTGTTCAGGTGGAGGTGAGCCAGTCTAGAGAGTCCAAAAGAGCTTTGCTCACGTGCCGGGCACTGTGGCAGAGACAGCTACAAGACTGAGCTCTCTCTCCAGGTAGCCTCAGGGCCTCTCCATGCAACTTCTCCAGCAGGGTGGCCAATCTTCCGACGCGGTAACTTAGGGCTTCAAGAAACCCTGGTGGAAGTGATCGCTGCTCTCAAATGCTGAGCGCAGAACTGGCAAGCGTCTCTTCTGCTGTCCTCAGCCGGCCAAGGCAATCACTAAACCAGAGCAGACTCAAGAAGAGGGGAAATGGAACCCACCTCTCGTTGGGAATACTGTCCACAAACTTATGGATGTCTTCAGTCTTCTAAACTAGCGAGCTGAAAACAAAAACAAAAACAACTACAACAAAAAAACTGTATACTACCTTCACTCCTTACATCAGAATAAATCCACAGAAACAAAAGATTTAAAAATAAAAAAGTAAACCAATTATTAAAGGAAGATGGATGAGATTTTAATAGTAATTTATTGGGAAATGTCTTTCATAGCGTGAATGGAAACCAAAAAGTTTGCTAAATTTGACTTTTTATAAAATTCTTAAACTTCTAGACAGCAAAGGAAAAAGAAACACCATCAGAAAATTCAAAAGACAAAGGATGGATGTCTGCTTCTGTCCAGGATGGAGTAAATGGTACTAAACTACCACTCCCAAAATAAACAATTGTCCTCAGACACTGGACAATAGGCAGCCCAGAAGTTCAGTCCCTGGGAGAAGGGAAACTAATGAAGGGAGCCCACAGCTGCCCAGCTCTCTGCTGGGGCGTCCTCTGGACCATGGCAAAGGGTGAGGGTGCCAAAGAGAGCACAGTCTTCTCAGTGAGTCGAAGAGGCAGAGTTGGAATTTGGGGAGGCTGAGGCAGAATACATAGGACAGAGTACTGTGGAGGAAAAACCACTTAGAGAAGCAGAGGTCCACATATCTGCGTAGGGTCCCTGCGCCCCTGGCTGAACTCCAGGTTACGCCTATGTAGGGTGAGATTCCACGAGGATGGGCAAAAAGTAAATACTGGTCAGGCAGCAAATAAAAACATAGGATGCCCAGTTTTAAGCCCAAATTTGAATTTCAGATAAACAACAAATAAGATTTAGTATCAGTATGTCCCAACTGTATTTTACCTGGCAACCCTAATCACTGGAGATAAACTGAAGAGTTACTAGAGCTTGCACTTGGCTGGGAGATGTTCAGTTCCAACTAACCTAAGGCGCAGAGTGGACCCCTGGAGAATTCAGTCAAGACTCCAGAATATCCACTCCTTAAGGACTAAACTAGCCTTAGAGAATAGGTCAACCCAGGCCACCCAACAAAGCCTACAGAGACTAGATGAGGTCACCAAGGCAGTCAACATAGACGGAATGAGGAGAGGTCCAAGGCTGGGCCCCTGGGCCTCCAGTGTTAAGAAGTCTGGGAAAAAAGACAGAATCAGTGGAGGAAAATAATAAGTGACCAGTGAGGTGTGAAGAAAACCAAGAGTATAGTGTCCTGGAAGAGGTGAAGAAGGCTCTCAGGGAGAAGGATGAGGACAACTGTGCCAAACGCTCCTGAGGTCGACCACTGGACGTAGTGATGACAAGTCATTGGTGACATGGACAAGAGCAGTCTCAGTGGAGTCTTGGGGGCAAGAACCTGACTGCCGTGGGTTATTCAAGACAGAGGGGAAGAAGAATTAGAGAGGGCAAGTGTAGACAACTCTCTTAAGGGATTTTGCTGCTAAAAGTAACAGAGAAATGGTACAGTGGCTGTAGAAGGGACGGGGACCAAGACAGTTGTTTGTTTTTAATGGAGAAATAATATAATATTTAGCCACTGTGGGAGATCAAGATTTGGCCACTCTGAAATATATCTCTTTACCTTGATTGTTTTCTCTGAGGGACACTTGACCTCCCCCACTAACTGCCTAAAGAATTTGACATGGTGGCTCCTTCCTGGAACAGATCTTCTATCTGATGGCTGTAATGATAATGTAAGGTAGATGTTACAATGGGAGGGGCACCAAGCCCCTTTTTATCAAAAAACTCTATCTCTCCCTGACCACATTATCTATAGATGACCCTGAAAAGAATTATCTTCTTGCCCTCTGAAGTCCCAGACCACTACCCACCCCCAACACCTTCCTCGCCTTTAGGTACAATACTTAAGCAAGCAGCTTAGACAGAGGGACGAGTTGCTCATTTCTGAGTTTCTCCCATGTGTACATGTTATTAAACTTGGTATTATTTTCTCCTGCTAACCTGTCTTGTTGATTATTTGGCCAGCCATAAGAACCTTAAGGGAAAGGGCAGAGGGGGATTCTCCCTCTCTCCCCACACCGATTATGGGAATAATCCAGTGAGGAAGAAAATCTGAGGCTGCAGGAAGAGGAGAGAAATTCCTGGAGTGATGTCTTTGCACATGCTCGAAAGAGACTGGCAGTGCTGGCCTGTCCACCTCTAGTAAGAGGCAGAGAGGCAAGGACACCGGGGTGGACGCTGCCATGGGTGAGTGGTAGCAGAGGTCTGAAGAAGTTCTCTTCTGAGTCTTCAGTTTTCTTAAGGAAGTAGGAAGGGAGGTCATCCTCTGAGGGCAAGTACACAGGAGGAAGTTTGTTAAGGGTATGAGGAGAGAGGGGACGGTGGAAAACAGTTGTTTAGGAAAGTTGAATGCTGAGAGGAGCAGGGAAATATAGTGGGATTGCCAGGCAGCCTCAGGCCCTTTGATGTGAGTGGTTATGAATTTAGTGATAGGGTAGCGGGCTCTCCTTCAGCCACATGCTGTGCAGGGTAGGTGGAGGGTTAGATTTCATTGGGGTTGTGTTTCTCCAAGTTAATATGAGAGAGAGGCAAAGGAGTTGAGGGTACATGCACGGAAATGATGACAGTGATTGTCAGACTTTAAGATGGGAAAGGAGGGACGGGGAAGGTACTGAGACCAAGGGGCTGAAGTCCTGATGAGGTCAGAGGGTTGTTGAAGCTGGACTTCAGAGAGAGTGAGCTGGAAAGACAAGAGATGGGGACATGAGCCGGAGACAATGAAGCAGTGGCAATTATTCATAATAGATAAGAGACTTACAATAGGACTGTGGGAGAGGGTGGCTGAGGCAGGTTGGAGGACAAAATCATTGGAGAAAAGGAATTCAAAGGAACTGAGCAATCAGGCTATTGGAAGAATCATATTTACTCATAATGAAACTACCAAGAATTTAGACAGGAGAAGTGTTGGGAAGAATGACACTGAATCATGAAATGAAGGCCTTTGATTTGATCGATTTCCTCTGATCAATAGGATGACAATGTAAGTACAACAGGCCAGGACACTCGATGTGTTGGCAAAAACCCAGCCAAACACATTCTGACAAGATGCTCTCAGTGCTGGCTGGTCCTCAGAGGGTTTATGCTTCCGTGAGAAGTACAGGTTAGTTATCTGAGACTACCCCCTGGCAGGCCTCTTGGAGTGAGACAACTTCCTGCAGGGCGGGACCGTTTGGCAAACATCCTCAGAGAAGACTGAGGTGGAGGAACAGGACCGGAGGCCAAGGGTGCACACATCAGACACCTGAAACTGCAAGACTTGTACTGAGCTCCTGTTCACGCCAAGGAGGATCTGGTCCTGCCCCAGCCATGCATGCTGAGATGGCAGAACCGGGGGAGTCCAACGAGCCTTGGACCCCAGGCTCTCATCACACCAGAGTTGATGCTGGTGCTTCCTTAAGCTGCAGCGTATTAACCCAGAGTGCAGACTGCAGTCTTGCCAGATGACCCTGCAATGTCCAGGGAGCCACAGGCAGAAGAGGGGCTGCACACCTGCTCCTCTTCTATTGGTGTCAGATGGTTCATCCTGTGTGTGCTCCATCAGCAAACATTATCAAACTTCCCTCTTTTCTTCTTCCTAGCTTTAAATTTCAAAAACAAAAAGAAAAAAAGATATATTTTTTCCCTAGCAATCCATCCAGCATCGTGTATTATATTGTTTTGTTTTGTAAGGGTTTGAGGAACTGGCCTGGGAAGTCCAGGAGAAGAAGGAGACTCAAAGCATGGAGGCATTTCCAGCACCAGCAACAGGCTGCTAAGGTGGGACTGCCAGTACACATTTCTATTGTATGGAATATGCATCCGTCGTGGGAATACGCACCCATCATCCTCCAAAGTCACTGCAGATGTCAAGGACTCTTTCCTGCTGATTCACTCCCAGAGGAGTTTTTGCACAGTGCTCCTAAGAACCACTGCCATGGGCTGGAGTTAGCAGGAAACATCCTCCTCTGTGCCCTCTGTGATAAGGCCGTGTATTCTTCATGACCCCCAGAGGATGGATCTGGGCATCCACCACTGACTGGCACCAGTGCAACACATCTGAAATTTTTATTTAAAACAACAACAACAAAACCTTTTTGAGGATCTACTCACTTCCCCAATAAATGCATAGACTAACGGGGTCTAACACCGTTTTTGCTTCTACCTCATTGCCACCAGCCACATATCAGTAGTCTTGGCTCAAGTGCTGATGGTATTTAAAGCCGAGTATAATTCAAACCATAGTTTTGTAATGCTCAATTCCACCATGAAACCGAGCTATTATGAGATTACTGACAAAAAGGAGATACCATAGTGTAGAACAGTGTTGTGGATTTTAAAGTCAAACAGATGTGAATTTGGATCAGATTACCATCTCTTTGACCTTTAGTAAGTTTCCCAATATTCCCAACCTTCAGTTTCTCTCCTACAGAATGGAGACAATAATACTAACAACTCTGAGGGTAATTTTGATCTATCATGAAAGTTAAACATTAAATGTAAAGTATCTAGAACAGAATTAGTGCCCAAGTAGTGACAACTATTACTATAAATACATAAGTCACATACACTCTAGGTCATGGGAAATTTTCCTGTCCCGGGCAGACTTCTCCACTCACTGTCGTTAGAAAAAAAAAAAAAAACAAAAAAAAATCAGGCAGCTGCTTCCATGCGGGTTTCTGACCGTGTGAGTCACGGTTAAAAACCTTGGCTGCCCTGACCAAGACTTCGATAGCTTTGCAAGCTGTTCCAGAAATGGGTCACAGTATTTTTTTTTTTCTCTTTTAGTGGGAAAATAGAAGGATGGAGATTTAATGTGTGAATGCTGCAATTTGTTAGCCTTTCTGTTTCTTATAAACTTATGACCTTCTAGAAGGAAGCAGCAGGTTGATTGTAACCACAACTGCACCCGTGTGTATAATCCCTAAACTGTAAGGGTTGTATGCCCAGCCAATTATCCTAGTCCCAAAATAAAGACGGGGTGATCACTGCGTTTTCCCCAAAGCCAAAAAAACTCTAAAGCCACAGAGAAGACATCAGCACTGCTGGAGAGACTCTCCTGAACCAGAAAAAAAGAGGTACAGCATCCTAGCTTCTCTCTTTTGCCCGCCCTCCAGTCTCCTGGCAGTCCCCTCTGTGGGCTCTGTTCAGCAGAGCCACCTGACAAGACAGCCTGACACCACCCACAAGTAATGCCAGCATCCCAGGGCCAAGGCCAGGGCAGAAAGTGGTCTGAGGGCCAACGGGAAAACGGCTGATACACCGGCTTCTTTCAGTTCCCTGGAAAGACCAAGGTCTTCCCAATGTCAAGACACTTACATGTTCTGTGATCTCTGCCTGCAATTCTCCCACCACCGGTCACCTGGCTGCCTCTTTCTCATTCTTCAAGTCCCAAATTAAATACCACTTTCTCAGAGAGGTCTCCCCTGATTACCAAGCTAGAGTAGGTCTCCCCTACTATTCTTTCTTTAAAACCTTCTCTTCTTGCTAACCTTTATAATTATATACAGATCTGTGTAGTTATCTGTTTAATCTCTACCTATCCAGGAGCAAGCTGTATCTGTTTTGCTTCCTACTGCATTGCCAGAATCCAGCACAGAGCCTGGCATGTAGTCGGCATGCAGTGAAAAGTAGCCATGGGGCCAGCCCAGTGACCTAATTTCGGTGCTCTCCACTTTGGCAGCCCAGGTTCGGTTCCTGGGCACAGACCTACACCACTCGTCAGCGGCCATGCTGTGGCAGCGGCCCACATACAAAATAGACGAAGATTGGCACAAATGTTAGCTCAGGACTAATCTTCCTCAGGAAAAAAAAAAGCCATAATTACTTCTATTATTTGTAACTATAATTGAATAATCAGATGGAGATGTCAGCCCTTTCTGGAGTGTATGTTAATTTTTGATGCCACTTTCTACGTTTTTATTCCTAATATTTAGTTAACATGAGTTGTGAGTTCCAGTTCCGTGAATATGTTTTAAACATTTTCTAGAATACCAAATTTCTACATCTTGAGGCTTCGAAGGCCATTAGAGGAGAGTTGATACGTTCCTTGAACTGTCAAAACAAAAACTATGCTGGCAAACTTGGAATAAACAAATTCTTTTCATCAAATGATCTGTAACTGAAAAGAGAAAAATGCGTACAGGAGAGCAATTTATCAACTGCAAAATCTGTTGATGTTTCACGCATTCTGGTTTGGATCTTTTGATTTTTGTTCTTTAAAGTGATTGAATGATATGTTTTCCTTGACACTTACAGGGAGATCTTCATTAATTTTCTTCTACAATCGATGCATCTTTTCCTCAGTAAAATTCAGCCCCCTTTCTCTTCTTAGCATTTTGCTCTTCCTGCCCCACGTGGCCAGAGCAAGGCCCCATCCTCGTAGATAAAATAAATCTGGACTCCACCTAAGGACACGCTGTCTTGGTCTTAGAGACTTAGTCTCCAAGGTTCCCAGGCTTCCCTGCCCATCTGCCACAATCTCCGCATGTCATCATATGCAGAAAAGAATTCCCGCAGGCTCAGGAGTTGGGAAGGCTGACAGGCTAACCGTGGGGGTAGGGGTGGGGTGGGGAACTAAGGTGATCATCTTGAGGCAATCAGCATGTGGGGAGCTTAAGAGTCCACTTCCAGGTTCATTTTTGTCATCACTCTAAGATTCAGTCATCAAGCATTTATTAAATGCCTAGCATGTATAGACACTCTAGAGCTAGAGATTCAATTACACAGAGTAAGCTGTGGTTCCTGGTCTCAGGGACTTGCTGTGTAGTATACGGAAACAGGCAGGTAACAGCACTTACGATTCATTCTGTCAAGTTCTCTGAGAAAGGTAAGCCCAAAGCACTGTGGGAAAAGGTCCCTAACCCAACCTTGGGCAAGTGTGAGGTGGCGATGCTACAGCAAAGGCTTCCTGGACGACATGATACTTAAGCTGAAAGATGAGTAGGCATTGCCTGGCCAAAGAGTAGAAGAATGTGCTGGAAAAAAAGAAACAGCATGTGCAGAAGCGCATAGAAATGTGTTGTGGGGGTATTGTAAGTAATTTAGGGCCAGGGCCAGGACAGGGAAGGGAGTGGGAGAAGGGTGAGGAGGTAAGTGCAAGACAGGTTTTACACGAGGTGAGAACCCGTTCTTTATGGTCAGGCCCTTCTGAACTAACTGCAGTCAAAGGAATTGATAAGAGACGGTGGAAAGAAGACGCACTTGTGGAGTCAGGCAACTTGGACTTGAAACTCGGTTGTGTCATGAGTTTGTGACCTTGGGCAAAATTACTAAGTCTCTGCGAGCCTCACTTGTTTCATCAATAAAATGGAGGTAATAAAGTCTGCTCTAAAGGATCATCACTACCATTAACTAGTATAACACGCGTGGGGTCCAGCGCACTGCGTGGTTTCATGTCAAACCTCAGCTATCATGGAATAAATTGCTGTCGTCAAGAATGTCCACGTGAAGTGTGAGTCACACAACCACGTGAACACAGGGCAGACTCTGGTCTGGCTCCAGTTACCAGGGAAACATCTTCCTGCCCAGACTTGCTGTTTGGGCTCTTTAGCTCTTTTGTTTTAATGGTAATATGTACGTTTCACAAGTCGGTGTCATTTCACTGCCTAACAGACGTGCTGTTGGAAACTGAGTTATTCTGTCCTCAGACCATCCTCACTTCATTCCTTCATGCCACAGAATTTTGAGCTAAAAGAGGCTGTAGCACTCATCCACGGACGCTGGAGACAGGCCCATGTTGGGACAGAGACGGCCCTCAGCGGGGAGGGCTACACAAGCCGTGTCTTAGTGCCGTGAGGTGCTACACAGCAGCCAAAACAATGAGATGCTCTGTGTGCTGACGTGGCTGGACCACCAAGACTTGTTGTCCACGAGAAGCAAGCTGCAAGAAGGTATCGGACACCATCGTCTTCTGTAGAAAAGTGGACACACACGTGTACAAGCAGTATTGCACTCCTTCTACGGTTACGCGCCTCCTGTGCAAATGCATAGGAAAACTCTGGCAGGATACTCACTGGAATGAGAAGAGTATGCAGATGGTGACATGAGATGGGGTGTCAGGGAGGAGTTGGGGGGATAGTAGTCCAAGGAGACATTAGCCTCTTCAGAAACATTTTAATTTTTTACAAGTAACACTCGTTTCTATAATTCAAAATTTGTTTTCGAAACAGAAACAAAGACAGAGCAAGGGCTGAGGTGGGTGACACTGGCTCAGATCCCAGCTCAGCAGCTTGTTAACCGCGATGTGGGGGAGACTTGACCCTCCGCCTCAGTTTCTTCAACACAATGTCTTGCGGGTTTGTTGTGAAGACTGAAGGTAAAACTCCTCGGACGTTATCAGTGCTCCCACGTGTTGGCTTCCTTCCCCTACCCTGAGCCCAACGGCTTTTTCTTTCTTTAATTTTTATTATTATTTTTTTTTTTACAGATTAGGAAACCAAATACAAATTAACTAAGTCACTTCCTCAAAGCATCCCAGCTGCTAACGTGAGAGCCAGGCTGTTCACGGGGTCTTATATCACAATAGATCAGCATTTACTCCCCTGGGGAGCCCGGTTACTGTGCGCGTGTGGCTGTTTTTGCCAGTGGTTCCAGTTGTCAGATTCCGAGAGGCAGGTGCGTTTGCAGATGGTAAGGCAGGGCATAGCACTCTGGGCTTGGGCAGCTGCTGGACCCACCACACCGAGGAAGGCCAGGCAGGGAGTGCGGGCGAGACCTGCAGGGTTACCTCCAGCATGACTTTGTTCTCTGACTCTGCTGTCAAGGAAGTCTAGCCTTGCTAGCCCTGCAGCAAGGAGGGCACCGGTACCAGGCAAAGGCTCAGCCAACAGGACTGGGCATGGTGGGCAAAATGGGCATCTGACATTCTTTCTGGTGCCTAGAATCTGCCCTCTCCCTGTTTGGGAGATTCTTCTGACCTGTGAGGCAGAGAGTGCCACTCGCCATGATCGTGGAAAATGACGGATACTCTCCCGGTTGCCCTTCCAGCGAGGGTACAGTCAGGGGAGGTGGGCTCAGCAGTCAGAAGTGCCTTCCTCATCAGGGTCCACTCTCTTAGAACTACAGGGATGGCTTCCAGGCCTATGGGGAGTTACCCACCACGGCTTTATCACTAATTTTAACTGAAGCCCTGAGTTTTAATTTTAACTGAAACTAATTTTAACTGTCACCGACCCCAGCTGGGCTTGTGGCTATTATTATCTTGTTGAGTCCACACAAAGGGGATTTTGTGTTCTGAAACAATTGTGCAGGAGCAAGACGCCATCAGACTGTGCAATGCATTCTCTGCAGTCCAGGGGTCCAACCCGGCTGAAACCACACCGTAGCTGGTTGCACCCCCACTCCAAAAGAGAGGGCACTTCTCAGGAACCTCCAAGATGGACCCCCTGGTTAATTTTCTGGCAAGAATTCATGACTAAGTGATATTTTCGTCTTCCTCTCCTCCACTTTTGGCCCTTTTTGTGTTTGTCCACGGTGCCTGCAGACTCTGCTTCCTGTACTAGGGCCTGAGAATTTACTTCAACGTCTATGTGGGACTCCAAGCTGGCCTTCTGCATTCTAATGATTAATGGGCATCCCAACCACTCGTAACATTCTAGAACTGAGTTGCTTCTTGCTATCCTGCAGAAAAGAAGGACACGTATGTCTCAGACACATCTCAGATCCTCTCAGCCTCACCGGTCTCGTCTCGACACCAGCAGTTCTGTATGGGCTCCTGCTGACAGTGCCTCACCCCTGAGCTGCACCACGTGCCCCCCATCTCCCACCCAGGGAGGTGTTAATGCAAGATACAGAACGCCCAGGATTCTGCCTGTGGCTCCCATACGTGAAACACTGAAGTAAGTGTAGGGAGTTAATGCCCATGACACAAACTTTTGACAAAAGGAGACAGTTAATAGACAAATTCTTCTTCCTTTCTCCCCGTAGGTGGACTGTTTTGAGGTGCAGCTTATGTGACTCCTGGAGGACGAGCCTGTGCATTTGAGCAATCAGTCTTACTCGGCAGCTGCCAACTCGACTGTGTCTTGATTGGCTCCTCCTCCTCTGCTTCACGCCCCTCATCCCTCACACCTGGAAATGCGTTCCCTCATCAGGTAGAAGCACCATAGCTCCTTGCCTCAGGCTCTGCTTGCCGGGTAACCCAGGCTGAGATGACACCACGGAATCCATAGACAAAATTACGCCAATTTCACCATCATTAGTGGCTTTTCCTCACTTGGGAAAATTCTCTGGCTTCTCACTCAGTTCTATCCTACAGGTGAGACTTTGAGAAAGTTCCATAATCTCTCTGAGCCTCATATTCTTCAAGGTACCATGGAGACAACAATAATGCCTATCTCATGAAGAGGTGAAGGAATTAAAAGAAAAGACTGATTGTGGTCACTTAGTACAGTGCCTGTTGTGTAGTGAACGCTGTGTCGGTTGTTGTTATTATTGTCATAAACATCAGTCTTATTTGCAACATGACGGAGCTCTGGGGAGATGGAAAAAGGAAAAGGGATCTATTTACAGTACTTTAGAGAGGTGGGAAGGTGTGCCCGCACACCCGTGAGCACATGTGATCATGTTACACAGTAAATCCTCCAGGGTCCATTCCATCATCCAACAAAAAACGGATTTAGAAATGGAACTACGACTCCTTCCAGAGTTAGACTTTTGTGGCTATGGTGAAATGACCATTTCGAGCATTTGAGCATTTTGAAGAGCTTAGTAAGTTTAAAGTGAATTAGGACCACGTTGGCCCCAGGCTTTGACATTCCTTCTGTAGCTTTCCCCTCAAGGGGCTGGCATGGCCAAGGGACCACCCGGCTTCTCTCTTCTGAAGCTCTGTCCGTGACTCTGAGCTGTGCCTGGACCGCGCTGGAGATGGCCTGTCTCCCATAGCTTGCCGTCCTTTGATCCCAGAGTTCTTGTGTTGTTTTTGGCTTTTACTTGCTGATGAAGAGATTTATGTGTATTTAATTTTCTTTAGTCTCTGGCTGCCAAAGATCTCGGTGTCTGTAATACTCGCAGGGAACTAGGTCAACTACACCCATGTTTTTGCTGGGTGGTTTTCACAGTAGTGGGAAGTCGGAAGTGATTCGTAGGCTACTAAATCTTGGGCTTTGTTTAACATATAATTTTTATGGCCAGTGAGACCAAGTAAGGTCCTAATATTTCAGAACTTCATATAGGACATAAGCCAGAATGAAAAATGACAGTGTCTGCCAACAAAACCTCGCAATTGCCTGATGCCTCTTCCCAGAGGACGTCATCCCGACCCCCCCGCAGCCCCATTTTTGTCCTTTGAGTTAAGAATTCTTGTTAAATGAACTTCTGATGCTTGTTTTCCTTTGGTAATGCAGCAAATGCAAAATGTCCCTCACACCACCCACAACTGTGCAGACCAGATGTCCCCGAGGATCCCCTACCTGGTGTTTTGTCCCTGATGACCCCTTAGCCTGCTAAAGAACAGAAAATTAAAATCCAAGTTTCAGTCTAAATATGGAACCTCAGCCTGGTCCTGTCATTCAACATCTCTTTAGGTGACTCAGTCCCTGCCCAGTTAACTCCGGTAAATGCTTCACAGCCCCTTTGCTCTGCTCCAAGACGGTGTCCGGGTGTGGTTTGGGTGGCAAGGTGGGGGTCCTCAAATCCGTGCTGGTCTCAGAATCCTCCTGGTCTCAGAAGTATGTGGCTGGAAGAGGATGCTCCCTTAAATGGCATTCACCAGGGGGCTACTGGCCCTGTTTGCCTGCAAATGCACCCAGCAGCCTCTCCATCCTGAGCTCAGGCCTCTGTGGGGGCCCTGCCCTCTCAGCACTCAGAGTCTGCCTCTTTGGGCCCTTCAGGTGGGAGGAATGGGCCCTTTGCCTCAGACTCCTGTGGTAGACACAAGGGTCTCTGCTCAGACCCCACTCTAGGAGAGATGTGCTGCCTCGGCGGCTGAGAGAGTGGTCAGCAGACAGTCTCTGGCTTACAGCTCCTCCCGGATCTGCTTCAGCGGCAGAAAGTCCTCTTACTTGAGGTCACAGCCCTCCCGGGGCAGCCCTCCTCTGTCCCTGAGTGAGGCGAGGGAGAAAGCCCCAGCCAACAGGGCAGGTTGCAGCACAACGCAGATGAGCAGTCTCCCTCGAGTTCCCCTGTGGGGGCTGAGGATCTGCCCGGTCTCTTCGCAATCTCATCAACTCCTCCCTTGTCCAGTCCCGCTTCCTCCCCCTCCTTCACAGATATTGATCCCTAATAAGCATCTTGCACCCCAAACTTATCTCAGCATCTACTTCCAGAGCAGCCAACGTACAACACTCCTCTCTTCTCCCGTCTTCTGCCACAGCGTCCGTGCTGTCCCTGTACAATGTGGGAATGGACTCTGCAGGCTCTTGCCAGAGGCTCCCAGTCTTCTTGTGCACAGCGGATGGCTGGCACCAGCCCCAGTGTTCTGGGCCTTCCACCCGGTGGAGACTTCTGAAGACGGCCCCGAAGCTCTGCTTGGAGCTGGGTGTTGAAGGAGGACAGGACGAAGACCTTGGCCTCTCATCTCCCAGGTTTCTCTCTCTCCCATTATTCACAAAATCCCTCAAGTCAGAAGGAGCGGCCTTTGGGCTTCTCTTTATCTCTTTTCTCTTCTGTATCCTGGACGTAGAATGAGATTCTATGACCTGGTTCACCGAGTCTGTCTCTTGAAATGATAAAGGTAGGTGTTAGATTCAAGGAATCTTTTTATTTCTTAAAAAAGTCTGACTTCCAAATCTACTGTCTTGTATATTCAAAAAGCCTATTTTGAATGCTGGAAACTATGCACTGACTCTTCCTCTCTGCATTTCTGTGTGACAATCTCAATTCCTACCTTCTTTCTTTCTCCTAGGTTCAGGGCCCTGCCCCCAAAATAATTTTAGTGGGGGCTGTAAGCAGTCTCCGTGTAAATATATGCTACACATGAATTTTTAAGCATCCCACACAGGTCCTTATGGGGGTGAGATGCACAAAGGAGCTGCTGTCCATCCTGTCCCGGATCTGTCTGTTCTACCCCGAGGACGGCCCACCGGAGAGCAGAGAGAAACACTCTCTATGTTGTCACCATCCCGCCATCATCTGACCCGTGGCTCGGCCTCTGCGGCCTCTGCCTGGGTGTCTCAGGGAAACCTGCAGCCCGTCAGCGTTCTGGCCTTTCCCCGCCCGCTCCGGCCGGCACTGAGGGAGACGGGGCGGGCCCCGGGGCCTCCCTCCACTGTGGGGGACGCACGGAGTCCTGGCTGTCGGCGGCCGTGGGGCTGGGGTGTGGATGGCTCCGGGCCCCCGCGGTGGCTGAGGCGTAGCTGGACGATCACAGTGTGTGAGGAGACGCGCCCCCGCCTCCTCTCCCGCCGCGCCCGCCACCTCCGCGCGCCGGGGACCCAGGGGCGCCGCCCCGGCCCGTGGCCTGGCCTTCTGCTGTCACCGCCTCCGCGCCCTGTGCTCGCACGCCGCGCAGGTGCAGCGGTGAGCCCCGAGCCGCCTCCCCCAGAGGCCTGCAGCCCCCCGCTGCGCCCAGGCCTCCAGACCCAGGACGCGGGCCGCGAGCGCTGCGTCTGCGGCTGCCTCCCTCCCGCCTCTGCGGGATCCCCAGGGGCCTCCCCCGCCGGCTCTCGGGGCGCTTCCCGTGCGCCCGGCCTGCGGGGACAGGGCTCCCGCCGCCCGCCCGGCGCCTCGTGCTGCGCTTCTCCCTGTAAGCCGGGCTTCCTCCACGTGTGTCGTGAGTCCAGTCCCGACGGACAGCCAGCGAGAGGCTCCAGAGAAGCGCCTTCCCTTCTCAGGGGAAGATCACATTTTAGACATTCAAGACTGATTCTCTGCACGCTAATGAAGCTAAAAGAAATTGAAAAATCATTTATTCCCAGCAAAACTTGGCTTTGAGCTTATTGTCTTGCCTCAATCTCAAACAAATAGATAAGCAACAGTCTCCTGTTCTAACAGATTATCTGTCCTCTCCTGAAGCACTGGGCCCCCTTCCTTACAGGGTGAGACGTCGCCAGTTAACAAGATGTATAAGACATGGAAATGTATCTGAATATAATTCAAAGGAATACTAAACCTGTGGTATAATAATAATAACAAATTGATAGCTATTACCTATGCCGTAGTGATGGTGCTTTGTATATATCGTCTCACTTAATTTTCATAATAACCCTGTGGGAAAAGTATTATTTGGAAAGGATAAATGAGACCCAGGAGAGCTAACACCTTGTCTAAGGCCACAGGACTAGTAAAGGGTGGACCAGGGGTTCAGTCTGTCTGGCTCCAAACTCCTTGCTCTAACCAGTGTAGTTCCTCCATTAGAAAAGAGTTGGCTACAGGAAAAGATTTTGATGACACAGACCTCTCATGTTTGTTCAGTGAGAAACAGCTGGCTTTGCGCTTGAGAACCCGGCTCTGAAGGTGGCTTCACTGTCTGTACAGTGGAGGTGACACTGCCCCAGCCCGCAGGGTGCTGTGAGGTTGAGATGAGCTACCCAAGGCACAGCGATGGCACAGGAGGCTTGACTGGCTGCTGGCTGTCACTGCCATGAAAGCCCCAGGCCAAAGATTTCATAATCCCATGTAAACAAATGGTGTTTAATTTTCGGCATTCATAAATATTTGAACTGCATCCTATTGTTTCTTTTTCCCCTTTATCTCTTAGAAATTAGCCTCTGTTCAACTCTAGGAGGGAAAATCCTACTGTGAATGTTTGGGAGATTGGAAGCTCTGAGTGTATCGTCCTGACAGAAATATCACTGGTGTTTTCATCTGTAGTTTTGCTCTGTGCTGGAGAAGCGATAGCTCCAACCAAACGTTCCCTCAGCTGTTGTTATCATTATTATTATCATATCCTTATTATTAACGTCTGCCTTTGCAGAGAGTAGGGGAAAGCCGAGACGGCACTTGGGCTTTGAGTCAGATGTATCCAGGTCGGAATCCAGTTTCTGATTGATCCCTGGAAAGTGACGGCATCGCTGTGAGTGTCGGTCTTGCCATTTGCGCCTGTCTGACACAGCTGTACCAGGTTAGGTGCTGCGTGGTAACCAACACGGCACAGGAGTCCAGGGAAGGCTGTCTCCCTCCCTTCCTCTCTCTTATTGTCTTGTCCAATCACCTGTATTTTAGGAAGGTGCCATATGTGTATGTGGCAGTAGGGGCATTTTTATTCTTAGATATCTGCTTATTGCATAGTAAATGTTATGGGTTAAATCGTGTCCTCCCCCAGTTCATATGTTGATGTCCCATCCCTCAAAATGGGAGCCTATTTGGAAATAGGGTTGTTGCAAATGTAATCAGTTAAGATGAATTTATACTGGAGTAGGGTGGGCCCCTAATCCCACATGACTAGTGTCCTTCTGAAGAGCGAAAATCTGGACACAAGCATGCACACAGCGAGAATGTGAAGATAATGCAGAGACTGGGCTGGATGATGCTTCTGCAAGCCCAAGAAGACCGAAGACTGTCAGCACCCACCAGAAGCCGGGAGAAAGGCACAGAACAGCTCTCAGGAAGCATTAACCCCGCCGACATCCTGAGCCTGGCTTCTGGCTCCAGAACTCTGAGACAATAAATTTCTGTTGTCTAAGCAGGTTTCTGGTGATTTGTTACAGCAGCCCTAGGACACCGGTACAGAAAACCAGGAGGACTAGAGCCTTCTCTAAAATGTGTAGCTTGAAGATTCTAAATTTTATACTTATCTAAAAAATTAAATTCTGCAATCAAAATCAAAGGAGATCAACAGTTTATCCAGAAAAGTTACTAAAGATGAAGACTATAAATGGCAGGTAATCCGTCATGGGATTCCATACGACACTACTATTAAAGATTTAATAGTTAACATTTCTAAATGACTTATCATGCAACTTTTAGCAATTCTTTTTTTTTGTTTTGGTGAGGAAGACCGGCTCTGAGCTAACATCTATTGCCAATCCTCCTCCTTTTTTTCCCCCAAAGCCCCAGTAGATAGTTGTATGTCATAGTTGCACATCCTCCTAGTTGCTGTATGTGGGATGCAGCCTCAGCATGGCCGGAGAAGTGGTGCGTCGGTGCGCGCCCGGGATCCGAACCCAGGCGCCAGCAGCGGAGCGCGCACATTTAACCGCTAAGCCACGGGGCCAGCCCAGCAATTCTTCGTTAAAGTAATTAGAAACAATACAGAAAAAAGTGTGATAATCACAATAACAATAAGACTAAGGTCTAAGACTGGCCATCAAGCTGTTGCCAAAATCTAGTACACAGAGAGACCACAAGTTGAAGGAATGGATTCAGAATCCATTTCACCTTTCTAGATGTTTCCCTCCTGACCCCGACGGCCTGGACGGAGGTGAGAGGACTCTGCATGTCCCTGTGCTTGCCTCAGGCCACTCCTCAGGGTCTTCACCGTAAGAAAAGTGCAGAACCACGCGTGTCCAGATTAGCGTCGCTGTCCTCCTGTCCCCGTCGGTGTCTAACTTTCCACATTCATTCAGAAGCTGAGTTTCTTGAATGGAACAGGGCAGAAATGAGGTGAGAGGAATCGGTCGTGCTCCTGCCTACTCGGAGGTGGGTTTTTCAGACAGTGTTTGTGGAAGGGCTGTGGACAGCTATTCTAGATATTTCCTCCTCTGGGCACACAATGGGACTGCGTTTTTCCAACTCTCTGGAGGCGACTGTCTTGGTCAACGGGATGCAGGCAGAGGTGATGGTGTCACTTCTGGGGGAAGCTGGAACGCCGGTGTGTGGTGCACACGCTCCTTCCCCACCGCCAGGTGCTGGAGGAAGCTCAGGGTGAGAGGAGCCTGCGTCAGCCCGGGACCTGAGTGACAGCCACGAGCAGGGCTCGATGACAGCCTGCCCTGGACGTGTAGAAGGAGGAGAAAACAAGCAAAACCACAACTTTCTGACTGTTCCTACAGGACCCCCCCTGCCCAGGCTGTGTCTAGGTGGAGAGAGAGACAGGGGCAGCCCCCAACAATTGTTCTGGGCATGGAGATTTTTTATGAACCACGTTCGTTCAGAGAATACAAGAAGGTTCTCGTTCTGTTTCCCCTTCAAATTACATCCAGCCATGATGTGCAGCGAGGCCTTGCAGAGGCTCTGTGATGAGATTAGCCAATCAGAGGACTTCAGTCACAAAATACCAATGTGGAGGTGCCCTATATTCTCATATGAACCACCCTCCCATCATCAAATTCCTGGGGAAAGTTTAAGTTTACAGATTAAAATTCTTTGCATATTAGAGTCCAAAGACATAAAGATCTGGAGGATTTAAGTGTGAAATCAGATTCTCGTTCTCTTGTGAGCTAAAGGTCACAGAAATTACATTCCTCTCTAATTTTGCCCACTGCTCAGTCCAGCACCTCAATGCCGAGGCAGAGTTGACATTCCCTTGTCTGCTGCAGCCTCCACTGTCCCTCCTGGGATGGGGGGACTCCTCCAGGGCCTCAGAAGCTGAAGAAGTGTCTGTGCAACCCACGTTACTAGGAGCCTCCTGGAGGGTTAATGCGACACACCAGGTCGACACAGAACCTCCCAAACCCACTGAAAAATAAGTCAACACCCAGTCCCTAAAGCCGTTATTCCAGGCAAAAGAAAAACCCCAGGATCTCAGAATTTGGTGTTGCCAACGATCAGAGCCAACTCTCGCTGTCTCTTCTAAGATGGAGCAGACCCTAGAAGAAACTGCGACTTCAGTCTCGCCAGAATGCCAGCCAGACTTGGTTGTCTGTCATCTGTCAAATGCCACATCTGTTGGGCCTGGGGATGGGGCGAGGGTAGAATTGACCTGTGCAAACTCTCTCCTCTGTCAGAGAGAGGCATTTGAGACCTTGCTGTCTTCTTCCTTTCACAACTGATAAAATCTGTCATTTTGCCTACTCACAAAATGTGAGTAGTTCCCACACGTCTAGCGCCCTGGCACCACAAGGAGAGCAGGTTCACCCAGGGAGAGTGCTTGCCCCATCTTTGCGAGGGAGCGTTTCCAGCCCTATTTGCCGGGGGCTGTTGCCACTGCCTCTTGCCATAGAACTACTTAGGCTTGTGAACTCTACCTCCTTGGGAAGCTTTCCCCTGCCCTCACATCTGTTTAAATGCTCTCTTTTCCCTATAGTCTAATTCTTCGGTCAGCTGTCCCTGCTTACTAAGACTTCCGCAGCCTACCAGCATCTGCAATGCTCCCCACTCAGCCTAGACCTGCATGTCGGGACCAGTACAGTTAGCAGTCAGGAGCTAAGCCATGTCCTCCTTTGAAATATATGCAGCAAAGTGTCAACATAGCTTCTACGTAAAGAAATAATCTTATCAATTAAAAAAATCCCTAAAAATGGGTAGAAAACATAGGTAGAAAATTCCCAGAACAAATATAAATGACTAGTAAGTATATAAAAATGTTCAATATTAATATAATGTATACAATAACATAAATATAATAAATTTTGCCAATATATTTAGAAAATATTAAGAAAATTTGTTTTCAATGTTGGGGAGGGACAGGAGCATGCAGAACACTGTAAATTGGTAAGGATGAATGGATGAAATGAATGAATAACTGAATGAATGTACAGAAGCTTTCCAAAAGCTTTTTGACAGTACGTGTCAACAGCGTTTAAGAAGTTTTAACCCCGTCCCAGTAAATCAGCTACTAGGAACTTATACCAAAGATACAATCAGAGATGCAAACAAAGAATTATGAACAAAGATGCACAGCACAGTGTTATTTATAGTTGTGAAAAATAAAGAATAAACTAGAAACAAAATAGCTAATAAATTATAATATATTCCTAAGGTAGAATATTTTATAACCAAAATAAATGGCATATAAAAAGAATTTTTAATTTGGAAAAAAACTGATTTTACTTTTTATTTTGAAACAATTTTTTACTTATAGAAAAGTTGTAACTATAGTACAAATAATGTTCATAAACTATTTACCCAGATTAAAAAATTTTAACATTTTGTCCAAATTTTTATGTTATTGTCTTTATTCTCCATGTGTGTATAAAATGTGTTTCTCCCACCAGAACTGTTTGAGTATAGATTCCATACTCATGCCTCTTCACTCTTTATACTTGAGTGTGTCTTTCCTAAGACCAGGCATATTCTCTTACATAACCACAGCGCACATCAAATTCAGGAAATTTATCATTGATACAATACTTGTGTTTAATCTACGTCCATATTGCAATGTTGTCAGTTGTCCCCATCGTGTCCGTTATAGCCCTTTTTCTCCCAGTTGAGGATGACTTGTTGCATTTAGCTGTCACGTCTCTTTAGACTTTTTTAATTTGGAAGCTTCTTCAGCCTTTCTTTATCTTTTATGACACTGATATTTCTGAAGAGTACAGGAAATTATTTTGTTGATTGTTTCTCAATTTGTGTTTATCCAATATTTCCTCATGATTGGATTCAGATTATGCATTTTTGGCTGAAATGCCACATTAGTGATAATGTATCCTTCTCAGGGAATTGTTCCTTATTGTTGACATTATTTTGATTGTTTGGTTAAGGAGTTATCTACCATATTCACTTTTTTGCCTTCTGAAATTAGTAAGTAATTTGCATGAAAATACTTTGAGATGTAAATATCCTGTTTGTGATCAAACCTTCCCCCTTAGAAGACGCTTGCCTGAATCACTTCCCATTATAGTTGCAAAATGGTGATTTTACAACGTCATCATTCCTTCATTCTTTCTGTATTTACTAGTCAGCCTTCTCTGTAAGGAAGATCTTCGTCTTCTCCATTATCAACTACACCCCTATAGTGTCTCACAGCAAGAAGTCCGAGTTCTCTGCTCACAGTCTCACGTGGTTGAAATCCAGGTGGCGCTGGGGCTGTGGTTCCCACCTGGAGCGAGGGGTCCTCTTTCAAGCTCGTTCAGGTTGTTGGCTGATTCAGCTCACACAGGTGTAAGACTGAGACCTCCCTGTCTTGCTGGCTGTCGACGGGGGGGCCATGTTCAGCTCCCCTGGAAACCACCGCTGTTCCTTGCCACGTGGTCCCCTCCGTGGTGGTTTCTCCTTCAAGGCCATCAGGAGGTGGTCCCTTGTCTGCTCTGAAGTCTCAGATAGCACAACGTGAGGACACGAGTAACTGTCCCATCATCTTGCCCATATAACGTAACTTAGTGAGGGACCCACTCTCCCATCATGTTCATGGGTTCCTACGATACTCAAGAGGAGGGGTTTTTACAGAGTTTATGCACCAGGAGGCTGGAATCTTGGTGGCCATCCTAGGCTTCTGCCTATCATAGCATTTATTAAAAGTACATCAGTCAAAAGTAACTTGCATTAGTTCTATTTTCACCAATATCCCTTTCAATCTGGTTATGTTATTCATTCGAAATTCAATGGGTCCATTTGTTTCTGTTTGCATTCAATTTTAGGGGCTTTTCCCCATCTTTGTTGATGTTTTCAGTATGTATAACATTAGCATGCTTCTGAGTCAAAACTATACAAAACTATACATGTACTCAAGGAAGTGTTACTCCCTCTCTATCCCACCCCATTTCCCCCACCCCAATAGGCAACAAATTCTATTTAGTTTCTGGTTTATCCTTCCTGTTATTTTTGCAAAATTAATTAAAAAAATAAATGCGTGAGGGGCCGGCCCGGTGGCGCAAGCGGTTGGGTGCGCGCGCTCCGCTGCGGCGGCCCGGGGTTCACTGGTTCGGATCCCGGGCGCGCACAGATGCACTGCTTTGGCAGGCCACGCTGTGGCGGCGTCCCATATAAAGTGGAGGAGGATGGGCACGGATGTTAGCCCAGGGCCGTCTTCCTCGGCAAAAAAAGAGGAGGATTGGCGGATGTTAGCACAGGGCTGATCCCCTCACAAAAAAATAAAATAAAATAAAATAAATAAATAAATAAATGCGTGATATTTTATTTCCTCATTTCTTACAGAAAGTGTAGTATACTGTAGATACTCTTTTGTACTTAACATATCCTAGAAATCCAATCAATTCATAAAGATATTCTTCTTTTTAAAAATATATAGCTGTATGATACTACACTGTATGTTTGTATCATAGTTTATTGAACCAATTTCCTATGCTTAAGCATTTAAGTGGTTTGCAGTGTTTTGCAATTACAAATAATGTTGCCAAGAATAACCTTTTGCATATGTGTTTTCCTATTCTTGGAGGTGCATCTTCAGGGTCAATTCCTAGAAGTGAGATTATCAACTCAAAGGATGAAGGCACATGTAGTATTCTTAGACATTGTCATATCCTCCTTGGGGTGTTTTCTGGCACCAACAACAAATTCTCTGGTTTTCCAGACGCCAACTTGGTGTCCAGCAATTTGTTTCGATTCTGACACTACCGCAGTTAGCACAGACCCCACAGGTTAAGGACTCAGTACCACAAGACTGCTCCCATTTCATAGATGCTAGTCACAAGTCCCAGGCCACCTTCTGACCAACAGGCCATAAACTGGGGGTTCCCATGACCCCCTGTCAGGTTTGATAATGGAGGGGATCAGAATTGGCCACCCCAAAATGTTTCTCTTTGGATTATTTTGGGCTAGTTACTTTTAAAAACTGCAGACATGGGAAAAGCTCTGAAAATCAGGTAAAAGTAGAAGTTATCCTTTGTAGGAGACATTTGCATTTACAAGGGAAATCTCCATTTGTAAATGTATCTCCCTCTCTGTACCAGGAAGAAGAAGGGATGACTTTATCTCTAGAAACTCTTAGCAATGTAGAAGGCGAGGACTTAGATCTGCACACTCTTGATTACTGTGCTTTCTGGTCATCTCCCGTGGCTCACGCCCCCACCACCAACATCCTCCTTTGTCTTGAGCTGAAGATGGTATTTAAGATGAGACCCTCTGCCATTTTGGTGAGTTGCTCAGTTTCCCTGAGTCTCTCCCATGTATACATGTTATAAAGCTTTGTTTCATTTTCTCCTTTTGTTCTGTCTCACGTCAATTTAATTCGTACCCCAGCCAGAAGGACCCAGAGGTAGAGGATTTGTCTTCCTCTCTTACGATAATTTACTAGAGTGACTCATGAACTCAGGGAAACACTGTATATACATTTACCAGTTTATTATAAAGGATACAACTCAGGAACAGCCAGATGGAAGAGGGCACAGAGCAAGGTCTGGGGGAAGGGGTGCAGAGCTTCCCAGCCCTCTCCAGGCACCACCCTCACAGCACCCCACTGTGGTTGCCAACCCAGAAGCTCATCAAATCTTCTTGTCGTAGAGTTTTTATAGAGCTTAAGCCCCAGCCCCACCTTCCTCTCTTCCCCAGAGGTCAGGGGTGAGGCTGAAAGTTCCAACCTTCTAATCACTTGGTCTTTTAGGTGACCAGCCCCATCTTGAGACTCTCTTGGCGGGGGGGGGGGGGGGGGGGGGACTTATCTCATTAGCATAAACTCCAGTGCAATCTAAGGGGCTGGTTGTGAATAACAAAAGACACTCCAATCACTCATGAAACCCCAAGGGTTTTAGGAACTCTGTGCCAGGAACCCAGCAGAAAGACCAAACATATTGTTTATTATTATACCACCCCACTCTGTAGGGGTTGTACCATTTTTCATTCCCACCAACATTGAATGAAGAGCTCAGTTTCTTCTTGGCCTTGTTAAGCTTTTAAATTTTTGCCAATCTGATGGCTAGATAAAATATCTCAATTTCCTTTTAATTTGCATTTCTCTTACTATAAATAAAACTGGACATCTCTTTATATGTTTAAGGGCTATACATATATACACACATATACACACGTATTTATATACATATCAGTTATCTGTTTATATCTCATGTTCATTTTTCTCTGTAGGATTTTTGGTCTTTTTTTTCTTAAATCTTTATAAGTGTTTTATATATTAGGGAAATTAATACTTTATCTGTGACGTATGTTGAAATATTTATTCTCAATTAGTCGTTTGTCCTTTGACTTTGCTTATGGTGTGTTTTTTATTTTTTGGCCATGCAAAAGTTTTTAATTTTTTTATAGTCAAATTTATCAATTTTTAAAACTTGCATTTGGATTCTAAGTCACATTTAGATAGCTTTCCCTCCACTTAGGCTATACAGAAAATCATTCGTGTTTTCTTGTAGCATCGTATAGATCAGTTTTTTAACATTTAGCTCTCCGATTCATTTAGAGTTTATTCTTGTATGTGGTATGATGAATTGATCAGATTTTATCTTTAAAAGAATTTTTAATGATGTGGAAAAATACAGCTAGTAATGACAACTCAAAACAAAGGAAGAGACAAAATTGTCTGTTCCATATGACCTCCACTTACATACAGAGAATACACATTAGAAGGAAAAGCAAAGATGTTACAACTGTTTACATTTGGTTAATAACATTATGTGGAATTTAAAAATTTTTCTTCAATAAGCTTTTCGTATTTTCTGTAACAAATATGTACTACCTTACAATCAGAAAAAAAGCAGTACGTGGTCTTTAATTAAAAAAAATTCAACTTGACCCTGCTTTTTTATTTTTTGGCAGTCTGAAAAAGAGACTTAGAAAATATATATTTAGTTGAAGCGAAAAAGTGTAGGATCAACATAGACTTCTCCCTCTTCTCTCTGCACATCTCTGCATGTTTTTTCTGTCCCATTTTCTCACTCCCCATGTCTTAACATCGCAGTAAATTACACACGGAAAATGAGCAAGCCTTCCACAGCATATTATTTTATTGCTGCAAAAGCTACTTGGGGTTAATTCTTTCATAAAACACCACCACAGGTTATGACAAGAACTCAGAGAGACCACGGTGCTAATGGATCACGTGAAGCCTTCTGGCACGCAAAGCCCTCCCCCTTAGCTAACAGTCCTGAAACCAGCAACAGGGTATTGAATCACAAGGCTTTCTCGGTGTTATCCAAGAGAGTGTAACATTCCAGGCCTTCTACTTTAGCAGTCAAGTGGTCAGAGGAGAATTATTGCTTCCTTTATTTTATGGCCTGGTGACGTGCAGCCTGTCCCCAGGATGTGCAGCTGGAAATCAGTGCCAGATGGCTCAGAGGAAGGCAGGTCTAACGGTTCTGTGTTCTCAGTCTCCCCGAGGGGAAAGCTGTGCAGCAGGACTGTCACATCCAGTGGTTAAGAAGAACATCTGTTGAGCATTCACGGTGTGTGGAAGTCTGCTTTACATGTACTGTCCCATGAAATCATCATGCAACCCTGCGAAGTAGGCACCACTGCAGTGTCGCATATGTTACATATGTCGCAGGTGCAGGCAGGTGACTCTCCCTGACTCAAACAGGAGGCGGCAGCACTAGAACTTGAACCCATTCCTGTTAGGTCCAGAGTCAGTAATGTAAAGGCTGGTTTTTTTTTTTTGTTTGTTTGTTTGTTTTTCTTTTGGTCTTCTCTCTTTTCTTTTATTTCTTAATTTTATTTCTTTATTTATTTATTTTAATTTTTTGTTTATTGCAGTAACATTGCTTTATAACATTGTATAAATTTCAGGTGTACATCATTATACTTCTGTCTCTGCATAGATTACGTCATGTTCACCACCCAAATACTAGTTACAACCCATCACCACACACATGTGCCAAATTATCCCTTACGCCCTCCTCCCTCCCCCCTTAAAGGCTGTTCTGAGGGCATTGGGGAAGTGTCAGTACCAAGAGACAACAGCTTAACACGTCTCAACACATCAGTGAGACCTGAGACACATGCTGAAGGGACAGTTGCCTCTGAAGACATCTTCTAGTGGCCTGTTTCAATGCAGTTTCCACCAAAAAAGGAAACGCTACCAAAAATGATTGGGATATTATCCTCTCATTTCTTCCAAGGACGATGGCACAAAACAACCAGTAACACTCTAGATGAAAAAGAGAGCAGTTAACTCATTACATACACCGGATGCCTTAAGGCACTAGATCTTCTTTCTCTCTCTCTCTCTCCCTCCCTCTCTCTTGAGACGGGTCGTAATGGTAACCATCTTACCCTGCAGTTATCAGCTGAACCCCCCCAGTTCCATTAAGGACACTTGAAGTAGGTCTTTTACTCAGGACTTTATATTGATGAGAAGAGGATAAATGCTGTGTTGCATCTTGCGACTCCACTGTCAATCTAGGCAACCGTTCATGACGCAGCAGACGACAGACTACATATTACACAAGAGATGCTTCTGATGTTCGCTCCAGTCCTCCCTCGTTGCTGGGCAGGCAAATCCTGAGCTGGAGGACGCACGGGGCATCTGTTTATCTGTCCTGTTCCTCCTTGTTCCGTGACCCTCTGTGGAGCTTCTCCCCGGGCTGGAGTAGGGTGTACACACAACCACCTACGTTAATACAGCTGCTTAGCGTTCAAACTTGGATCACACAGTCCCCATCGAGGCCATGTCACGCCTCTAACGGTGCGGCTTCTGGCACGCTGTTCCTGAGACTGAGGCCCCGAGCAGTATGTCTCACTCCCGCACATTCCTTAAATACCAGATAACCAGAACCTCCTTTCCTCCTCCTCTCTCTTTCTTTCTCACTGTCCCTCAAACTTGCCTTTTTTTTTTTTCCCAAAAGAGATTAACGTTCAGGTTAAGCACCAGCTGATGCCCGTGTCCCCATAACTTTCTGAGGCCCCTGGTTCTCGGCTGGAGGTGATTCTGTTGCTTCGTGCTGGCTTACATTTAAGCAAAACCAGCATTGAGAGCTATCAATGATGCTTAGATGTGTCAGAAAATAGTCTCATGCAGGATAGTTCAGTGCCAAAGGACATCTTTTTTCAAACAAAAATGAAATGTTTCAGCAATGTTTGCCTTTTTGTGGAAAAGAAAACGTCATGACATTCCTGAAGTGTTCTCAGGGAAGTCTGTGGAGGTCCCATGGACCGCAGCTTGGATCGAGGGGTCTAAATGTCAGCAACATTGGCGACAACATGAGAAGTGTCGCAAGGCATCCTCAGCTCTCTTGTTTTCACTCTTGGATACTTGATGTGGTGGAACGATCCCAGAATTCCTGACCCCTTTCTTTGACTCATCCTCTCTTAAACGTCTGGTCACGGGGGGAGGGTGGTGAAGAGTGTGGGCTCGAGTGGGGACCCAAACACAGCTCCACCATTCCTCGGTCATCACGTTACAGCCTGGGGGGTGGGAGGGTAGAGGAAACACGGGACCCCTCAGCACAGGACCTGAGCAAAGATGCACTAAGGATTGTTCTAATTACACTCATAATCGATGTTTACTGAGTGCTCAGTAAGTGCCAGGCGTTACACTAGTAACTTCTGTGGGTTAGCTCACTCGCTCCTCACAACCACCCCATTAAGTAGATTCTGTTATAATTATTTTCATTTTATAGGTGAGAAAATTACGGTGAAGAGAGGTTAAGTAACTTGTCCAAGGTCACACAGCCTGTGTGACAGAACCTAGATTCAAACTCAGGCAATCCGACTGCACTAAGTAAGTAGTGCAGTAAGTAAACGTAACGTTAGCAAAACGTGAGTGACCTCTGTGGTCCTTGCAAGCAGCTTAAGCACTGGACATTCAAGTGGAAAAACCTCACTTAAAGAGCTAATCTCAGAAGCCTTTTCATGGTGCTAAAAGTCAGGGCTAAGCAGCTAGAAAAGTATTACCCATTATCAGTTGCCGCTATCTTGGGGAAGGTAATGTTTGACAAAAAAAAACACTTCCACCAAGAGCAGCGTGAGTTCATTATCTATGAGATTAGGGTGTGTGCACTGCTGCAAACCCCACTCAAGGACCCTCTTCCTTCTCCCACCTTCCCAGTTTCTTCCTTCTTAGGACGGGGTCTGGTTGAAAAGGAACTTGACACATCTAATGGCATTGGGTACACAGGCCTTGCTCTACATGTGGCCCTCTGCGTTTTAAAATGTACCCAGGATTTGTTTTAAGCAGGCGTGGTAAGACGTGCAGACATGGAAATGATTGTCGTCCAGGAAGAAGTTCACGCACACAGACCCTGGAGCAGGAGGCAGGCAGGCTGCTCCGGCCATGTGGGGAAGCACCAGGGTGGGTCGGGAGTCTGACGGAGCGAGAGCCATTACTGTGGTTTCACAGGAGGCATGGGCGAGGCAGGGTAAGCAGAGTAGACGGGTCCAGGGCTGGTAGCTTGAATCACTGTGGGCTCTGGGCTTAGTAACTGCCCCCAGCTGTCTGACGCCTGCCCCTGCAGTGAGAAAGGCAGGGTTACTGTGGCTCAGCCCAGTGAGGGAGGTGGTGAGCGTGTGGGCTCCGGGTTGGGTGACTTGCATTTGAAGGTTGCGCTCTCAGGCAAACGTGTGCAGTCTCTAGGAATTAGCTAACGCTGGGAGGGACAGTCTGTCCCCGGTGAGTGAGGCCCCAGATGTCAAAGCATCCTAAACACAAACGTGAGAACTATGATTAAAGCTCGAGGTCTCTCCCATTTGTCTCAGACGTTGTCCCGGGTCCTAACTACCTCTACCCTGGAGTGTCTGTCCCTCGTGGCCCTCAGCCTGACACAGACAGGGAGGTGACTTCAGGGAGCTCAGCTTTCTCTCTGGCTGACGAGGCTCCATGTCTGTTCTTTATACTGATGGTTCGTCGAGCTCTAACTGCAGCTCTGTGCACCCCTAGCTCATGCGGCTGTCACTAAAGGGGTTAAGAGCAGCAGCAAGAAGGGGCAGCCTGTGCCCTTGTGGCACTAGTGAGCAGCACTCAGGCATGGGGCAGTCAGAGGCAGGGGGCCTGGGCGCGCCCCCCAGTCGTCACAGCTCCCGCTTGACGTGGAGCGGCTCCAGAAGCGGGCAGGTGCACTCTGTGAGCAAGGGGGAGCAGCTCACCTGGGGTAGAGAAACGTGCAGGGGCTTTTCTGCACATCTGAGATGCAGAGAATAAATTGTCAAGTGCAATCACAGAGACCATTTGGTAATAATGACAATGAGCACGATAACAAAATAGATAGACTTCTACGCAGACTGGTCAAAACAAAACGTGACAAAAAAGCAATATCGGGAATTGCAAATGCAATCGATTTTTAGAATAATTAAGCATTATAAGTAATTTTATGCCAATAAATTTGAAAATTTCAATGAAATAGTCAATTTTCTAGAAAAAATTTACCAAATCATTCTTCAAACCTGGCAGAAACGTTCCTGCCTTAGGACTGTGTGACTTCCATTTCCTCTGCTGGATGGTTCTTCACTGAGGGAGCTGAGCAGGTCCTCCACTTCCTACAGGCCTTTCCTCAAATCACGTTCTTGTGAACACTTCCCTGGGCACTTGATTTAAAGTCCAGCCCTTCTCACAGATTTCACTTCCCTTTTGTCTCTTTGCTCTTTCTTTAATAGCAATCATCTCTAACATATTGCATATTTGACTTACTAATCTTGCTTGCTTACTGCTTCCTTAAATGTAATCTAAGAGGGTAAGATTTTTTTAAATCTATTTTGCTCACTGCTATACTTCTATTGCTTAAGTGCCTGGCACATGGAAAGTACTCAATGAATATTTATTAAATGAATGATATAATTAATTAATTTAAAAGTCCCAAAATTGCTGTATTGAATATATGTATAGGATATATATATGTATATATCCTATATATATATATATATGGTCATGGCCAAATAGACTGTAACTAGGAAGGCAAGGATGGTTTAACATTAGAAAAACTATCAAATTAAATCACTCCATTTACTGCATTAAGAGATTGACAGATAAATGCCATATACTTCTCTCAATAAAACAAAAAAAGAAAAAACTTAAAAAAATGCACATGGAAGGCAACTTCTGTCTGATCAATGACTCTATCAAAAACTAACAACAACCTAAATGTAATGTCTAAGAGACATTTACAAGAGATCCACACCCAGACATTAAAGAAAGCCTTTTATTGGAAGTGACTCAAAATTCTCTGGTAAATGTAAAAGTCTAAATGGTAAAGCTTTAGAAGCATTTCCAGTAAAAGAAGAGGTAAGACAAGGATGCCTGCAATCCTCCTACAATCAACACTGGACTAGAGTTCCCAACCCAAGGAACAAGACAAGAAAAGGGAGGTCTGAGGAGGGAAGAGGCAAAACTTGTGTTTGTAGACTATGATTGCCTTCCTAGAGAATTCAAAAGAACCTTCAGAGAACTTGTAAAATTTGGAGAATTCAGAAGACTATCCAGTCAAATATTGATAGACGAAAACCAACGCCATACTAAATATCAGTAATAAAGATTAGAAAATATAATAAAAAATCTTTTAATTAGGCAGGACGCTTGTGGAGAATATTATAAAACCACATTTGTTAAAACACATGTAATAAATAGAGCACAAGAACAAACACATGGTTGGGACACGTGCGCCCGATGGTGCTGACCTTTGCGGAGGAGAAAGCACCTGGCAAAGAGAACATGGAGACTTTAGTGCTGTACTTACAAAAAGAAAAAAATCTGAAGGGAATAAAAGTTAATATTTGTTCCCTTTGGTGGTGAATATTTATCACAGTTGTTTATTACATTTTCTATATTTTAGGACTCCCTCGCCCAATACAAGAAAATGTGAGAGGGATCTCTTTAATCTGAGAAAAAGATCTTACGAAAAATATTAAGAAAGATTCTTTGTTGATTACTGAATCAATTACCATCTAGCGTGCATGGCCACTTATAAATATTTTCAGAAAACTGCGATGTCCTTAAATACCTTACCCTGGGCTTTTTAGGCATGATCCTCTCTTTGAGCTTCACAGGCATTTGAGACTAGATGACGTAGCCGCTACAGTGATTCCTGGGCTTCACCAGGAGATTTGGAAAGTCTGTTCTCCAGCAGGCTTTTTGCAGAATCTGCCCCTGGTCTTTGAAGCTACAGTGGAGAGCGGGTGTTACGTGGCTGAGCAGGACGTGGCGCGCCTGGGCGAGTAGGAAGATCTTCCCAAGGCTGCATTTTCTGCCTTCTGCTGACCTGTTTGGAAAGATCCACACCCAGACATTAAAGAAAGCCTTTTATTGGAAGTGACTCAAAATTCTCTGGTGGTGTGGGGCAACCTCACATGTTTTCAGAATGTTGAGTTCTTTCTCCATTTTGAATTATGGGAAATTCTAGTGTGTGGAGAGAGATTTTACGAGCCTGGTTTTACTTTATCTAATTGTTTCAGAGTTTCTGCACTGTTCAGAATATGATTTATAAGTGAATTTACACATTTAACAACCACCCAAAAGGCAAAATTGACACACAAATTATTAAATCAGTCTGTCTGCATATTCTCTTTTTTTTTGGATAATTACTTTTTCCAAATAATACCAACCAATCGGACAACTATAATTACTTTCTGCTCTCCTAATAGAGGTCTGGTAGAGAGCTGGCAGTCAAAGAATCCTTATCTGTAGCTACAAGGAAGACTGTTCCTTGGAATGTCTTATAGACATAACTTCCTTTTAAATAATAAGGAAATTACTGGGTTTCTTCATCAGAGCAGTACAAATATTTTGACCTATAATGCAACATTGTGGTTTATTTTTTATTCACTGATCTACTTTGTAACAACTCAGCATGGACCTGCTTCTGTGCACGTAGAAGTCAGGCAAACTTAGATGTGACCACAAAGAAAAAACAGCCCAATCAGGCATGGAAGGGAGCGAAGGAGAAGCTCCAAGTGTGTCTCCCTGACCCCTTATTAAAGGGCCTAGCTCTGAAACAGAGCCATTGTCCGGCAAAACTATAGACACACAAACTGATCTGAATTCAGTCCCTCCTCCCTCTTCTCTGTGCCCCTCCCTCGCCTCTTCCCTGTAATTCCCGTTCCGTGGTGTCCAGCACTGCCCTTCACAGTGTTTCATGCAGACTTTGCCAAAGCCCAGAGCTTCAAAATGAAACTTCCTGCCTCCCCGACTCTGTGGTGCTGAGCTCTGAGGTGATGGCTCTGGAGTAAAGCAATTCCTCGCTAAATTGCTAATGATTCAGGATGACTGTCTACGTGCCTGCTTGCAGAAGGCAGCTCTGTAAGAGCCATCTAGACTTCCTCTGCCTGCTCCGTGGGCTCCACTCACACACCCCACCCCTCCTGGTAATCAGGTCCATGCAGGGACCCAAGACACTGCAGGGTTACGAAGCAAATTCAGGACCAAACTCAGAACTACAAGCCAGCTCTACCAAACTGAGTGTGATGGTTACCCTGACTGATAAACCTAGTCATGAGGGCCTCAAATATTGGGAAATGGGGACATGCTGCTGTGAGAGTGACAAAGGGTTCTGATCCCGGGCACACACCGATGCACTGCTTGTCAGGCCATGCTGTGGCGGCATCCCATATAAGGTAGAGGAAGATGGGCGTGGATGTTAGCCCAGGGCCAGTCTTCCTCAGCAAAAAGAGGAGGATTGGCAGATGTTAGCTCAGGGCTGATCTTCCTCACAAGAAAAAAAAAGAGTAACAGTACATCTTTTTTTTTTTTTTTTTTGGTGAGGAAGATTAGCTCTGAGCTAACATCTGCCAATCCTCCTCTTTTTGCTGAGGCTGATTGGCCCTGGGCTAACATCTGTGCCCATCTTCCTCTACTGTATATGTGGGATGCCACCACAACATGGCTTGATAAACGGTGTGTTGGTCCACGCCCGTGATCCAAACATTCGAACCCCAGGCCGGGGAAGTGGAGCATGTGAACCCAACCACTACGCCACGGGGCGGCCCCAACAGTGCCTCGTTTTTGGTTAGGTTTACTAAGCCCATATACTCTTTCACTCTATTTTTCACAACCCTGGGAGGTGGACGTTTGTCGTCTTTCATTGTGCAGATGAGAAAACTAAAGCTCAGAGGGGCTAGAACCTGCTTCATTTGAGTCTCAGCTCGAATGACACCTTCTCAGAGTCTTTCCTGCCCACCCTCTCTAAGGTGGTCCTTGCTCGTTGCCTTAGGGGCTTTATTTCCTTCGTTATTTACCACTGAGCTGACCGAGGAGAGGAACTCGGTCTGTGACGTTCACCACAGTAGATGCTTGGTGCAGTGTTGGGCACGTGGTCAGTTTTCAACAAACGTGGCTCAACCTTGACGAGCTTGCCTGAAGCTGTGGAGCAGGGCCAGGGCTCAAAGCCAGGTCTTCAGATTCAGAAAGTCTACGTCAGATTCTATTTCATCCTGGATCCTAAAGCAAACCCCGTCTCCTGCCCCAAAACACGTCCAGCTCCCCGTGTCCTTTCTCCTGACCCCACGCCTCTGTTCATCATTTCCTCTGAGTAACCCAAGCAGATGTCACAGCTTTGAATAGCGATGTCAATGAGGGATGAGCCGGTTCCAGCCCAGCACAGTATTACCGCTCAAAACTCTTTTTTAAAAGAGCAGACCATACTCTATTTTCTATAGGCTACGATACAGAAAACCCAAGGAATAAAACCTATAATAACACAAATAAATTAAAAGCAAAAATAAAACACCTTGTACCTGAAGCCCGTGTCTTATTTATCTCGTATTGTGTAGCCTGGTATAGTGCCTGACAATCAGTGGACTCAAATATTTGTTTTTTATATAACTTTGGCCACACCCTCCCTCCCGATACCACACACTCACAACTGTTTCCTCAAGATATTGGTGTGTTTTTAATCTCAGCACTTCCCGGTTCTAAGTTGTAAAGTGCAGCAAGACCTTGCTAGAATTCAGTTCTAACTCATATGCTTGCTGCTGCTGAGTCTTCCCAGATGAATAAAGCAATATACTCACCGTCATGTTATGCATGCAGATAAAGATTATATTTATATATTCTGATGACATTCTCCTAATAAATAACAAATATATACAAGCAATAAAAATCTTATAGAATGGGAAGATTAATTCTTCTAACAGTCTCAGAGCTTCCCCTCGGTTATAAATCAGAATAGGGAACTTATTACAGAAAATGACTCCTCAGGTCCAGAGCGTTATAACCTCATTAAGAATGTTGTAAGAAGAAAATGCAGACAGAATCAAAGGAGGAAACAGGAGAACTGGAAATGGCCCATCCCACTGTTTTATCACCTTCAGTAACAACGTGTATCAACCTTCTCCTTTTTTTGATGAAGAAAGTGGGATATGGGGAGGAGGTGATTCACCATGTGCAACCTCCCCAAGGCCACACCAGCGGGAGAAACAAATCCCTAAAGGCTCAGTAGCAAAACGTTCGAGATCAGCAGGATTACGTAGTCAACCAGCCCTACACTGGAGTTCGTACGCCGTTTAGTAGCTGTGAAATCTTGCGTAAGTTACTTACCCTCTCTGAACCTCAGCCTAGCAATCGATCAAGCAGGGCTATTAGTACTGTCTCGGCAGTCTGGCTGAGAGAACTGAATGAGATAATGAACACAAGTGTTCACAGCACACTGCCGGGCACAAGGTAATACCCCACAGACGGGTGAGTTCGAGTGCAGGCTATGCTGCTGTAATAGATCCCCAAAAAGCTGGCTCCAAAAGCCGTGGTTTTTCTCTCACGTACCAGCCCCAAATTGGTGGGCGGGCTCCATTCGGTGAGACTGTCCTGGGACCCAGGTTGTTGCTGCTGCCATTCTTTCTGTCAAGGATGCCACTGCAGTTGCAGCCATGGTCCAGCCAGTGAAAGAGGGAGAGAGGCAGCCCAAGCGAGCAGCTCTGTCCTTGAGGAGATGCTGCTGAAATTGCACACATCGTTTCTACTCACATCCCATTGGCAAAACTCGGTCTTCTACAGGCCACATCTTGCCGCATGGGATGCCAAGAAATAAAATTGCACGGCCATGTGACCAGCTGAAACTCAGGGGTTATCTTACTAACAGGAAGAAGGGTTGGTAGTTTCTACATAGGAAGCTGGCTTTATTGCTGCAAACAGGTCATAAAGGATGCCTAGTGGATTTGTCAGAATAACGGGGGTATACCACAAAGTAGATGAGTTTTTAAAAGGTGATTAATGGGCCGGCCCCGTGGCTTAGCGGTTCAGCGCGCGCGCTCCACTACTGGCGGCCCGGGTTCGGATCCCAGGCGCGCACTGACGCACTGCTTGTCCGGCCATGCTGAGGCCGTATCCCACATACAGCAACTAGAAGGATGTGCAGCTATGACATACAACTATCTGCTGGGGCTTTGGGGGAAAAAAAAAAGGAGGAGGATTGGCAATAGATGTTAGCTCAGAGCCAGTCTTCCTCAGCAAAAAGAGGAGGGTTAGCATGGATGTTAGCTCAGGGCTGATCTTCCTCACAAAAGAAAAAAAAAAAGGTGATTAAAACTCAGCAATGAATAATTCCAGAGCTAACGATATTCACGAATTGCATGTAAGCAATATTGATCAGTTGTAGATCCTGATGTCTTCAACCTTCAGACTCAGCCGCACTCGGTTCCTGAGCCTCTTCTGAGCAGTGCGAGGAAGCACCAGCAGCTGGCTGGTCTGAACAGTCATGGTGCTGCGTTGACCACGATTTGAGGGGGTCCAGGGACCTCGGCCTTCTCTAAGGCCTTCCACAGTGCATGCTGCACTGGCTTCCTCCCTCCATCTTTATTCACTCCTGAGCGTCTACACACTCGACTGGCGTCAGAACGCCCTCCCTGTGCTTCCAGCACTCTCTGCTAGGAAGGCCTTGTCTCCTTGTACTCCCAGATCTTGACTTATTACAAAATAAGTCCTGGACTTAAAACCACCGTGTTGCTACCCATCTGAGTTTTACTGCTCCCTGATGCCTTGCACTTCCTTTCAGACAAGACTGACCTGAGGATTAACGCCAGCTGGAAGCAAGCCGACCGAGCCCTTTGGACTCCCATATTAGTCTGCTGGAACTCAGTGTGCTTGAAGGGGGGCAATAAAGGAGACTTTAGCCTAGCAAATTCACGAATCCTATTCCTGGCTTCTTTTCCTGACCAGTCTCTGCCACTGAGGCCTCGGCCTGCCTTTCTGTCACACTTGCCTGACTTACTACTAGACAGACGGGATGCATCAGCATAGAAGGGTCGGAGGCTCCTTAGGGACACAATGCAGTTCCTTGAGAAGGAACTGAACACAGCAGAGACCCCAGGACTGGGGTTTACCTGGCTCAACACTAAGTTCCATGACAGAAAGAACTCTGTCTTGGTCACCAAGTGTGTCCAGGGCTGGCACAGATCTTGACACCTGTTAGGAGCCTGTATTTTCTGATCAGATGAATGAGGCACTCAGCAGAGAGGTGAGTACAAAGAGAAGAGAAGCCTTGTTTTGAAAATCAAGACTAAGCATACAGAACATTTCCTCTCTGCCAGCAGCTCCTTAGAGGAGGATCCGCCCACACCACCAGTCTGTCCCCACATCCGAGCCCAGCAACAGGGTCGGCCACACAGTCCACAGGGCCCGCATTCGAAAATTAAGAATTTCATGATGGTGACTGTGGAACATTAAAGCGAGTGCGTGGAGACCGTCTGAGCCCAGGACCCTGTGCCATCGCACAAGTCTCATGCCTCTGAAGCTGCCTGCCCAGCAGCCATGTTCGCACAAGTAACCCCTGTGCCCAGACACGGTTGACCCAAGCCAGACAGTTAGAGCTTCTTTGGGAATTGAATCTAAGATACTGAGAGATAAGTCAGTTAGATGGTGCTGGGCACTGAGCTCTAAGCGAACATGGACTTTACACTGGTGGCCATTTGTAACCACGCAGATCTATAAGCAGAAAAAGCTAGTTGTAAGAAAAGTTGGAGAATGTAGCAGCATTAGGTGAGATAATCAAGACCCCACGTGACCACAGGGAGTGTCAAAGGCAGAGAGAGAAGCTGCCTGATGAGCTCCCAGGAGGCCTGGTTGTATAGACACTTTCCTGTTCCTGTGAGGACCTCGTACTGAAGTCCCCTGTGCCCTCTCAGCAGAGAGAACTAGGTCATCACGTGTGCTAACTCAGGTGTACACACAGACCTATAATTGCTTCCGTCTCCATCCATTTGGGTATACGTTAAGCTGATACACAAGATATCTCTGACTCTGACCCTGTGCCGCAGCGTCCATTCCAGCTGTTCTCCTGCTCACCTGTGACCTCCCTCTCCAACAGTGAGAAGCCTGGCTCCCACCAGCCTCCATCCAGTTACTTCTATGTTCAACCCTCTTGGTCATTTTTTAATTGGGTTGTTTATCCTGTGATTGAATTGTAAGAGTTCTTTGTTTATTTTTTATCATTATGGATATGTCTTTAATCAGGTATACGTTACAAATATTTTCTCCCAGTTCATGGCTTGCCTTTTCATTTTCATTCAAAGATCAAAAGTTTTTCATTTTGATGAAGTCCAATTTATTGACTTTTTCTTTTATAGTGTGTGCCTTTTGTGTCCCATCTAAGAAATTTTAGCTTAACCCGAGGTCTCAAAGATTCTCTCCTATGTTTCCCTCTAGGTGTTTTATAGTTCCAGCTCTTACATTTAGGTCAATGATCCATTTTGAGTTAATTTTGTCAACTTAGTTCTCATAAAACAACATTTTTATTTTTGCATTCGTATTTCTTTGGTTATAAATATTCAAATTACATGATTACAGTAACAAGTACAACTGTCACAAACAGCTCAGGAAAGCACAGCTGAGTGTTGGCACATGAGTGTTGCCACGTGTGCTGCTCCTCGGGGGAGAGGCCATTCGGAGTAAACAGCCGCCTAGCCTCGGACCTTCAGCGCTGGGGCTCCAGTGGGCAAGTTGCACTGAGGGAATTAACCAGTTTGGGTTAATCTGGTATGTAACCGAATAGGAGGTGGGTTAAAAAAACACCTACTGGGGGGCCCAGCCCAGTGGTGTAGTGGTTAAGTTCTGCGCACTCCTGGGCATGGCCATACACCATTTGGCAGCCATGCTGTGGCAGCGGCCCACATACAAAATAGAGGAAGATTGGCACAGATGTTGGCTCAGGACAAATCTTCCTCAAGCAAAAAAAGAGGAAGATTGGGAATGGATGTTAGCTCAGGGCGAGTCTTCCTCAGGAAAAAAAAACAAATCTACCAAATATAAACAAATGAATTGATAGATCAATTTTGTGCACACCAACCTAGCCCAAATTATGTCTTTATTTTTGCATGTCACAATTTAAGAAAAATTGACACACCAGAACAGTGTTTACAAACTGTTCTTCAGAGTTCTTTGATTCCATGGGAGTTACCTCAGTAATGCTCAAGTGAAAGAACTTGTTAGTTTTATCTTTTTTTTCTATTTTGCATAGATTGCTTTTTTCTTTTCTAGTGCCTCTGTAGCAAAAAAAAAAAAAAAAAAAGAAGTAAAAGTTGGAACTCATGATGGAACAAGTACACGCTCAGGAGTTCAATCAGGTATGAGTACGCTGTGGCCAACCAACAGCCATTGCCCCCTCTTTCCTGCCAACAGAACCCTGATTCTGCACCAGGAACCATGCACCCACGTAGTGGACACTAGCACAGCTGCCAGAGGGTGCCAGCTGCAGACCCCGTGCTCAGCCTCCATCCTGCTTGTTCCCACCTCCAGGAAATGTTATGGTCCTGAGGCTTTTCCCTGAGTTTTCACTTCTTATTTGGCTTTTATAACAGCCAACGAAGGTACATGAGTAAATGGTGACACGTATGTGACATCATAACTAGGTCCTGATTCACTTTAGTCATTTTAGGTTGATTCATGAATTGCCTCACCAGGTTGATTCACGTTTACATGTCTCAAGGGAAACCACTCTCTCCAGTTTCCTTGGAAGACAGTTCACCAGCCTTACCAGTCTTAATGTCAGGATGCAGTGTGCTTGTTTAGTTCTCCTAAGCAGAGCTTCTCTCTGTGAAAATGAGCTTAGAATATTGCTTTACTGACCTTCAAAATATTTTCAAGCTTGAATGATGCTGTGCTGTTGAAGAAAAATCTTCATATTTGATCTGATTTAATTAAATCAGAAGTCTCTTTTTACGATTTAGATGTACAGAATCTTAGAATACAATCATTTTGGTTTATTATTAATTTGGACCGTGCTGAGAAAATCATTTTTGCTGTAAAAAGAAACTGCCTAATTTATTCTCTGAATCATGAACAGATAAATTTAATTATCAGTCTCTTTAAACTTCCCTTGGAAACATCCTTTCAAACATCAAATCATAAAAGCCAAGACTGGTGCTTTGACTAAACTAAAATACAATGATCTGTAGCCACAAAATAAAGAGTGGTTTAAAATGCTGTTCCAGATAAATTTGAGAAGACATAAAAATGTAATTAAAAGAAAATACTGTGGGGGAAGAGGGAGAATCCCCCTCTGCTGTTTCCCTTAAGGTTCTTTTGGCTGGCCAAATAATTAACAAGACAGGTTAGCAGGAGAAAATAATACCAAGTTTAATAACATGTATACATGGGAGAAACCAGGGACACTGAGTTTCTCAACACAATGGCAGAGATTCTCCTCTTAAATACTATCTTCAGCTAAAGATAAAGGAGGACTTTGGGGGTGGGTGGTGTTTTGGGATTTCAGAGGGGAAGAAGATAATTTACATGAAGAGGGAAATGTAAATGTTTGTCAGACAATGCTTTGCAGGGCCACCTATAGAGAATGTGGCTGGAGAGACAGGAATTATAGTAATCAAGAATATGTACATTTAAGTTTTCTTCTTCTGTCCTCATAAGAGTTTTCACAGATAAGTTCATCCCCCCCTCTTCCCACACTACACAGAGGGAGATACCTTTACAAATGTAAATATTTGGTAAGCAGAACTTTGAAAAGAATGGGCTTAGTGAGGACCCTGCCAGTCTGTCCATACCTAGAGTTAAATTCCTTTAGGCAGTTAGTGGGGGAGGTCAAATGTCCATCAGAGAAAATAATCAAGGTAAAGAGACATATTTCAGAGTGGCCTATTTTGATCTCCCACAATACCTACCTCAGCTCCATCATGGGAAGGCATGGCTGGAACAAGAATCAGCAACGATGCCAAATAAGAGACGTGAAGTCATTTACTCCCAAGGGTAAATCACAGAAGTGGAGGCTGCGGCTCAGAGAGGCCAAGTGAGTAACTTAAGAGCATATTCTTTGTCACTGGCAGGAGTCTAAATCCAAGTTTCTGTACATCCAGTTCTGAGTTGTCAACGGTGGTTGTTTTTCATTAAATTATCTATATTAGGAGTTAGAAGTCAAGATGGCGGCATAGGCAGACTCTGAACTCACCTCCTCCTGTGGACACAGCCAATTTACAACTACTCGTGGAAAAATTACCCCTGAGACAGAACTGAAAAATGGATAAGAGGAACTCCTTCAACAACGGACAATCCTAACTGAGGTAGAAGAGGCAGAAACTCCCTTCTGGAGAGGAAAAATGCCGCCTTCACAAGCCGCAGTGCCTCACGGCTGCCCGGGAGCAGCCCAAAGGTACACAGCCCTCCCTGGAGGAGTGGGGCCCTGAGCCAGGGAGTGCCCCCACTGTGGGCATTTTGTGGGACCAGCACATTCGAGACAAGTGGTATAATATCTGACTTTGCCTGCTACTAAAACATTGGGGAACACCCCCAGAAAAGCTGGTTCACAAAGAAATTAAAACCAGCTCTTAAAGGGCCCACATGCAAACTCATCCATTTCAGAAAGCAACCTAAAATCACCAGAAAGAAAGGTGCACAGTGCTGTGGTGAAAAGAGACTCACCTAATAGGCCCTGAGTGCATCTCGGTGAGGGGTGAGACCTCTCCAGGGACTGGGACCTGGCGGTGGCCATTGTGGTGGCCTGGTGTGGGCGTGCTGACACAGACGCCATTGGAGTTCTCCCTGAGGCCTGCTAGCCCAGGGTCTGCCCCACCCGCTAGAATACCAATTTAATCCAGCTCAGCCAGGGCAGGCAGCCCACCCTAGAGACTGGACCCACCCAACAACAAGCCCTCAGGCAACTTGTGGGCCTGCATAGATTGGTGACTTGATTCTCTGCAGCCTGGCAACTGAGCCGACTTCAGTGGGGCGGGGCAGGGTGTGCACAAGGAGTGGGTGGAGAGTGTGGGGTGGTGGTGGAGTGTGTGGGGCTCCCACCGTGGAGAGACTGGGTCCACTTCAGGAGGTTGGAGAGTGCACACGGGGCAGGACTGTGTTGACTGTGTGTGTGGGCCGGTGGGCGGCAGGGCTTGTCAGCTGCAGAAGACTTGTGTTTCTCAAAGACCCACATAGAGGGTGTACCCCACCTTCCAAAGCCTGAAACAATTGGGTGCTCCCATGCCTGAGGCCAGCCCCACCCAGCTGCAATCCTCAGAGAGCCGACAAGAGACCTAATAGGCTAGAGGCTTATAGCAATTGTAAGGCCCTGAGCCTAACAACCTGCCATGCTGGGGGCCTACTCACTTAAAAGAAATACTGCAACACAAATATGGTATTAGAACTTGCAACCAACTGTGCTGGGGCTCCCCACACCTGATAAAGAGACTGAAGGGCCCACAACAACTACAAGCAGCTGAGCATTACAACAGCTGGCCAGGAGCATAACTTGGCCTCCCTGGGCGCCTACAGGGAGAGCAAACAGGCCACAACAGAAGGGCACATGTAGCCCTCATAGGGGTCACCCCTGGAACATTGAGAACTGAGGGAAGCACACTGCAGGCCTTCTAAGCCATCACTTACATAAGGTCACCTATCCAAGTACAGGAGACGTAGCTGACCTACCTAATACATAGACACAAGCACAGGGAAAGAGGCAAAATGAGGAGGCAAAGGAATACATTCCAAGTAAGGGAACAGGACAAAATCCCAGAAAAGGAACTAAGTGAAACAGAAATGAGCAACCTACCCAACAGAGAGTTCAAACAAAGAGTGTTAAGGATGCTCACTGATCTGGGGAGAAGAATAGATGAACTCAGTGAGAATGTCAACAAAGAAATGGAAGATATAAAAAAGAACCAATCAGAAATGAAGAATACAATACTGGAAATGAAAAATTCACTAGAGGGACTCAAAAGCAGAGTAGAGGATACAGAAGAACAGATCTGCGAGCTGGACGAAAGACTAGAAGAAATTACCCAAGCTGAACAGGTAAAAGAGAAAAGAATTAAAAAGAGTGAGGACAGTCTAAGGGACCTCTGGGACAACATCAAGCGCACTAACATCCGTGTTATAGGTGTCCCGGAAGGAGAAGAGCGAGACAAAGGGGCGGAGAATCTATTTCAAGAAATAATGAAAACTTCCCTAACCTAAGGAAGGAAACAGACATCCAGGTACAGGAAGCACAGAGAGCCCCAAACAAGATAAACCAGAAGAGGCCCACACCAAGACACATCATAATCAAAATGTCCAGAATTAAAGACAAAGAGAGAATCCTAAAAGCCGCAAGAGAAAGTCAAGTTACATACAAAGGAAACCCCATAAGGCTATCAGCTGACTTCTCAGCAGAAACCTTATAGGCTAGAAGAGAATGGCATGATATATTTAAGTGCTAAAAGGAAAAAACTTACAGCCAAGAATTCTCTACCCAGTAAGGTTATCATTCAAAATGGAAGGAGAGATCAAAAATTTCCCAGACAAGCAAAAATTAAAGGAGTATGTCACCAAGAAACCAGTGCTACAAGAAATGTTAAAGGGACTGATTTAAGGGGAAAAGAGAAGACCACAAATAAGAAAAATTATCTATTTCCATGATAAGAGGGTAATGGATACAAATGCACAAAAAAGAGGTTAGATATGATATCAAAAACATAAAAGGAGGGAAGAGGGGAGTTAAAGAGTAGAGCTTTCAGACAGAGGTCAAACTAAAGAGACCATTAATTCTGTATAGAAGAAGAAAGGAACAGAGAAGGATTACTAAAACACTGGGGAAAAAAGTTAAAAAATGGCAGTAAGTACATACTTATCAATAGCTACTTTAAACATCAATGGACTAAATGCTCCAAGTAAAAGGCATAGGGTGGCTGACTGGATAAAAAAACTAGACCCATATATATGCTGCATACAAGAGGCACACTTCAGACCTAAAGACACTCACAAACTGAAAGTGAAGGGATGGAAAAAGATACTCCATGCAAATGGCAATGAAAAGAAAGCTGGGGTAGCAGTACTCATATCAGACAAAGTAGACTTTAAAACAAAAACTGTAAAAAGAGACAAAGAAGGGCATTACATAATGATCAAGGGAACAATCCAACAAGAGGATATAGCACTTGTAAATATCTACACACCCAATGTAGGTGCACCTAAATGTATAAAGCAATTATTAACAGACATAAAAACAGAAATAGACAGTAACACAATAATAGTAGGGGACTTTAACACTCCACTTACACCAACGGATAGATCATCCAAACAGAAGACCAATAAGGAAACATTGGCCTTAAATGATACACTAGAACAGATGGACCTAGTAGATATATATAGAGCATTCCATCCAAAAACCGAAGAATACACGTTCTTTTCAAATGCACATGGAATATTCTCCAGGATTGACCACATATTAGGCCACAAAACAAGTCTCCATAAATTTAAGAAGACTGAAATAATACCAAGCATCTTTTCTGACCACAACGGTATGAAACTAGCAATCAACTATAGGAAGAAAATCAGAAAAGCCACAAATACGTGGAGATTAAACAAAATGCTACTGAACAACGACTGGGTCAACGAAGAAATCAAAGAAGAAATCAAAAAATACCTGGAGACAAATGAAAATGAAAATACGACATGCCAGAATTTATGGGATACAGCAAAAGCGGTTCTAAGAGGGAAGTTTATAGCAATACAGGCCTATCTCAACAAACAAGAAAAATCTCAAATAAATGATCTAACGATGCAACTAAAGGAACTGGAAAAAGAAGAACAAACAAAGCCCAAAATCAGTAGAAGAAGGGAAATAATAAAAATCAGAGCAGAAATAAATGAAATAGAGACCAAAAAAACAATAGAAAAAATTAATAAAACCAAGAACTGGTTCTTTGAAAAGATCAACAAAATTGACAAACCTATAGCTAGACTCACCAAGACAAAAAGAGAGAAGGCACAAATAAGTAAAATCAGAAATGAAAGAGGAGAAATTACAACAGACACCTCAGAAATACAAAAGATTATAAGAGAATACTATGGAAAGCTATACGCCAACAAATTCGACAATCTGGAAGAAATGGATAAATTCTGAGAATCATACAACTTTCCAAAACTGGATCAAGAAGAAGTAGAGAATTTGAATAGACCAATCACCAGTAAGGAGATCGAAGCAGTAATCAGAAACCTCCCCAAAAATAAAAGTCCAGGACCAGATGGCTTCCCTGGTGAATTCCACCAAACATTCAAAGAAGACTTAATACCTATCCTTCTCAAACTCTTCCAAAAAATTGAGGAGGGGGGGAAGCTCCCTAACTCATTCTACGAAGCCGACATTACCCTGATGCCAAAACCAGACAAGGACAACACAAAAAAAGAAAATTACAGGCCAATATCACTGATGAACATCGATGCAAAAATCCTCAACAAAATACTAACAAATCGCATACAACAATACGTTAAAAAGATTATACACCATGAGCAAGTGGGATTTATTCCGGGTATGCAGGGATGGTTTAACATTCGCAAATCAATCAACGTAATACACCACATTAATAAAATGAAGAATAAAAATCACATGGTCATCTCAATAGATGCAGAGAAAGCATTTGACAAGATACAGCATCCATTTATGATAAAAACTCTGAATAAAATGGGGATAGAAGGAAAGTACCTCAACATAATAAAGACCATATATGAGAAACCCACAGCTAATATCATCCTCAATGGTGAAAAACTGAAAGCTATCCCTCTAAGAACAGGAACCAGACAAGGATGCCCCCTGTCACCACTCCTATTTAATATAGTACTGGAAGTCCTAGTCAGAGTAATCAGGCAAGAGAAAGAAATAAAAGGGATCCAAATTGGAAAGGAAGAAGTGAAACTGTCACTATTTGCAGATGACATGATTTTATACATAGAAAACCCTAAAGAATCCACCAGAAAACTTTTAGAAGTAATAAACGAATATGGTAAAGTTGCAGGATACAAAATCAACATACAAAAATCAGTTGCATTTCTATACACTAACAACAAAGTAGCAGAAAGAGAAATTAAGAATACCATCCCATTTACAATTGCAACAAAAAGAATAAAGTACCTAGGAATAAACTTACCAAAGAGGTGAAAGAGCTGTACATGGAAAACTATAAAACATTGCTGAAAGAAATTGAAGAAGACACAAAGAAATGGAAAGATATTCCATGCTCTTGGATTGGAAGAATTAACATAGTTAAGATGTCCATACTTCCTAAAGCCATCTATAGATTCAATGCAATCCCTACCAAAGTTCCAACAACATTTTTCACAGAAATAGAACAAAGAATCCTAAAATTTATATGGAACAACAAAAGACCCCGAATAGCTAAAGGAATCCTGAGAAAAAAGAACAAAGCTGGAGGTATCACGCTCCCTGATTTCAAAATATACTACAAAGCTAGAGTAACCAAAACAGCATGGTACTGGCACAAAAACAGACACACAGATCAATGGAATAGAATCGAAAGCCCAGAAATAAACCCACACATCTATGGACAGCTAATCTTTGACAAAGGAGCCAAGAACATACAATGGAGAAAAGAAAGTCTCTTCAATAAATGGGGTTGGGAAGACTGGATAGCCACGTGCAAAAAAATGAAAGCAGACCCTTACCTTACACCATACACAAAAATTAACTCAAAATGGGTTAAAGACTTGAATGTAAGACCTGAAACTATAAAACTTCTAGAAGAAAACATAGGCAGTACACTCTTCGACATCGGTCTTAGCAACATATTTTCAAGCACCATGTCTGACCGGGCAAGAGAAACAATAGAAAAAATAAACAAATGGGACTACATCAAACTAAAAAGCTTCTGCACAGCAAAGGAAACCATCAACAAAACAAAAAGACAACCTAACAATTGGGAGAAGATATTTGCAAACCATATATCTGATAAGGGTTTAATCTGCAAAATATATAAAGAACACATGCATCTCAACAACAAAAAAACTAACAACCCAATTAAAAAATGGGCAAAAGGCCTGAACAGACATTTCTCCAAAGAAGATATACAGATGGCCAACAGACACATGAAAAGATGTTCAAAATCATTAACTATCAGGGAAATGCAAATCAAAACTACAATGAGATATCACCTCACGCCCGTCAGAATGGCTACAATTAACAAGACAGGAAACAACATGTGTTGGAGAGGATGTGGAGAGAAGGGAACTCTCATACACTGCTGGTGGGAGTGCAAACTGGTGCAGCCACTATGGAAAACAGTATGGAGATTCCTCAAAAAATCAAGGATAGAACTACCATACGATCCAGCTATTCCACTGTTGGGTATTTACCCAAAGAACTTGAAAACACCAATGCATAAAGATACGTGCACCCCTGTGATCATTGCAGCGTTATTCACAATAGCCAAGACTTGGAAGCAACCTAAGTGCCCATCAAGGGACAAATGGATAAAGAAGACGTGGTATATATACACAATGGAATACTACTCAGCCACAAGAAACGATGAAATCCAGCCATTTGTGACAACATGGATGGACATTGAGGGTATTATGCAAAGTGAAATAAGTCAGAGGGAGAAGGCCAAATACCGTATGATTTCCTTCATTAAGTAGTAGATAATAACAACAACAAACAAACACACAGAGACAGAGATTGGATTGGTGGTTACCAGAGGGGAAGCGGGGAGGGAGGAGGGTGAAAGGGATAATTCGGCACTTGTGTGTGGTGATGGGTTGTAATTAGTATTTTGGTGGTGAACATGATGTAATCTATGCAGAAATAGAAGTACAATGATGTACACCTGAAATTTATACAATGTTGTAAACCAATGTTACTGCAGTAAACAAAAAATTTTTTTAAAAATTATCTATATTAGGGCTGATAGTCTCCGTTATGGCCATCTTTATGATGGATGTCAGTGACCAGTCTAATTGGTCAGTCATCATCCTTCAGGGGATCACAATGATTAGGGAAGTTGACCCTTCTGTTTCATTCACTTCTGATGGATGGACTTCAACCTCGTTGCAGCTGCCCTGCCTTGTTGTCTTGGTTGTGTGAGCACAGGGGCCATCAACCTCCCCAGTGTTCCACTTCAACCCTGTGGAAGAAGGATTAATAGACCTTAATCTAGTACACAGTATTAGTGTCTTATATAAGTATAAGCTAATCAAAGAACGAGGAAATCTCACATGTGAAGCACTTCATGGACGATGAAGCACTTTCACATACATCACAACCCTATGAGAATTTATTTCCACTTTGCAGATAAGAGATAGGAATTGTCCAACTGAGTTGCAAAGCCAGACTAGAAACGAGTTCTTCTATCTCCAAATCCAGTGCTATTTCCATGTTTTACATTTTGCAAATTACTTAAGAAATTATTTACCTTCTGTTATAATGGACGTAATTAACTCACAGCCAGAAAGAAAATGAGTGAAGCCCAAACGTTTTTCTCATCTATTATATTCTAATACTTGGAAAAATCCAAGCCCGAACTAGAAAGGTTTAGGCACTTATTGTAGAATGTATTAATTCCCAACATACACTTAACGTCTGTGATGCACCACAAGCTGATAGTTATGAGTGGACAAACCTGTGGTTGGGAGTAATTCGTAAACTGTAAACAGTAATGCAGAGTGTTATTCTTTTAAGAGAAAACTCACAAATTACTTAGAGCCTACAAATCCTTAGATGTCATTAAAGGCCCAAATTAAAGACTCAAGAATGCTTGCTTAAGAGGAATCTTCCCAATCACCTACTTCAGTAACCACCTCTTCAAAATTGGGAAACCTAGAATGGAGGGGTTAACTGACTTACCAAACGTCACTTCACCAGTTATGTAATGACAGCTCCTCCAGGACCAGCAACTGACCCCATCTTATCAACAGAGTAATTAAGAGTTGTCATTCAGGAACTGAGACCCCTTGTCCAGTTCAGGCCTGTTGAGATCACCAACCCATCAACTGGGCCTGTACAAATGCTCGATAAGTGACCTTTTTGACATCAAGGAGCTAAAAACCCCGCCCTCAGATCATGGTAACACCAGCACTTTGTGAACATGTGTCCTATGAAGAGGCATGAAGTTTGACTACACTTGCACGGATCACCACTTATGTCACTTCCCCTAACCTCCAATCATCTATCCCCACACTTCAGACTGCCCTGCCCTTTCTCCCATAAATTGTGCCCCAAGCCCTGGATCAGGGAAACAGATCTGAGGGCACACACCCCGTCTCCCTGCAGATCCATCTCACAGAATAAAGCTGATTTCTCTTCCCAAAAGCTGAGCAGTAATAACTGGCTTTTTTATGTGCTTCGGGTAGGAGAACCCGTTTGTATTGTAACAGTTAGTGTCAAAGCAACTCACTATTCTAGAAAAGGTTAAACTTTCAGGACATGAGAGGTCTGGAGACTTTTTTGGAACTTTAGCTTCCAGAACCCAATACTGGCTTGACTTGTCTATAGCAAGTAAACAAAACACAAAGGAAGCCCCTAGTTTCCTTTTCAATAATATGGCAATTCCCACCCCATCCTGCAATTGCAGAAAGATGACTAATGCGTTTACACACGATAGCTATCAGTAATGGAGGCACCTGACACAATGATCAGGTAAAGTTGCATCGTTTACATTTCAACCACTTCCTTTGTTTTTTACAAAGGTGAAAAATACTAGTGGTGTTGATACAGCCCCAGGAAAGCTCAAGTTATCACTTTCACTGTTATACAGAATACTTTGAGCTGGGAGTTTAAAAAGGTGTTATTCCCACAGCACATTAGCATAACAAACACAGAACACCTTTGTCAATGAGCACGCCATTATATAGAATTGATGGAATGTAGACAAATGAGATGTGATCAGTAAGTGAATGCTGTGTTATCAGTCCACTTTACTCATATCAGAGTTTCCTTCTAATGCAAAGCAGTCTCAGCTGTCATTAACTTCAGTGTAAAAAGTGGAGAAATCCATTAATGAGCACTGCTTGTCAAAGGGAGTCTATATTCTTTTAAATCAGGAACACCGTTGGCATACAACCCAAGCATACATGATGCTGTGCACAACTGGGTATCCATCCACCTTACTGAATGGCAGATAATGAAGGCATGCAAATGGAGAGGAAGAACTGGCGCACTCAACTGCCCTTTAAAAAACCTGTCTCAGGGGCCGGCTCCGTGGCTTATTGGTTAAGTGCGCATGCTCCACTGCTGGCAGCCCGGGTTCGGATCCCGGGCGCGCACCGACGCACCGCTTCTCCAGCCATGCTGAGGCCGCGTCCCACATACAGCAACTAGAAGGCTGTGCAGCTATGACACACAACTATCTACTGGGGCTTTGGGGGCGGGGGGGAATTAAAAAAAAAAAAAAAACACCTGTGTCAAAATCCTCCGCAGCACAGTGGTACAGGAGGATGAGACGAGAAGCGGCAGAGGAGAACGCCGGGTGGAGAAGAACCTGCGCCGCTGTCCAGTCGGCTTAGCTGGAGCTCTACGGTGGCCTCTTGGCTTTCCTGGTCTACTCCAGGCGTCGGGTCCTGACTACGTGTTAACTGGGTCCACCAAATTCAGGTATTTCACCTAATTAACATTTTTGACTATTTGTTTGTAAAAGCACTAATTTAAAAGAATAAAACCTCCTCTGTGGAGGTTTAACTAACAGGCATAAATAGACATAACAAATGATAAATCAAGTAATAGGAATAAATAGTCATAGCAAATTATAAACAACAATCCCACTGCAGTAGACATCAATAAAATGAGCAATGATGATAGACTCTTTATCCTCCATGTTAAGTATAATTTTCAAAAAATAAAACTATGAGTCCCAAGCAAATATAAAATCAACACACGTCAAAGATTTTATTTGACTCATTAACTAATGAGAGAACCAGAGCGATGTTATGATAAGTTCAAAAAGCATTTACAAAACTGGAGTATTTATAGGAAATTTAACACAGAAATGTTAGGACAAGCTTGCTGGGTTGGATATAAACTGGTGATGACCAATAGGCCATGAGCGTCTGGGGGTACCTGCTCCACCGGCTCCACCACTGCCTCTCCCTGACAAAGTCTTCGTTAACGAGCCACCTCACCAAGTCTGGGCCTTCAATCGATAGTAGGCATTGCTATGAACTAAGTACATCCCCCACACAATCATGAGTGGCCTTTGCCCCTATTTTATATTGAAAGACATGCTGCCCATCTCTTTGTGTGTGCATATGCCTTATTTCCAACTTTTGGGTGATTTTTCTGGCATGTTCTTTCATTACTTAGCTTCTACAGGACCATAATCTAGGTGGGTCCAAACCAGCCCATGGATCATGATGAATGTTCTAATTGATCAAGAGCTCTTGTTCTCTCTGCCTGCTTTATTTAATAGTCCTTAAAGTACAATGGCTTTCAAATCCAGCCACACAGATTTTGTCAAGTATATTTTCTATTGCCCCAGATTCTCTGTATTTAATTTTGCACAAATCATGGAATCAAGGCAATGTTGGAGATGCCCATTGTATGTGAAACTCTGTTAAAGCTTCTGGAAAAATGTCTGAGGGGCCTCTGCCATTGCATTTGGGGTAACCCTAGAGCTCTCACTAGCTTTGGGTAGTGGGGAGAAAACAGGGTCTTTCAGGCTAACCTCTAACTGAAGGACTTTCTCTCCTTTCTCAAAACCTATCTGCTCTGTGGTTATTTCTTGTCCTTCACTTTATTTGTTCCCCTCCACTCTCTTTCTTTGCCTTTCTCCAAGTACAACCTGATAAAATCTGACCGCTTTTCTAGAATTTTGATGGTTATCTGTGTTATAGCCTCTTACAAATAAATCATTTTAAAATGGAAGATAAGGAGTGTTATTAAATAAAACTATAAATCAATCTGAAATCACTCCTCAGCCCCCAAATAAAAGACTAGTGGAAATTTGAAAAACAGTGACCTGGCAGAATCATCCTTTTACGAAAATTTGTATTTGAACTATCACCTCACACCTGTTAGAATAGCTATCATCAAGAAGACAAGAGATAACACGTGTTGGCGAGGATGTGGAGAAAACGGAATGCTTGTGCACTCTCGGTGCGAATGTAAATTGGTGCAGCCACTATGGAAAACACTATAGAGGTTCCTCAAAAAATTAAAAATAGAACTACCATATGATCCAGCAATTCCACTTCTGGGTATATATCCAAAGGAAATGAATATGAGATGTCAAAGAGATATCTGCACCCCCATGTTCATTGCAACATTATTCACAATAGCCAAGATATGGAAACAACCTAAGTGTCCATCAATGGACGAAAGGATGAAGAAGTTGTGGTATATAGACACAATGGAATATTATTCATCCATGAGAAAGAAGGCCATCCTCAACAACAAATAAACACATAGAGATAGAGATTGGATTGGTGGTTACCAGAGGGGAAGGGGGAGGGAGGAGGGCAAAAGGGATAATTCGGCACATGTGTGTGGTGACGGGTTGTAATTAGTATTTGGGGGGTGAACATGATGTAATCTCTGCAGAAATAGATTTACACAATGTTATATGCAAATATATTTCAATTTTTAAAAATGTACAAATGTCCATTTTGTATTACATACCTAAATATAAATGAATTTGTTTAATTTATGAGCATTCTTAAAAGTAAGAGATTTATAAAAGTAGTCACTCCTTAATCATATACTATGCTTTTCTTCCTGAAGTAACGATAGATTAGATTCCCAGCTGTATAAGTTATAGTCATCCATCACCCTCATTTGTCACCCAGCATTTAGATAGCCTTCTCTGCATTTCATTTAACACAACCTAAACCTTTAAAAAACTCAAAGAAAAACATCAATACAGAAAATCCATATGTACTTATTTGAAATGCATACCATAGTGAATGTCCTGGGTGTGGTGTTGACAGAGCTTAGTTTTGAAAAACATCTACTTAGTCAAATGACATCCACGGAGTTACTTCAGAAGTCTACAAATCTGATAACATCTGCCCTCACTGCCTATTCTTGTTCAGTCTTCTGGGAATTCCAGCTCACTTTATCAGAATAAAACTAGGTGGACATTCTGTTCTCATCATTTCTATCCTAATGAGAAATGTTCTTGTTATTTCTGCAACTAATTATTTTAAGTAGTCAAACTCAGAGGCCCAAGATGAAGCTTAAAGTCAAAACTAATGGGAAAGATGATTACCTTCAACACTAAAGCAAAGTGGCTCAAATAATGGCCTTGAGTCTGGAATGAAGAGAAGCACTGAATTCATGATGGAAAGACTCAGAATGAACTCTTCTAAGATAAGCGTATGTGAGAGCAAGTCATAGGAATTCAAACAGATGCAAAACGAGATGCATCGATTTATCCTTTCATTTTCTGCACTACTTGTTCTATTGAACTGCACGAAGCGACTGTGTTTTACACTATTTCATTTGGTTACTCTTTGTGTTCGACAGATTTTTGCATTTTAAATATTAAAACAAAGAGTCAAATAGAGAAAAAGAAGACACATTGCAACATGAAACCATTTCAGGCATGACTTCTGCCCTAGGTGGTTCCACACAAACTAAAACGGCTCACAGGACAGATATGCAAAAGAAGTTTCACGTGGTGACTTTAAAACTTAGGGATATGAATTGGTTGAATCTTATGTGATTCTGTTGATAAAATATCAGAAACATACAAAGGCTTGAAAGTAAACAGTAGTCACTATGTGGCCTTGGCCTAAAAAAATTGAACCTAGAGAAAATCATCCAGCAGATGCAAAAGTAATACCCTCCAAAGTCCATTGAAAATCATTTTGTTTCACGAGACTCGGCCACATTACGAAAGAAAGAGGTCTCGATGTGACCAGAAAGCTCCAGACTGAGAGACTCAAGAGGCCCAGATTCTAAGCCATTCTCTGTTACAGCCAAGAAATTGTAACTTCACCTCTCCAGGCCTCAGTTTCTTATCTGTAAATGGAAGGAATTAGTACAGCCCTAGACGCCGGCTCTAGTGTTGTAGAGGCCAATGTTCCCTAAGAGCATCACAATGTTCAGCCATCCCACCCACCTAAATGCAGAGAGCCCTTGGTGGGTGCCCTGCTTCTCATCCACCACCTTCAGGAAGGGCTCCTCCTGGCTGGGAACTGACAGCACTAAACACAGACTTCTGTCTTCAGAGTTCTGTCCAGACCTGCCTTTTCTTTGCCCTTACACGCTGCAGAGCAGAGTGGCTTTGGGATCAGGTAGACCTAAGCTGGAATGTCAGCTTTGCCAGTAACTAGCTCATAACCATCTTGAGCAAGACACTTAATTTCTCCGAGATTTAGTTTCCTCATCAGTAAAATGAGAGAACGTATTAATAGTCTCTTTATCATAAGGTTTCATGAGGATCAAATGAGATGACACACAAAAAGCCCTTGGTGTGGTACCTGCCACATGTGTTCAGTTATTATTATTGACTCTCTCTTCCTATTTTGACAAGCATTATGGATTTGGGGGGCAGGGGAGTGTGGGAGGGTGGGAATGGGGGTGGGGGGTGAGGGGGTGGGGGGCAGCTTTTGGCTTACACTTGAAGGTGAGCAGAGATTAGTACAGAGTGAGTTACAGAGAGTAGGGGTGGGAGGCCAATGTAAAATACCAAATCTAAGCTTCAGAAAGATAATCTGCAGGACAATTATTTTGAAGTCTATTTGTAAAGCTAAATTAACAGCTGCTAAGTGAACTCTTGTGTTCTAAGCAAATTGGTGACCAAATGCAGGTCCAGAATTAGAAGAATTCCTGAACTAGCCTCAGTAAATCCAAAAATTGGATTATTTCACTACAAACCATCTTCTGCAAATGAAAGGAAATACACCAAAATGTTGATAGTGGATATCTCCAGCTGGTAAGAGTATGGGTAATATTTATTTGCTCCTATGTACATACTTCAAATATTTTCTAAGTTATTGTTTTCTAAAATAAAAGTATCATTTTACAATCAGAAAATTAATCATTATAAAATATGTCATCAGGCCGGCCCCGTGGCTTAGCAGTTAAGTGCTTGTGCTCCACTGCTGGCGTCCCGGGTTCGGATCCAGGTCGCGCACCAACACACTGCTTTTCCGGCCATGCTGAGGCCGCGTCCCACATACAGCAACTGGAAGGATGTGCAGCTATGACATACAACTATCTACTGGGGCTTTGGGGGGAAAATAAATAAATAAATAAAATCTTTAAAAATAAATAAATAAATAAAATATGTCATAACTGGAGAAAAAAATATGGATCTTTCATGGATCTGTTTTCCAAACTTCTTAGATTCTCCAGCGGCTGTTTAGTATTTGCACTTTTTTTTTTTTCCTGTTAATAATGTAATTATTTAACCCTCCTCTGAGTCTGTAGCATCAAAGTCGCTGCCTCAGTGACTGGCATTCTGTGATTTCAATACATCAAACACTCCCATTGGGACACAGAAGAAAGATTCCTGTTAGGGGTGAGGGGGGAAGCAGGCAGAAGAAACAAGATTTTTAAAAAATGTTTACATATTTACTTTCTTACACAGACATATACATATATGCAAACATATACATGAATACGTATGTACACCCCACCTCACTTCCTGTCACTTTTTACACTGGACAAGGTCTGATTATTGCTAATGATACCCAGCTGTGCCAATTCCTTGGGCTCTTCATCTGTGTTTTCCTTTCTCACAGACGTAATTTCTCAACATGAGGCCGTTCTGATGGGCCCTAGCACGTGGTTGGCAAATACACAATGAGTTCAGGATGCTCAGCCAGATAATTCAGACACCGTAGATGTGGCCTCTGCTGACACGGCCTTGAATGGACTCCAGGGCCAAGAGGCTGAAGGCACGCAAAGAGACCACATGAGAAGTCACAGCTCATGGGGAAGTACATCAGCCCCCAACCTAATCAGGGAGGAATGCGTGTATGTTCAGAGTCATTAGACTTCTAGGAAGAGCTAGCCTTGTATATTTGTTTCTTTTTAAAGTTAGAGGAGAAATCAGAAACCATGTAGTTCCATCACTTCCTTTTCACCATGAAAAAACAAGACCAGAGACAGTAAGTATGTCACAGAGGGCCATCTCGCTCCTGACACCTTGGGGCAGAGGTGGGTCTCTGGTGTAAGAACAGAGGCCTCCGTGGCTCACCTAGGCAAGAAGGACCATGCTGGAAGACGACGGAGCTGAAGACGACAGAGGCTCACAGAAGCAAACCTAAGCCTCAAGTGCCAAGATCAGAAACGGCAAGACCCAGGCGGCTACGGTGGCCTCAGGAACAGGGCCGGAGGGCTGGAGAGCCATCGTAGAACAAGAGGAACCAGCTGTGGTTTCCCGTATCCCTGCATCCTACCACTAGAGTCCAAGAACCAGGAAGAGTCAGATGAACTCTTGGGTCATGTGCCCACCCCGCAGCCAACAAGGCAGGGACCTTGACTTATGGTCTCATCAGGTTTTCCCGTAATAGGGGAGAGGTCATTCCACCACAGGAGACTGGAATACTATTTACACACTTGCTCAAAAAAGGAGAATGGATGAAAACCTCCTATGCCCACCCCACTTGTCCAGTGTGAATTTAAACACATCAACCTGTCTTGTTTAGGTGGAGAAAGCCATGTGTTCACTAAACACTTTCCTCATACTGCCTACAGATTTATGCAATCCTAAAACTGACTATTTATATATTCCTCTGACTTTGTCTTGTGCCCCTCATTGACAAGAAAATGCCCCTGAGGGAGGCAACACATTTATAAATCAGAGTGAGTTAAACAGGCCCTCCTCTGAGGAGAAGGGGGAAAGCATTCGGGAGCCCTGTGGACCCAGGTGATGGGGAAAGCAGAGGGAAATGAGAAGTCGGGCGCATCAGATAAAAACACTGTCTTTTTCACATTTTTGTCTGGTCTTGACCCAACCGTAAGGCTCATAAAACTACATTTTTGTCCTTCTGCCTTTTAGCTAAATCTCCTAGTTTGCAGAATTTGCTAAGCAGCGAAGGTTGATTCTTTTCTACAGGGCACCTCATCAGGGGAGCCAATGTTTCTCTCTTCATGACGACTGGGAAAAGGACAGAAAAATTCAGTCGGAGAAAAAGAAAATCCCCACCAATGGCCTCCTTTTCCTTTAGATAACTCTTTGAAATAGGAGAAATAAAAATTGATTAATGTTTTTCAGTTTACCAAGAATTAGGCTTGCTTTCCAAAATTTTTGCACAGTGCCAAAAATTTGCAGCAATACTACCGTATGGGTCATAAACTGTGCAGCGGCAGAGTTTTTCATTGTCATAGAATCCTAAAGGAATCGAAAACAGGCTCTTTCTTTTCTTTTCCTCTCTTTCAAAACCCTTAATCAACATATAGTTCCGGAAGGAGAAAAGAACTAACTTTGTTTGAATACCGCACAATAACCCTGCACAATAGATATTTTTATTGCCATTTTCTTTAAAGATAAAGAAACAGAGGCTCAAACTGATTCTGGAACTGGCCGAAGTTAGACTGGAGAAGGAGGCCTGCTCTGGGATTTAAATACATATCTGTTTGATCACAATGTTTATATTTTTTTCCATTATGTCATTGTCCTGGCCATCAAACCCACAAGAAAAGTCTTCAGTGCCACAGTTGAAAACTGAAAGAGAATTTTCTCATCATATAATGCTGAAAACGTGTAGCATCCGAGTCTGTTCTAATCAGACAAAAATATCCAACTATCATGCAAGAATTGTATGTGTACTTACCTGTGTCACATTTAATTAATCCACTGTATTTTCAGTCCTTGTTGGAGGGCACGTCTGTTGGGTTTACCTCTGTATCCCCAGTGCCCAGCATGGACCTGGCACACAGCGAGAGCTCAGCAGATGCTGGGCGAGTGGAATTTGTGGGGTGCTACAGTTAATTCATTGTCTCACGGATTATTAAACCCTTACGTTGATTCCTAATCTACAGCTTTCTTCTTTAATCAGGTTGCTAATTTATTCAGCTTCTGACAGACAAAAATGAATAAAATCTAGTAATTCATGATGTCATTTTAGAAGTCATTTTGTTGTTGTAGCTGGACACTACCATGCTGACGCTGCTAGACAGGGGACACACTCAGAACCACTCTTACGGTGGATGCTGTCGATCCCTGCTCACTTTTCCCTCTGCCCTATCCCACTTCCTGGGTCCCTTCTGTCACCCTCTTCTCCTTGAAGAACTTTCTCAACAAAGCCCCTGAGCAAGAATCACCCGCTCAGGCTCTGCATGGAGGGGGAACCCCACCTGAGAAGGTAGGGAGACACAGAAGAAGGTGCGTCAGCATTTCTAACATAAACATCTGACACAGGTGATCAGAGCCTGAGCCGGAAACTGACATTCCGTTCAGAAACTTTCATGACTATTTTCAATATAGTATATACTTCCTCCACAATAACTTCAACATAAAGTACTATTAGAGAATTTGGGTGGCTTCTTAGGCAGGAAAAAAGAGCCAACTAAGAAAATAAGCTGAAATTACTAACAAAAATCCGTGAATAACTGAAGCATGGTCTTTGGAGTTAGACTGAGCTGGGTTTGAATCCAGCTTTAACATTTACTAGCCATGTGCTCATTGGAAAAAGGAATAACAATACTTTCTTTGCTGGGACTTTTGAGAATTAGATTTATTTTGGGTAAAGTACCTAGACCCAAAATAGGTGGATGGCCAGCGGTGTGCTGCAGCCAGCTTCCAGCTCCCAGCAGCTGATTATGCTCATTTCCTCCCAGCTCTGTGCTCTGGGTTATCACACTGATTGCCTGAAACCGGCCATGGAGCGGGTATTTATACCACAGAAATTGGCAAATGCTTCAAATCCAGGCCCCCCGCCCCAGAGCTGGTTGTTAAGCATTTACCAGCACATCATCACCTTCATCTAGGATTCTAGTCCAGACATTCCCTGGAGCTTCAGGCTCATGTGGCCTACCCAAGGTCTCCTGAATGCCCCACAAGAATTTAAAACCCAACACGTCCATAATTCAACTCATCTCCTCCTCCACCCCAAGGTTCATTTCAATTGGTGGAACAGCATCCCCCCAGATGTGGTAATTAAAAACCTAGGGGTTATGCCTCCCTCATCTTCATCCCCACAACCAATCAACCTAGAAAATAAAAACCCTGGCCACCTTCCTTCCTCACAATTTCTCCATCGACATTGCTTTCCCCAAGGCCAGACTCTTTTCTCCTTTGCCTAGAAATTCCAGCAGCCTCCTGATCACTCCCTTGAAATTCATCCTTCATATCATCTCCAGATTAAGGTTTTTAAATGCAAATCTGACTTTGCCACTCCTCTGCCTAAAAGCCTCCTAGGTTCTATACTGTCTGTAGGATAAAATCCAAGATCTGCCTTTTTCTTATTGATTTGTTAGGGTTCTTTGAAAGTTCAGGATATGAATCCCTTGTCACATACATTACAAATATTTTCACAAATTATTTATTTTTAATTTTTAACAGATAATTTATAACACAACTTAGTTTTTTAACGGAAATACTAATAAATAATGATATGTTAAGGAATATAAAGTATCAGATAAATTATTTCCATTAGTAAACTTTCCACAAGGATTAGAAAATGACATTACAATGGAAACACGACATCTTGGAGAACGCCACATGCCTCTGGACCCAGGCTGCCTTTCCAGACTTCGTTCCTGTCATTTCCTAGAAGTCTCTCCTACAAAACTCTTCAAGACAGCTCAAACATAAACCCTTGCGAGAAGTCACCCTGATCTTGTCTGTGTATTTAAATTAACAGACTTTGTTTCTTGGAGCAGTTTCAGGGTTACAGCAAACTGAGCAGGAAGAACAGCGTCCCGTCTGCTCCTTTCCCCTCTGCCTCTTGGTCTTTGAAGGCAGAGATAGGCCTTCCCTTCACTGTGCTCCTGTGATGACATGCACACAGCTCAGTACCACGCTTAACTCTCATCCGGTCGTAAGCCATAGTACGCTGCACTTTTCTTGAGAACAGGAACGACGTTTATTAATCTGTTTCCCAGGCCCTGGCACAGTTTCCACCGCAGATCACGTACATAACGACGTTCCAGTCAATGACAAACCACGCATACGACGGTGGTCCCACAAGACTAGTGCCACAGAACCTAGTTGTGGGGCGGGCTGTACCATCTAGGTTTGTGTAAGTGCCCTCTGTGATGTTCAAACACGAGGAAATCACCTAATGATGCATTTCTCAGAAGACATCCCCCCCGGGAAGCAATGCATGACTGTGTATGATGGCAGAAATGAAAAATTACCAGGCACTTGCAGAGACTGATTTGTACATTCTCTCATTTAACCCTAATGACAACCCTGTTTATGGACGAGGTACTACTACTATCTCCCATTTATGAGTGAAGAAATTAAGGTTTAGAAAGACAGTAATTTGCCTAAGGTCACAAATGGCATGGCCAGATTCTAATCAAGCTAAAGCCAAATTCCAAGTTGTTAACCCCATCTTATATCCCCACCTTTAAACACACATTTGCAAAGAGTTAAAAAGCTGTTTTCTTACCTATAAGCTGGGGCTAGATCCAACAACCCACACGTCTTGTACTGTAGCTGGGAAAATTGACAGACGCTTTGTTTTTCATTCTATTTTGTTATGAACCTTTTCAATTGGCAAATCTTCACCAAGTCCCTGATGTATGTTACAGCCGCTCTGCTACACACGGGAAATGGGTGAAGGAAAGGCGTAATGGTCGAGAGGGAAAGTATCAGAGTCCCAACACACGGAAGCATAACAAGTGCTTTAGTGCAGAGCTTTACCAACAACGGGAGACGGAGTCCTCGCATGGGACACAGAGAGAGCTGCTCAGAGGAGAAAACGCTGGCTCGAAAGTGTCCATGCTCGAGCATAAGATCTCCCGGCCTTGGCCCTGAAAGCTCCGGGTATAAATCTGCACTCTGTCACTTCACCAGCTCTGCGGCCTTGAGTGAAGGACTTAACCTCTGTGAATCGGGACACCCACGTCGTAGGGCTATTGTGGGAATCAAATCATGTAATCTGTGTAAGACGTGGAGAGTAGTGAGCAGTCAGTAAATATAAACGAAAACAGCAGAAAGAGGGAGAAGTGAACGGAAGCTCACTGAGCATAGAGGGAGGGAAGTTGGGATGCAAAGGTCTGGAGGCAGCAAGAGCATGGGGTACCTTCAGAGAAGGGCAAGAAAAACATGAGATTTGAGCGAGATTCCATGGGAGGAAGAGTGCAGAGGAAGTTGGTAAGTTGATACAAGGATATCATACTAAAGATTTAGATTTTATTTTATAGTTTATGGGCAGCCTTTGAAACTTCCATCTGCAAAGAAAGTCTCTAATGGTTGTATGGAAGATTTATTTTATTTTCTCAGGGTTATATTCATAATGATATTTTCCTCTAAAATGGTTACTTTACAGGATTTGCTGCTTCGCTAAGAGTGATTTTATTACTCCTTCGGGCCAACATATTTTCTGTGGACACATCTGCCTGTTAATGGAAGCAATGGTAAAATTGGGTTTGAAATCTTTCCATGAAACCCTTACAAAACACATCTCTTCCTTGCGTAGAACAGTCTCTGTGCTCCTGTGCAGCCAGGGTCACACATATGGATTCTGTGGTGACTGTGAGCACCTTGATTTATAGCTCAGGCAATAGGGTGACAAGGACAGAAGTGAGAAGTCGTAGCTAAATGGATAACCTATAAAAATTCTATTTTTAGACAAAGCTTTATCTGGTGATATTTCTGTTCCATATGAGTTAAATCCAAGGTACAAAATAACTGTCGTGCAAGATATTGGAATGACTGGCCACACAGTCAATCTAACTTCGTGCTCAACTATCGGTCACGAACGTAACCAGTACAAGCACATAGGCCTCGCTTCAGCTCTCCGTCAGCCACTACACAGCGTGACGTGTGGGCGGTCGTGGCATTCAAGCCTATATAAGTTCATTGTCTCGATTACGTACAACAGTAAATAGAAAGTAACGTAACGCTGAATAACACCACCCCAGCCCAATCAGGGCAAGTTGTTGAAAATCACCTCAATGCTGTACTGAGTGTTCACTATCAGAAAATTGCAAGATCCCCCAAATTAGAGTATTCACCATTATCAATCAGCTATTTGATAACTGTTATAACACACGAGACCAGGGCTGAAGATCAGGGAACAAGAGCTACAGTTGTCCCAGCCTGCACGTCCTCACCATCTCAGTTCTCACCACCCTTCCATCCCTCCTGCACGTCCCCTTAAAGTCTCCACAGTCTCTGTGGAGATAAATGTCTCTGGCGTCTAGATAGGTTTCAACTCTTGGGGAAAGCTAAGGTTTTTTTTGTGGACTTATTTACTTCATAAATCTATAAAAATCTGCCACTGGGGCCAGCCCCATGGCTTAGCGGTTAAGTGCACACACTCTGCTGCTGGCGGCCTGGGTTCGGATCCCGGGCGCGCACCGACGCACTGCTTCTCCAGCCATGCTGAGGCCGTGTCCCACATACAGCAACTGGAAGGATGTGCAACTATGACATTCAACTATCTACTGGGGCCTTGGGGAGAAAAAGGGAAAAAAAGGAGGAGGATTGGCAACAGATGTTAGCTCAGGGCTGATCTTCCTCACAAAAAAAAAAAAAAATCTGCCACTTATAAATCTGCCATCCCTCAAGAAAGAGCATTAATGAGATTTATCTGTCTCTTATCTTAAGAGGTTTGAAGTCTCATGCACTATGATGCTACAACTAAAGGACATTTAGAAACATTATCTCTTAAGAACATGTGAATGTTAATCACCAAACAGAATACGGACAAGTGTGCAGAGCAGGGTATGTAATCCAGGGAACGACAGGAGCAGAGTCCCAACAATTGGTTGAGCTCCGGAAATACCATTTATTTCTTCTCTAAACTGAGGACTGTCCTTCAAACAGGAAGTAGGAGGTTGAGTGCCTAGGCTGAAAAGGAACATAAGCTTAGAAACAGAAAGAGAGTGGTCTGAGAGGAATATGGCGCCATGCAGAAAGGCTGGAGCAGAAGGGAAACTGGCCAAGGCATTGCATGGACAGTAGAGAAAATCGTCTGAGAGACCAGTATAATCCACACGCAGGTGCCACTGCACGGATGAACCACACCAATGCCAGTGGGTCAGCAGATGGATGGCTTCCACCACAGTTGATCCTGATGGAAAAGTAGAAAAGGGACATCGATTAAACGATACACAAAATAACCATGGAATGGTGGGATTATGAGTAACAGAGGAAGGGTTTTCAGTAAACACTCATGTCAGAAACTGACTACTCATCAAACTCCATAGATCCTTATAAAACCACCATAGTAGCAAAAAAAAACAAGGTGTCTAAAAGGAGCTACAGCAGACATCCTTCTGTAATTGAAGAATTATTCAGCCTGGATCTGTTCAGTAGCAAAAAGGAATAAATGTAGTCAGAATAATGGAAAATCACAAAGACAGTAACCAGTGTCTTCATACTCTTCCAAATCTTCATGGAGAAGCAGCAGTAATTACAGCCAGAGCTACGTGGTACGCTAGAACTACATATGATTCCTTCATTAATGTGGGCTCCTTTATTCTCAATTTTATGTTTATAACATCGCAAATCAAAATTGCCCTTTTGATTACTAACGGTAAGTACTTGAAACACCAGAATCAACAGACAAATAGTGAAGATTCTAGTGCTCAGAACACTAGGTGCCCATAATGGTGAGTATCATAACATATAAAAGGTTCCTAAGCTGGAAGTTCAGAGCATGTGCTAAAAGGAAGCAAAAGTTTGGAACAGTGAGAAAGGACTCTGAATCCGTCTGTTCAGGTTTAGTGGTGTCATGCCTGTTAGTTCAGGATAATAGGTGAAGAATGCTTTCTCTATCAGAAAGTAGAAATAATCTTTCAATTCTGCTTATATACTCGTATACATAAAATGAAGTAATTGAAAAATGGGTGAAAGCTTAGCATAATGAGTCTGGCACCTTTCAAGAGACCTCCTGAAGAAGCATTCAGTCAGCAACTTCAAGGTCAGAGCAAGACAACATAAAGCCCAAAAGAAAAATCTTTGGAGCCTAGCTCGTTTCTCAATGATCCATTGCCGCATAACAAACTGGCTAAAAACGACAACTCTTTCATTTGCTCATAATTCTGTGGGTCAGAAATCTGAGCTGGGTTCAGTCGGGTGGTTCTTCTGCAGATCTCACTCATTCTGCTGGTGGTCACTCACTGCAGATGGTGTCATCTGGAGGCCATCCAGGATGCATGGTCCAAGCTGGCCTGTCTCACAAGTCTGGTGGTTGGGATGGCTTTGGCTGGGCCTCTGTCTCACCGTGGTCTCATCTTCAAGGGGACCAGCTGGGGCTTCCTCACACAGCAATGGCAATGTGCCAAGAGGACAAAAGCAGAGGCTTCAAAGGTGTCTTGAAGCCTACACTCACGAGTCCCATACTGTCAACTCCACTGCCTTTTATGAGTAAAGCAAGTTCCAGGCAGCCCAGATTCCAGGGTGTGGAGAAAGGATCTCAGTTCCTGATGGAAGGGGTAGCTAAGTCACAGGTGCAAAGAAACACTTGTGCACCGACTAGAGGAATCGTTGCAGACGTCTCTACACACAATTACACAGCAGGAAAGAGCCTTTGTGCTTCAGAAGCTGAGACAGAAGCTGAGAGGGCCACAAGAGGCCCCCACGAGAGAGGCCACCAAGTGTATTTATAGTGGGATCTTAGAAGCAGCCTGAACCGCTGAAGCTTAAACTCTAAAAGAATTAGAAAACACCAAGACACACTGAAGCTCTTTTCATTCACAAAATCCTGCCGATCCTGAAACAGTCTGGTACACTGTATTTAACAATCAGGTCACTTCCTAAATATTTACTTTGTTTATCTGAAATGTCTTTCCATCAGATCTTCAGAGGGCTAACTTCTTCACATTATTTGAGAATAAGCTCAAATTCTGCCTCCCCAGGCAACCACCCTAATTAAAGTTAGCCCCCCCCCCTTCACCATCACATCATCTTCATAGCAGCATCACCGTCTGAAATTACTTTCATGTCTGTTGACTCGTTTATGCTGTTTCCCTCACTAGAATCTAAGCTCTGTGAGATGTGAGATTCTATCCCTGTGCTCAGCATCGTAACATCAGCAAGCGATGAGCGCTTGAGAAGGCAGCCAGGCGGGCACGAGATTTTGATCATTACTTCTCCACTAATGGCCCACGTTTGCTCCAAATCTCAATCTCTGCTATAAAACACAAAGTCGACAACACCGGCTCATCAACCCTGGGCTCTTACTAAGTTTTCCTTCGCAAACATGCAGGCCTGGAACTTCCCGTCTATGTTACAGAGTCTAGTTTGGGCAATGCACTTAATTAACCTCAAGTTCCTTCATTTGTAAACCTGAGAAAATACTCACCTCGCTTGTTATGTAAATTACTGAAGTTCCATTTGTAAAATGCATAGCACTGCTTTAGGGTAGGTACACAATAAATGGTAGTTCCTGTTACTATTATTGTCCACAACTCACCTGTGAACAGCTGGGCACACACATACTCAAGCCCAATAAATATGCCATTCCTTTTTTTGTGTTAAATGACCACTTCCAGTCTTCTGTTTCTGGAGGAGTCTCTGACTCCTCAGAGGTCCTAGAAAAAGTCTGATCACTGAGGTTTACAATTTTACAATGTCCCCAACAGAAATGAACACCTCGAGCACTCGAGCCAGAATAACTTACGGAGGATCAGCTGAGACGTTCTCCCACTGGTGGCTGTTGTTGCTCTTGCCACCTGGCAGTCTTTCCAGTTTTCTTAACCTTCTTCCCTGCCCTTCTCCACAAACCCCTGGGCTTCTTCACCGAAGCCTGCGTCGCATGCCCAGGTGGACATGTCCCCGCTCCTCATTCTTTACGGTTCCACGTGACAGCAGTGCTACCGCTCTTAGCAATGGTGGTTTTTTAGACTATCCAGGCCTCAGGCATTCTCTCATCTTACCTTTATTAATGTTATTGTAATGATTCCTAGTCACATTTTGTAGTCACAGCATGAAATCCTTTTCATTAAGCTAAAATTGCATGACTGTAACAGCAGAGCCATCCCAAATCTGAAAAGCCTGCTGTGTTTATCCTGGGAGGGTGTTTTCCTTAGAAACGAGAACACTGGTTTGCTCAAATCACAGGCTCCTTCTCTTCCTCCTGTTAAAATACCTCCTCTTCACTCTTGTTGATACGTTAGATACCAGCCCACTGGTGAGGACAGCGTGTGCTTCTGTCCTTGTCACCTTCCTCACCATTGACTGGTCCCTTCTGGATCCCCAGAGCACCATCTTGGACTCATTGGGCAGTTTCACTGCATTTATGTCTTATAAGAAAGATTTTTTTTTCTTACATTTCTCAACTGTTCTCAAATAGTCATTTTTTCTTCTTTAGTCATCCCTGTAACAGGACAATTAATGAATGATTAGGTTCAGTTATGTCACTTAGCTGACATAAACAGCTAGTGGAGGTTTAATGACATAAGCCCAGTCTTCTTGATCCCCACCCAGGGCTCAACGAACTCCCCTCAGGAAAAGTTGGCTGTATCAGAGGAAAGCTCCGTTAACCTAAGAAAAATGGGGTATAGCAGTTTCCAAAGGAAATTTTGATTTTTTTCTCTTGGTAAAGAGGGTTAGTAAATCTGACATAGGGATTTTTAGGAATATGTAATGATGGCATACCATGATGGTCAATAAAAGACCCTCATCAATGATATCACAGCTTAAATTAAAACATTGAAGAAATTATGTGACTTTGGTCCCTTAATGAAAAACATGATCTGCTCTGAAAACTTGGGATGTTTTACAGACTATGACAATTGTGCAAAAGGGTTTTAAGAACTTAGGAGTATAAAAAGCTATGTGATTTACCCCTCATTGGAGTTCATTTTGGTACAACCCAGGGGTGAGGGGCAGTATCTAAGATTCCTTCTAGTTCAGATATAGGATTATTTTACCTAATAGCCAAATCCTTTTCAAGAAAACAGTATTTTTAATAAGAAGAAAAAGAAATGAAATTGGCTAGAGACTTACGTGTGGGATGAAGAAAGATTTCTAAAGGAGACCCTTTTGTTCTGTGAGCACTTTACTGGACTGGGGTAGGCCAAGATGTGTCTCAAGCTGAGTCTGGCAGTAGGGGACATGGAGAGCTAAATTGCCCTGACACGGAAGAGGGGGAGGAATCGAGGTTTTGTTGCTTAAAGGAGAGGATGGAAATGTGTGAAGAGTAAGGTAAGTGCAGGTGGCAGACGTCAAGCTGAGTTCTCTTCTGTCACTGCTATAGGGACCAGAATCCCCACACATTCCACCTTCGCAAAGTCGTCTCTACATCAACATGCCTTTGTGGATGTTTTTAATGGTCATTAAGGAAAAAGATCGAAATCCACCACTGGGTTAACATGATGCGAAACAGGCACCAAGAGCAGGATGGTGCATGATCCATAAACTAGACTAAGTCCATGGAAGCAGGAGTTCCGAGCCAGAAAAGATTATGAGATCACAAGACCTCAGGGAATACACAGAAATCTGGAGGAAAATTTGGGACATCTACACCCCAGAGGATGGTGATGGATTAAGTCAATCTCATCCATGACTAGGTGGCCCCAGAGAAGCAAGATGACATCCAAGTTACTCAAGTTATGTTTGACAATTTCACTAAAGGAAAAAAGATTAAGTATTTCCTGAAATCTGAAATACTACTCGAACTAAGTTCTGAAAATAATAAGATCCATACACGTAAGAAAATGTCAAGATAGCATTAACTAACCTTCTTTATCTTTTTACCTCTGAAGTTAAATACCTGTTGGAAGACATTTTAGGAAACCATGCCCAGGAAAACTTCAAAATATTAAGCATTTAGGCATATTAATGGATAATTTTATCAGTTACCCCTGAAGCTTCAGCCTGCCCTGGCATCCTTGTACTTGTCCTGGGCAAATTTCTGTTTCTGCTCTTTATGGCTGTTTGCAAATCTTCTCTGTTATCTTCAAGCCCCCTTCTTGGTTCCCTGCTCCCCATCCTTACTTTTTGCAGATGACTCAGCTTCCTGACTAATAAAGAAACTTGAAGCCATCAGACATTGTTTCCCTAAACATCTTGCCCACCCTGCAAATATACCTGCCTTGACACAGAGCTAATTGAATCCCAGAGGAACCCTCTCACCTCTTCCAGACCTTGCTAGCCTCTCTCTTTCCACTATAGTCAAACTTTCCTTCTCTACTAGCAACATGTTCTCAGACTATAATCAATTTTTTCATACTAGAAAATAACCTCCCTTAACTCATATTCCCCCAGATATCACCCCTATCCATTTTCCCTCCTCATACAAACTTCCCTCGAGCGTAGTCTTCATTTTCTGTCTTTACTGCCTCACAGTACACTTATTCTCAACCCAACAAATATTTCTTGAGCAACTACTACATATCAGGCACTGTGCTATGTGCAGCCATGACACAATTGCTCTGCCCTCGCCACCCCACTGAAACTGTACTGGTCACCATGGACTCCTACCCGCCAATCCTAGGGGTGTGTTTGATCATCATGTTTCTTGACTTCTCTGCAGCATCTGACAATTTTGCTTGCTCACTCCTTCTTGGAATTCTCGTAGTCTGTGACAGCTCATTCTCCTCTTTTACCTCTTCTTCTTTATATATTCTTAGTGGAAAAGGCTGCAGGGAAGGGTAGAGTGAGGGTTGCTATGGGGGGGAATTATTCTGCCACGTTCTCCCTTGGCAAAAAGTGGTAAGACCCCAGTCTATGTGGGTCTGTCAGGGACATGGCTTAGACTCAGCAGACACATCCCTTTATTGTCACTCTTTGAGAGCAGGGTCTTCGGTGACTTCACTATATTATTCCCAGCACTTAGAAGAGTTTCCAGCACAGAATGGGGATTCAATAAATATCTTTTATCATAGTTTTATTGAGAAATAATTCACACCCCATAAAATGCACCCTTTTAAAGTATATACTTCATTATTAGTATATTCACAGAGTTGTGCAACTATCACCACTAGATAATGTTATAACATTTTTATCATCTCAAAAAAATTCCTTCACCCTTTAGCAACCACTCTCCATCCTCTTTCCTCCCCTCAGCCCCTGGACACCACTAATCTTTTTCTGTCTGTATAGATTTGCCTATGCTGGACATTTTATATAAATGAAATCATGTAATATGTGGCTTTTTGTTGTCTGGTTTCTTTTCCTCAGCATAATGCTTCCAAGGTTCATCCATGTTGTAGTCTGAATCAGCGCTTTCATTCCTATTTATGAATGAATTAAATTCCGTTGTATGATTATGTCACATTTTGTTTATTCACTTGTCAGATGATGGGCATTTGGGTTGTTGCCACTTTTTGGCTATTGTGAACAATCATGTATAAAGTTTAGTGTGGACATGTGTTCTCCATTCTCATGGGCATATGCCAAGGAGTGGAATTGCTGGATCACATGGTAACTCTGTGTTTAACGCTTTGAGGAACTGCCAAACTGTTTTTGCAAAGTGGCTGAAGCATTGTACCATCCCACCGATGATGAATAAGGATTCTAATTTCTCCACATCCTCACTAATTCTTGTTATTGTCTGTCTTTTTTATGTTAGCCATCTTAGTAGGTGTAAAGTGGTATCTCCTTGTGGTTTTAATTTGCATTTCTCTAACGGTTAATTATGTTGAGCATCTTCTCATGTGCTTATTGGATATTTGTATAGTCAATGAATATTTTGTGAATGAATGTATACAATCATAGACACAGAGGCAGTCTCTTAAGGATGCCATGCATAGTTATTCAGATAGTTACTGTCTAATAGCAACGAATAATCAGCAGGGGTAGGGAGTATATTATGGATGGAATAATTGCACATCCAGCCACCTTCTTTTCTTAATGTAGCCGATGTCTATACTTGGTTTGCTTTGTTCAATATCGACATTTGATTTTGAAATGATCAAAGATGACCAGTGCCTTGCGTTCTGATTCCAAATTATCTCAAGGAAACGGAAAGAGAAGGAAAAGTCAAGAAGGAAAATCTATGTAGAAAAGAAGTCAACTGTCAGAGGCAATGATGACGGGCTCACATCATTTGAGGACCACGAGTCAGCAGTTGTCACAGCTCTAGTCTATCTCGACTCACCTGTTCAAAATGCTAGTAAGCTATACATACGGGGAATAATTTTTGAGGTAACTGATTACCCATCTTAATGTCAGAATATTATAGATCTCAGGTGATGGTTTAAAAAATAATCCGAAAAGCTCGTATACATTTAGTAAACAAAAATCTTTTTATTTTTAATTGGATGGTAACATAATATTTATTCTTTTGAAATATTAATCTTTTGAAAAGCCTTATATTTTTGTCCATTATAAATATTAAGTGTTGCCTTTAATTAGCTACATACATTCTTGCTTGTAAAATCATTTTTTGGAACTTGTTAGTTTCTTAGCTGACTGGATTTTAGGAACTTCTTCTTTTGAATGGTCTTGCCCTTATGATTGGTTTGCTGTTTACAAAAATAGAACTGATATATACCACATCAGGACTATCCCAAATGTTTAGGAGAGTTGTATTGTAACAGAAAAGTGGTGGGTTTAGGCTGCCTAGCATCCGTTGCCCCATCCTGACAGCAGCTCTATTTTCTTTTGGGTAATAACTTCCAACCCTATGAATACAATCTGATGGTGCTGTAACTCCCCTAACCAACAGATAGCCCTGTACCACAAACTAGGCCAGTTGGAAACTTCTTTCCTGGAATGTTATTTTTTTTTAATTTTAGCTTTTTTATTGTAAAGTAAAGCACAGGTATGGAAAACCACACAAAATAAATGCATGGTTTAGTGAATTGTTAAAGGCAAACACCCCTGTAACCACCACCCGCATTAATAAAAAGATCTTTTCCAACCATTCCAGAAGTCCCTTAAGGTTGCCCACCCCAAACGCTAGTCTCTCCCCACAAAAATTATCATCATCCTGACTCTTATGGTGATTGCTTCTTACGTTTCTTCATGATTTAATTATTCAAGTGAGTGTTTTGTATCTTGCAACTTTACTGATTCATTTGTGAGTTCTAACAGTTTTTTGATGGAATCTTTAGGGTTATCATGTCATCTGCAAATAGCAACAGTTTTACTTTTTCATTTCCAATTTGGATGTCTTTTATTTCTTTTTCTTGCCTGATTGTTCTGGTTAGGACTTCTCATGTAAGTGAGCCCCCAACGGCTGTTTGTAGCGTCAGATTAATATTTAGAAGGTGTGATTTCTCCTACCCTCCTTGGATGGCGCCAGGTTGACGTGACACCTGGTGCCTGTCAGGTGCATTACGGTTTTATACGATTGCTTTGGTCTCCAGACCTCCAGAGAATCCTCAAGAAACTGTCGTGAGGTGATTGGATGGGGTGTCAATTTCCGACAATGGAAAACTTCAGCCGCCTTGGTAAAGCAATAGTGTTTGTTATCCGTCTACGCCAGGTTGGCCCAGGTCCTGGTCAGTCTGTCTTGTTGTGCGGTATGCACGTAGTCACACTGACCCAGAGAACACTGTGCTTCCCACTGTGCGAGGCCGCCTCAGCCCCTCAATCCTCGTTAGCCAGGTAAACATTGGATTGTATTAGCTCCAGCTACAGACTGAAAAAAAGCATTGCTATTTATAATGTAGTATTTCGTAGACTTAACTGTATTCTTAATTTAATGGTGCAAATATTAATGGGCATACTGTACAGTTCAGATTTAATAAAAGTGGCAAGAGTGGACGTCCTTATCTTGTTTCTGATCTTAGAGGAAAAGCTATCATCTTTTTACTATGAGTATGATGTTAGCTGTGGGCTTGTCATATATAGCCTTTATTATGTTAAGGTACATTCCTTCTCTCCCGCTTTATTGAGAGTTTTTATCATAAATGTATGTTGAATTTTGCCAAATGCTTTTCCTGCATCTATTGAGATGATCATATGATTTTTAACCTTCATTTTGTTAATGTGGTGTATCATATCGATTGATTCACAGATGTTGAACCATCCATGCACCCCGTAATAAATCCCACTTGATCATGGTGTATGATCTTTTTTTTTTTTTTGCTAAGGAAGATTCGTCCTGAGCTAACATCTGTTGCCAATCTTCCTCTATTTTGTATGTAGCTTGCCACCACAGCATGGCTGCCGATGAGTGGTGTGGGTCCATGCCCGGAAACCAAACCCTGGCCGCTGAAGTGGAGTGCATCAAACATAACCAGTAGGCCACAGGGCCAGCCCCTGTATGATCTTCTTAACACATTGTTGAATTTGATTTGCTAATATTTTGTTGAGGATTTTTGCATCTATATTCATCAGAGATATTGGCCTGTAATTTTCTTTTTTTGTGGCATTCTTGTCTCGTTTTGGTATCGGGGTAATGCTGCCCTCATAGAACGAGTCAGGAAGAATTTCCCCCTCTTCTGTTCTTTGGATGAGTTTGAGAAGGATTGGTATTAATTCTTCTTTGAATGTTTGGTAGAATTTACCAAGGAAGCCCTCTGGTCCTGGACTTCTGTTTTTTGGGAAGTTTTTGATTACTGATTCAGTCCCCTTGCTAATGATCAGTCTGTTCAGATTTTCTATTTCATCATGATTCAGTCTTGGTAGGTTATGTGTTTCTAGGAACTTATCCATTTCTTCAAAGTTAAACAATTTGTTGGTGTGTAATTGTTCCTAGTAGTCTCCTTTGTATTTCTGTGGGATCAGTTGTAACATCTCCTCTTACATTTCTGATTTTATTTATTTGAATCCTCTCTCTTTTTTCTTGGTGAGTTTAGCTAAAGGTTTGTCAATTTTTTTTACCTTGTCAAAGAACCAGCTCTTAGTTTCATTGATCTTTTCTATTGTCTTCTTAGTCTCTATTTCATTTATTTCTTTTCTAATCTTTGTTATTCTCTTCCTTCTGCTAACTTTGGGCTTGATTTGTTCTTCTTTTTCTGGTTCCTCAAGGTATAAAGTTAGGTTGTTTATTTGAGATCTTTCTTGTTTCTTAGAGTAGGCATTTATTGCTGTGAACTTCCCTCCTAGAACTGTTTTGCTGCATCCCATAAATTCTGACATGTTACAGTTCTATTTTCATTTGTCTCAAGGTATTTTTTTATTTCTTCTTTGACCCATTGGTTATTCAGTAGCATGTTGTTTAATCTCCAGGTTTGTGAATTTTCCAGTTTTCTTTGTATAATTAATTTCTAGTTTCATATCATTGTGGTCAGAAAAGATGCTCGATATGACTTCAGTCTTCTTAAATTTATTAAGACTTGTTTTGTGGCCTAACATGTAATCTATCTTGGAAAATGTTCCACGTGCAGTTGAGAAGAATGTGTATTCTGTTGTTTTTAGATGGAATGTTCTGTAAATATCTGTTAAATCCATCTGGTCTAAAATGTCTTTTAAGGCCAATGTTTCCTTATTGATTTTCTGTCTGGATAATCTAGCCATTGATGTAAGTGGGGTATTAAAGTCCCTACTATTATTGTATTGCTATCTATTTCTCCCTTTAGGTCTGTTAATATTTGCTTTATATATTTAGGTGCTCCTATGTTAGGTGCATAGATATTTACAAATGTTATACCCTCTTGTTGTAGTGACCCCTTTATCATTATGTAATGCCCTCCTTTGTCTCTTATTGAAGTCTTTCTTTTAAAGTCTATTTTGTCTGATGTAAGTACAGCTATTCCAGCTTTCTTTTGGTTTCCATTTGCATGGAATATCTTTTTCTGTCCCTTCACTTTCAGTCTGTGTGTCTCCTTACATTTATTTATTTTTTTTTAATTTTTTTCTTTATTTTTTTCCCCCAAAGCCCCAGTAGATAGTTGTATGTCATAGCTGCACATCCTTCTAGTTGCTGTATGTGGGACGCGGCCTCAGCATGACCGGAGAAGCAGCGTGTCGGTGCGCGCCCGGGATCCAAACCCGGGCCGCCAGCAGCGGAGTGCGTGCACTTAACCGCTACGCCACGGTGCCGGCCCTGTCCTTACATTTAAAGTGAGTCTCTTGTATGTAGCATATAGATGAGTCTTATTTTTTTATCCATTCAGCCACTCTATGTCTTTTGATTGGAGAATTTAGTCCATTTACATTTAAAGTAATTATTGATAGGTATGTGCTTATTGTCATTTTGCTAATTGTTTTCTAGCTGTTTTTGTAGTTCCTCTCTGTTCATTTCTGTTTCTCTTGCTCTCTTCCTTTGTAGTTTGGTGACTTTCTTCAGTTTTATGCTTTTATTCCTTCCTCTTTATCTTTTGGGTATCTACTATAAGTTTTTGCTTTGTGGTTACCATGAGGCTTACATATAACAACTTATATCTATAACAATCTATTTTAAGTTGATAACAACTTAAGTTTGATCCCATTCTAAAGCTCAAAATTTTTACTCATTCCATCACATTTTATATTTTTTGATTTCACATTTTACATCTTTTTATCTTGTATATCCCTCAACTAACTATTGTAATCATAGTTATTTTTACTACTTTTGTCCTTTAACTTTCAAACTAGCTTTATAAGTGATTAATCCACTACATTTGCTATATATTTACCTTTCCAGTGAGATTTATTCTTTCATATGTGTTCTTATTACTAATTAGCACCCTTTCTTTTCAGCTTAAAAAAGTCTCTTTAACATTTCCTGTAAGTCAGGTTTAGTGGTGACGAACTCCTTTAGTTTCTGCTTGTCTGGAAAACTCTTTATCTCTCCTTCAATTCTGAATGATAACTTTACTGGGTAGAGCATCCTTGGTTGGAAGTTTTTTTCTGTCAGTATTTTGCATACATTGTGCCCCTCCCTTCTGGCCTGCAAAGTGTGTGCTGAAAAATCTGCTAATAGTCCTATGGGGGTTCCCTTGTATGTGACAAGTTGTTTTCTCTTGCTTCTTTTAAGATTCTCTCTTTGTCTATAGCTTTTGACATTTTAATTACAATGTGACTTGGTGTGGCTCACTTTGGGTTCATCTTATTTGAATTCTCTGGGTGTCTTGGATCTGGATGTTGGTTTCCTCCCCCAGCTTAGGGAAGTTTTCAGCCATTATTTCTTCAAATAAGATTTCTGCCCCTTTTGCTCTCTCTTCTCCTGGGAGCCCTACAATGTGAATGCAAGTCTGTTTGATGTTGTCCCATAAACTATGCCTTAAGCTATCTTCACCTTTTTTCATTCTTTTTTCTTTTTGCTGCTCTGATTGGGTGAGATCCACTGCCTTGTCTTCGAGTTGACTGATCCTTTCTTCTGCTTCATCTAGTCTGCTATTGAACCCCTCTAGAGGATTTTTCAGTTCAGTTATTGTATTCTTCAGCTCTGTAACTTCTATTTGGTACTTTTTTATATTTTTTGTCTCTTTATTTAAGTTCTCACTGTGTTCATCCATTCTTCTCCCCGGTTCAGTGAGCGTCTTTATGACGATTACTTTGAACTCTTTATTACATAAATTATTGTAATCCTTTCCTGGGCACCATCTTCATGCTCACTCTCGGCCACACTCCAGAGTGCCAATGTCTCCTGGAGGGGAGCTTTACATGCATCTGGGGCCTGGTTTTTGTGGATGACACCCAGGGGACATCCCTTGATTGCCTGTCTCTCGTGACCAGAGAGGCTTGTGCTCCTGGGTCCCCTGGGACTGTGGCAATCTGAGGGACAGTTCTTGGCAGGCTACCACCCCCATGGCACTGCACAGACAGTGGACTGAGGCACATCTCCCAGTATTTCTGTGAAGGAGACCACATTGCTTGTTCTGGAGCTTCAAACCAAGGATCCAGCTTCAGGTGTGGCACACATTTAGTGGCCCACAGAGCTGCTCAAGGAACATAGCTGTGGACACCTATGTGGACATCTTGGTGCTCTCCCTCTGCCTTGCTCCAGCTAGCTAGTACTTCCCAGAAAGAAGCTTACACCCTTGTCTGGAGCCCCGAGCTTTGTGATTGCCACTGAGGGGACACCTCCAGACTGCCTGGCCATCACAGCCCTGATGGCCAGCAGGGGTTATGCTTGCAGCCCCTCAGGACTGTATATATTTGTGTATTTTTAAAAGCTGCTGCCTGAGGTCTGGCTTCAGGTAAGCCTGAATCTAGGTGCTGAGATCTTACCTTTTAGGACACTGACAGGTCTTAGCACATCCTCAACTACCCAGAGCTATTAAAAATATAATGGGCTGCTTGGACAAGCACAGAGGTTGGAGAGACGACCAAGAGCTGAGGCAGGGCTGTACAAAAAGGTTCGTCTCCCACAGGAGGGCACTCCTTCAAGACTGAGAGAGGTGGTTTTTTCACCTACTCTATAGAAACGAGCACAAAGAGTCAAGCAAATGAAGAAACAGAAGAATATGTTCCAAATGACTCTATTTTTTTCTAGAAAGAAGACATTTTATTTTCAGTATGTAACTTGTATATTTTCTGTTTAGTGTTTTGTTTTTGCGTTACTCCTTGAGGGAGAAACACCATAGTATTTTCTGTGATTAGAGCTGATGGTCATAATCCAGTCAGAACCACAAAAAGGCAGAGTTGAGAAAATCTGCAGCATTCATTCAGTCCATATCATCCCACTCAATCCCACTCCTGGAATCACGTAAACAGATAAATCCAGGCCAATTCAGGGGCTAGCATCAATTTGTGTGTCTGATTGTTTCTTATAATTAGATTCAGGTTATGCATTTTTGGCAGAAATACAACTTACATGGTATAAATGTGGAGAATGGTCTTGAAAATAAAAATCTGGTCTTGGATGTGCTCATTGCTACTAGAACTTGTTGCTTTTAGACCCACTGAGTGGAAATCAAAGATTACTAGAATGAGGAGGGCCAGCCTTGTGGCTTAGCAGTTAAGTGCACACACTCTGCTACTGGCAGCCCCAGTTCAGATCCTGGGTGCGCACCGACACATCGCTTCTTGGGCCACGCTGAGGCAGCATCCCACATACAGCAACTAGAAAGATGTGCAACTATGACATACAACTATCTACTGAGGCTTTGGGGAGGAAAAGGGAAAAAAAGGAGGAAGATTGGCAATAGATGTTACCTCAGGCCCAGTCTTCCTCAGCAAAAAGAGGAGGATTGGCATGGATGTTAGCTCAGGGCTGATCTTCCTCACAAAAAAACAAAAAAAAAAAGATTACTAGAATGAGTTCTGCTTCTGGTAATAACAGAGTGACATATATCAGGCTAACCCTCCCTCAGATTATAAATTTAAAATCTGGACAAAATATTTAAGAAAAAAACAGTTGAAGGCTCTGGAGAACAAACAAAAGCAAACAAAAACTAAAGGAATGTCGACACATGAAATAAGAGAAATGTACTGTGTGATATTTGTGTTCAAATGGCTTTTTGCCTGAGGAAGATTCCCGTCTGTGGGGTATGGGGTAGCTAGAACTCAAGTAGAAAGCTACAGTCTTGGTGGTGTGAGGAATCGTAAGACAGAGTGTAGAGCTGCCAGCATGGCTGGAAGTAAAGGAGAACCCTGAGAATAAGAAAGTCTGTTTGGTGGTGAACATGATGTAGTTTAAACAGAAACTGAAGTATAATGATGTACGTCTGAAATTTATATAATGTTATAAACCAATAATCTAGATAAAAATGTTTTTAAAAAGGCAGTCTGAAAATCTGCAGTAAAATTCCATCAGATCTTTGGCTGATCCCGGAACTACACTCATGCCAGGGGAAACTCTAGGGTACCCAGCAGAAAATAACAACTGAAAAGATGAGGGGGTTTAGCACATTCCAGCTACTGCGCATCACAGGCAACAAAAGTCTGAGTCTGTATCCAGTGACGTTAACTACTGCCAAAAAACAACTGACATTCTTCAGAGGAAGGTAAGAGAATACAGTGTCCCTACAATATTCAGTGTCCCTACAATGTCCAGTATGTAATAAAAAATTATTAACATGCAAAGAAACAGAACACTGTGCACAAGAGAAAAAACAATCCGTAGAAACCAAGCCTAAATGGCCTAGATGTTGGAATTAGCAGACAAGGATTTTAAAACGGCTATTAAAATTTCATCGTTACATATGTTGTTTAATATTACTTGCTTTTGAGTTTTATAAAAATAGTATCAAACAGTATGCAATCTGCTTGGACTTGCTTTTCTTATTCCATATTTTGTCCTGTGATTCATCCATGTTGTTTCACACAGTTGTAGTTTAGAAATTTTCACTGCCATATACTATTCTATTATTGAATGTAGCACAATTTATTTAATCATTCTCTTGTCAAACATTTGGAATGATTTGAAGTTTTTGCAACTATAAAAAAACAATTTAGTCATTATGAATTAACTAAAGGACAGATTTCAGTAGAGAAATGAAAACTATTCTTTAAAAAAGATCCAAATGGAAATTTCTAATCTAAAAAGTATAATATCTAAGATGAAAAATTCACTGACTAGGATTTACAGCAAATTAGAAATGACATAAGATAATGAAATGGCACCTTTAAAGTGCTGTAATAGATTTTTAACCTATATGTCTATATCTAATAACAATGTCCTCCAAAAAAAACACACAATTTCAGATAAAACTGGCAGAAGAAAGGATAAGTGAACTGAAGGGGTCAGTTAATTGAAATTTCAATATAAATTACCCAATCTAAATAACAGAAAGAAAAAAATGAGGAAAATAAATAGAGCCTTAGTAGAACTGTGAGAAAATATCCAGTGACCTAAAATGCATGTAATTGGAGTCATGGGAGGGGAGGAAAGAGAGTGAACAGGAGTGGAAGAAATATGAAGACACAATAGGTGAAAATTTCCAAGAAAGCAAGAAGTACAGCACACCCCAATTAGGATAAACACAAAGAAAACCCCAACAAGACACATCATAGCCAAACTACTGAAAAACAAAATTAAAGAGAAATCTTAAATGCAGACAGAAATAAAAAGACATGTAACATATAGAAGAACAATGATACAAGAGATAGATAATTTTTCATAAGAAACTATGGAAACCAGAAGTTTCTTCCCCATTGAGAGTCTGATTTCTCAAGAACACAGGTCATAATAGATTTAGAATATCTCATAATTATTCATTTGTTTTATCCCACACTACACACACAGTAGTCTCAGAATAACAATACTAACACTATTACCACCAATTGTGAGGACAGAAAACAGTTAAAATGTGTGTGCTGTGCCCATTTTTTCCCAACTTTATATGGTTGTACTATATATTACAATATAGATTGTTGGACCACAAAGGCTTTACATACTGGATCTTCTTTACCCCTCTTTAATATTTGTCCTTTTTTCCTCTAATTTTTTCTTTTTTCATTTATTCTTCCTTTTACATTTGCATCTTTTTTACTTCTTTTTCTATTAAAGTATTATTTGATCTATTTATTTATTCTTATGTTCCTTTTAGGTTAGTTTTTATTTCTAAAATTATATTTTCTTTTGTTTCTAATTTTGTCTTGCGAGCGTCACCTCATTTCATAAACAATTAGAGTTTTTCTAATTCTGATTTTTGTTTTTTCATGTCTTGTACCATTTTCTTAATATCTTTTAGCTTGTTTTGAAATAGAATATGATAGTTTTGATCTGAATTTTATGTGTGTTTTTCATGATTTCATTGTCTATAAGGATGTTATTCTTGTCTTTATTCTTCTTCACCTTATAGTAACTTTGTAAAGGATTTGACTGTGATAGTTTTCTGTTGTTCAATTTTACATGAATTCAGTTTTCTCAGACTTTCCAAAGGAGGGTTGTAACCAAACCAATCATCTGAACCAAACTCAGATATGTCAGAGATGTTGGAATTGTAAGACAGATGTTATGGACTCTGATGGAAAAAGTAGACAATGTGAAAGAACTGAAGGGTAATATAAGCAGAAAGATGGGAACTTTCAGAAAGAATCAAAAGAAAATGCTAAAAATAGAAACACAGTAACAGAAATGAAGAATGCCTTCATGGACTCAACACGGCTGAGAAAAGAATCAGTGAACTTGAAGATAGGGCCATAGAAACTTCCCAAACTGAAATGCAAAGAGTAAAAAGAATGAAAGAAACAGAATAGAATATCCAATAACTATAAGATAATATCAAAGGGTCTAACATATATATAATTTTAACACCAGAAGGAGAAGAAAGAGAAAACAGAGCAGGGGGAATATTTGAGGTAATAATAACCAATAATAGTACTAAATTAATGACAGACACTAAACCACAGATCCAGGAAGCTCAGAGAGGACCAAGCAGTATAAACGCAAAAATAAAACCCCAAACCCCACACCTAGGCATATCATGTTTAAATTTTAGAATAACAAAGGCAAAGAGAAAATCTTGAAAGAAGCCAGAGGAAAAAAAATCTTAACTATAAAGGAACAGGAATTTCAGCAAGAAAAGAGTGGAGTGAAATATTTAAAGCTTTGAAAAACAAATCAACCTAAAATTCTATATCCAGTGAAATTATCCTTCAAAAGTGGAAGAGAAATAAAACATATCAGCAGTATAGTAGTACGGTGGATTTGAGATCTTTTTTTTTTTCCTGTGAGGAAGATCAGCCCTGAGCTAACATCCATGCCAATCCTCCTCTTTTTGCTGAGGAAGACTGGCCCTGAGGTAACATCCATGCCCATCTTCCTCCACTTTATGTGGGACGCCACCAGAGCATGGCCTGGCAAGCGGTGCGTCGGCACGTGCCCGGGATCCAAACCTGGGCCAGCAGCAGTGGAGTGCATGCAGTTAACCGCTACGCCACGGGGCCGGACCCAGATTCCAGATCTTAAAAGCTTCCTGCCACAGAACATCTGAAAATGTTCTACAAAATTAAAGATAATTCATTTTAAATTATTGAATGAGCCTGCAACAAAGTAAGGGAAATTCACTGAAGACAGGATGAGTCAAGAATACAAGATTAGGGCTGGCTCCATGGCTTAGTGGTTAAGTGCACACGCTCTGCTACTGGCGGCCCGGGTTCTGATCCTGGGCGCGACCGATGCACCACTTCTCCGGCCATGCTGAGGCGGCGTCCCACATACAGCAACTAGAAGGATGTGCAACTATGACATACAACTATCTACTGGGGCTTTGGGGAAAAAAAGGAGGAAGATTGGCAATAGATGTTAGCTCAGAGCCAGTCTTCCTCAGCAAAAAGAGGAGGATTAGCATGGATGTTAGCTCAGGGCTGATCTTCCTCACACACACAAAAAAAGAACACAAGATTAGGAAGATATATGAACTTTGAAGCCACCAAATGTTTGGCCAACTACGCGAGTCATGGTAGCTTATAACCACTATTCAGAGGACTATGTAGGACAGTCTCAGAAGACCAGAGATCATACTGTTAAAAGTGGGACCCTGGAAGGCCACAACATCATGGGAGAATTAAATAGAAAAAAAGAAACTTGGCCCTGCTAATAGTAAAATAGATGACTGGTCTCAGAATTGGCTCTGGGTAGAAGCTTAAAAAAAGTCTTTCCAGATAATTGTGGCCCTTGTCTTACCTTCACAAGGATTTGGTGCCTAAATATACCCTAAATGAATGTTGAAATTTAAGTGGAATTGGTATGTTGTGTTTCTAGGCCCTGGAAGAAAACACAAACCCTCCCCTGGAGGAGCATACTCTTATAGCCTCAATTTCCACAGAGTTCCAACTATTATTTAATAATAATCTAAAAATCACAAACATGAAAGGAAGCAGGTCACCATAAACAAGAGTAAACAATATACCAGATAATCACACCCTGACAGACTTCAGATACTGGCATTATCTGATAAAAATACAAAATAACTATGTGTAATATGTTTGCAGAAATATAACAGAGATTGAAATACATGAGCAATGAGAAAGAGACAATAGGAACTGATTGGGAAGATTTGAAAACTAACTGTACTGAACTTCTAAAAATAAAAATGTAATAAATGAAATTTAAAACTCAACCAAAGGATTAAAAAGCAGATTAAATACAGTTGACTAGAATGAATGATTGGAGGGCCGGCCCCGTGGTTTATCGGTTAAGTGCACGCGCTCCGCTGCTGGTGGCCCGGGGTTCGATCCCGGGCGCGCACCAACTCACCGCTTCTCCAGCCATGCTGAGGCCGCATCCCACATACAGCAACTAGAAGGATGTGCAGCTGTGACATACAACTATCTACTGGGGCTTTGGGGGAAAAAAATAAATAAAAATTTAAAAAAAAAAAGAATGAATGATTGGATTATAAAACTGAAGGAATATTCAGATTTCAGCTTGGAGAGACAAATAGGTATAAAACACTAAAGAGAGTTTCAGAGGCATAAAGTAGAGAGTGAGAAGGCTGATTAGAATTCGTGGAAGAGGCAATTCAAATAAGGAAAAGCAACATATGGAGAAATAAGGGCTCAGAATTTTCTAACATTGATGAAAGATGTCAATTGTTACATTGAGGAAGCCCAGTTAGCCCCAAATAGTATAAACGAGAAGAAATCCACACCTGGACACAGAGAGAAGCTGCAGAACAACAAAGACAGGAAGAAGATCTTAAAAGCAACTAGAAGGAAAAGACAGATTACCCACCTAATTAAACTGGCAGCTAATTTCTTAACAACAATAATGGGAGTCAGGAGATAGTAGGATAATACACAATTGAAATATCTTCTGAGAATAAAAATAAAACATGCTTCAAAAAAAAACCACCAAAAACAAAGCTGAGAGGATTCACCACCAAAAAACCCTCCTGAGGGACCAGCTAAGAATATACTTCGAGAGGAAGGTGAGTGATTCCAGAAAGAGGTACTGAGATGCAGTTCTCAAGAAGGAGTGTGGAACTCTACTGAAACAGGACATAGTGATCCTCAGGGCCACGCCTTAGGAAAACTGTGTTTATTTCTTCCATGCATGGTCTTAGATTTACATATATTTGATTTTTCCAGAAAGTTGAAAAGCTTGTCGGTAAGACCTTGCTATGCTTTCCAGGCAACATATTTAAAAACAAAAACAAAACTCAACATTTTTCTTAAATGTTCCTAGCTGGGGTGGATTTTCTATTTCTGTAGTCCAAAGGACTTGGTTTTGGCTAACAAGGACATCTCTGGAACAGCTTGCTCTATCTGAATCAGAAAGCAGAGAAAAGAAGCAGTCAGATCCACAGGAAGAACAAATGTTGCAAAAGGAAGAAAACACGGACAGATGGTTGAAACGGTGTTGATCACACTGAACCGCTGTGAAGGCAAGTGAGGACATTAACTGTTCAGAGCACACACACGATGATTGGGTTTCCTGGTAGGCTATGCAGAAAGACCACACACGCTGTTGTCCTGGAGGAAATGAAAAGATCTGGCATTTCCCCCTAAAACCCACCTCAGCTTCGCATTTCCAGAGAAAGGATCTTCATTGAACTGTTCATCCTTATGTTGTTTTGCTCAATGGCTTTTCCACTGGTCCAAAGCTGGGAGGTAATAGAAAAATTTGGAGAGATTTGTTTACTAAAAAGTCAGGTATAAGTCGTCATTACTTCAATTGGTGCCAGATGCCCTTCAATTATTGTCATCCAAAAATGTGAGAATTTTGCCTGTGAAAGGCAAAATTGCGAAGAAGGCAATAGTTTCTCCCCCACATACCCTAAATTAAAAATTAGCCTTTCTTCTTTCATCATTTCTTCCCTAGGAAGGTCTGACACCCAGAGCCAAAATTACTGTTCTCAGCCACATTTACCTCAGTTGGGTATCGAGAGCTCGACGTTACCTAACTTACACTACAGTATTTCTAGTTGGTGTCCCTTCCAGGGCTGCATTTTAAAAGAATTCTTCTTAACCAGAATGAAACACTAATTGGTAGACTGTCTAGCAATGTGACAAATTTCTGAACACCATCTACTATATCAAGGTGGCGTGTCAACTCATTAAGCAGAGGATGTATTTGGGGACAATTGGCTAGCCATTTGGGGGAAAAGTAAAATTAGATCCCTACCTCACACCATAGACACAGGCAATAAAAGAGTCAAGATTAATTATCATAAAGTTAAAGATAAAAGCATAAAAATTCAGAATAAAATATAGTACATTTTTATTATTCTTCATACTAAGCCTTTCTCGGTATGAAACAAAACTGAGTAAAAAATTTTTAAATTTGGCTACATAAAATTTTAAATGCCTGCACAGCAAAACACACCATACACAAAGTTAAGATGATAAATGAAGAGTAGAGAAACATTTGCAACATACAGAACAGAGGAAGCCAGTGCAGGTCGTGGATCCGAGCACAGGCTCAGGAAGGAGATCACATGGATGCAAACAGCAGCTGCACCACAATCCAGTCTTTTGGCCTTTGGCAAGTTATTTAACCCCTTTGGGCCTCAAGTTGCTTCTTCTATAAAATGGAGATAATAATCAAATCTACTTTCTTGGGTTAATTGAGAGCTATTATCATTGCCCTTAATGTATAAAGTGTTGATTAAATCAACAAGAAAAAGGCAACCAATCCACCAGATGCTCAACATCAATACAAACCTATCCACCCTTCTCATCTGAGTCTCAGTGCATAGAAAGCATTCATGGTATAAATGCTTAATTTGTTTGTTTCCCATGACATTGATCTGCTACAGGGTAATCAATGAGATGATATATGGAATTCTCACACCTGTTATTGGTCCACCTCACCCTTCCGTTCCCCCATACACACACATTGAGAAAGAAACTAACGTTTTCCAAACAGCACATAGCTCCTTTCTTTATTGACGCTTAACCATGAATACATGAGACATGATCTGAGCCATATGTCTAAAGGCTACAGTGTGGAGTAGAGGCTGAAGGGAGGATGGGTGAAAGGATTAAGGAGACAACTTCAGCCATTCAGGTGAGAGTAACGGTGGCTTGGGCAGGATGGCAGCAGAGGAGGAAGAAAGAGGAGATCAGATTCTGGACACATTTTGAAGGTAGAGGCAGTAGGCGTGCCTGCAGACTGGATGTAGTGTGAGAGAAAGGGGCTGAGGATGAAGCCAAATTCCAGAATGTCAGCTGGATAGCAGACCTCAGAGAATAACCAGTCCAGATCAGAGCTGGAGGATGGAGGGCTGAGGGACACAGGTTTCCAGATGGGATGGACAGACTGTCCCATAGTTGGATATTTGAAAATTACATTAGTAGGCAAATAACAGATATGGTGGAGCATGTAAAAAAATTAAGAATAAATACATAGAAAACAAATCAATAAACAAACCAAGTGATTATTAATCTCGGGAAAGACAGCAAGTATGTAAGAAAAGGCATACAAGCATAGATTTAGCTTAGCTTTGCAGGAAACAATACTTTTATGGTATTAATAATGTAAACACAGGCTGATTGATGAAGCAAAAATGGTGATATAACTCTACTGGAAGGAAGAGGGCAAGAGAAAAAGTACAAAGAACTAAATAAATCCTCATTTACCATGATGGAAGTCAATAGGTGAAGTAGAAGAATGTCAAATCAAGAAATAGTATTATAAACATATTATTCAGACATGGAGGTAAATACAAAAGAAATCGCTAAAAATAGTCAAAAATGGCAGCCTATAGGGCAGGGATTCTCAAATTTTAACAGGAGTAAGAATCACAGTTTCCTGGGCCCCTTCCTCAGACACTCTGATTCAATAGGTCGGGGTGGACTCCGCGCATATGCATTTCTAACGAGCTCACTGGTGATGCCAATGCTGCTGGTCCCAGGTCCAAACTTCAAGAACAGCTACTACAGGAGCAGAACCAGGGAGTTAGAGTGAGGCAGAGGACACCTGTTCTTCATTATCATTATTTCAGTATAGCGACTCTCAAACTCAGCCACTCATTGGAATCACCTGGGGAGCTTTGGAAACCAGTGATGCTGGATCCCTTCCCCAGATGTTGTGAAAGAATTGAGCTGAGTTGCAGTCTGGTATTGGCAGTTCTGACAGCTCTCCAGGTGATTTCAGTGTGTGTCTAAGATGGAGAACCACTTTTTTAGTAGAATTTATTTTTAAGTACGTGCATAAATTACTTTAATTTTTAATATAAAAGTAATTACCTGTATAGTGTGCACGGGAGTGGGAAGAACGCAAAACTAAGAGTCAGAAGATGTGAGATCATCTGGTATGATGCTCTGCCATGGGCCAGCTCCACGTCCTCGGGAAAGTCACCTAAGCTCCACGGGCTTTAGTTTCCTCGTATGTAAAATTAGGATGATGGACTAGTTATTCTTAAATGTTCTTTCCAACTCCACATTTTTGGGGTAATAGCTATAATGCCCTATGCTATAAAATCTGAAATTTCAAAAAGCATACAGCCAAAAAATTACTCCATATGATGCTGAGAGTGATTATCATCATTTAGGGAACTATTTCATAAATATTTGCATGATTTCTTTTTAACTAATATTATTTTTGATTATACATATCACTTTTCCCCATTACCTATTTATTGTACAGTACAATGATCAGTTCACCCTGAGAAATAAAGGTGAAAACAGTCGAGATGAATTTATACTTGACAGGAGAGTAGCACATCGTCGTCATTTCTCCAAAACGTCGCTTGCTAAATGGCATCCAAGAAGATGATGAAATAGCCCCCTTGGGTTATTGTGAGTCGTTTTCCCAATAGTGTTGACAAGCAGATCCTGATCCTTCTACTGGCCCCCTTCCTCTCTCTATAGCAGCACCCACCTGTGACATGTCTGCCCTCGGCTAAGTTTAAGGGGACACCGTGTGGTCGTAAACTCAAGCAAAACGGAGTAATTGATTGGAGTGATGGCTAAGCTCCCTAGTGACCCCTCATTGCTGACAGGTCTTACCCTGATGATCCGAGAGGCTTAGAATTATTGTGCTATCAATTCGCCATCATGAATACCAACAAAGGGAGATTTGGGGAATGAGGATTGATATGGATAATCCAAGGGATTTCATATTGACTTTAGAATGCATTATTAGAGGGAACTTCCAATATGCCTTCATAATTACATTTTCTTTAGAATAATTTAAAATCTGTTTTCATACCTTGAGTCAACAGAGATAACTGTTATTATGTAGGTAGAGAGGGGAACCTAGTCTGAAACAAAAACTCAGTTGCCCATGATCACAGATGGATTATGAAGAGCAAGCTGTTTATGAAAGTAAACACATCTATGTGCATGCGTGTTTGCCCGTGACTTTGACCTCCTGCCCTTTAAGGAACCCTTTGGTCCAGATGGAAAGCAGAAGCTTTAGTAATCCGGTGCTGACATGAAAGGTGGATTCTAACATGAAATGATGCACTGTGATTTTTCAGGTGGTTAAAGATGAACTGAGCAGTCACCATCTGGTGGGAGGCACCATACGGAAGCAGCCGCCTTCAGTTGGAGGTAAGTGAAATGGAAGCTTGTGGGGCTGTTTATTCTCGCACGGTTGTGATTATGTTTTGCTCCTCCACTGAAATGTGCCCATCCTACGATCTCACACTCCAGAATGGATGCTCCTAGCTGACTCTGAGCTAATCGAATCAGTCAGTCTGTGCTAACCGAGAAGTTGTAGGAGACAGTCCCCTCTCTCCACTCCTCTGTTTGCCCCAGGTAAAATATGGACGTGTTGTCAGAGGCTAGACCCTTCTCCTCTACCCAGATAGAAACACCAAGTGAGGAATTTCAGGTAAGGCAGGAGAGCAGCTCAGCACCGAGGATAAGAAGGATGGATGGGCTCGTGGGGTCTTCTCCTGCACAGAGGCTCAGCATCTGTGGTTAAGGGCTACAAAACACACACTCGCTTTTAGGAAGCAGTTTATATGTGAACGGCAGTTCAGCTCTGTTTTCTTGCAGAAAAACACTGTTATTCAAAATCATTTGAAAGAGATTTATAAATACATAAAAAAGAAGTAACCTGCACAATAAACAGCAATAATGCTAACTCATATCTGTATAGTGTGTTACAAGTGTGTCCACAGAAGTGATCTTATCCCGCATAACAACGCTGTGAGGTAGGTAAAGTAAGTAAAAGCCCTATTTTATACCTGAAGAAACTGAGATCCAAAGACATTAAAGAGAGTACAGCCATGGCAGAGAGCTGTACGTGGTGGGAAGAGAGTGAGGTTTGCCTTCCAGTGACTGTGGAAACAACCACCATTTATTGAACACTCACGGGTTCCAATTCTGCTAAGCATTTGTAGGGATATTATTGCATTATAAATGTTATTACTCCTTACAGCCCATGGAGGAGTATCTACTAACAAAAGAGAAATAAAAAATAGATTTGCAAGGGGGCCAGCCTGGTGGCGTAGTGGTTAAGTTCACGCTCTGCTTCAGCAGCCTGGGGTTCTCAGGCCGGGATCCCAGGTGTGGATCTACACACCACTCATCAAGCCATGTGTGGTGGTGTCCCACACAGAAAATAGAGGAAGATGGACACAGATGTTAGCTCAGGGCCAATCTTCCTCAGCAAAAAGAGGAGGATGGGCACAGATGTTATCTCAGGGCTGATCTTCTTCAGCAAAAAGAGGAGGATGGGCACAGATGTTAGTTCAGGGCTGATATTCCTCAGCAAAAAAAAACAGGCTTGCAAGAAAACTTAATTCAGCACAAGAACGTGGGGCAAATGATGCCGATGGTAACTATCATTTCCTGAACAGCTACCATTTGCCAGACACAGCTAAGTACTTACTCCATATTTTATCTCGTTCTCATAACCACCCAACAAGGCAGATGTTATTTGTCTCATTTACTCATGAAAAATATGAAGCACAGAGAGATTAAGTGACTTGCTAAGATCATACAGCTGACAAGTGATGGAACATTAACAGTATATGTCATGTGATACCAAATATCTGGTGACACTGAATTTTTCACTCTTTAGAAAATTCTGCAACTGTCATGAAAACTCACCTATCATAGACCTAACTACATAACTGGTATTTTAAACAATTGTTTGTGTTTCCCACTACTCTTTTTAAGCTTTTCGATGTGAGTAGCTTTTCTGCTACGCGTGGATTAAAACGCGCGCAGGCCCCATATTTTTTCTGTTCACCTTTAGATAAAGTCTTACAGTCACGTTAGGTCACAAATACTGTCTGAGTACAATTATTATAAATGTCCAAGAGCAGATAATATTCAAAATGCCAAAACTGTTTTAACATAAAGTCTTCCCACCTCACCCAACAGGGCCTGCCACAGGCTGGACACGTGCGCACGCAGCCCCCTTTCTCTCCCTGCTCCTCCTCCCTAGGTTAGTAACATGGTCTCTGACTCTGTTTCCACCAGAGTTGAAGTTGGGATGGGAAGGGGAGCAGACGTAAAAGGAACGAGGAAGTTTTTGCACCACCGTTGTTGCTGTAAGGTGGCTTTGTGTCCTGTGGGACTGGAACGTGTGTAACTTGGACTTTTTTCCTGTGGGACATTTCTATTGGCTCTTTGGAAATCTCCAACCCTGCTAAGGGCCTCTCAACTTTAGTTCCCTTAATCTGCGTAGATGGATTTTATTCTGGTGGCTCCTGGACCCCCGCGGCGCACCCCACTCCCTTCTTCTGAGGTCCCGTCACCCCTCCCTGTGGCACCATGGAGCAGAATCTGGTACAAGTACATGGCTGGCTGGGGCACACTGCCCGTGAAGCAGGCTTCAACATTCACCCCTCATCCTACTTCCTTTTGCAGTGTGACTTTTCCACCCCTCCCATGAAGAAATGGGGTCCATTTTCCTTCCTTTTGAAACTAGGATGGTCCCAATAAAATGCCTCAGAAGTGATGCTTTGTGACTGCCAGGCCTAGACCTTAAGAGATCTTGGCGTTTCTGATTTTAGCCTTTTGGAATCTGAGTCATCAGGTAAATTAGTCCAATTGCTCTGCTGGAGAGAGAGGCTCAGCCAGACCCAGGTGCTCCCCCCATGCCAGCTGAGGTACGAGATATGGGAGTAAAGACACTTGGGATCCTCCAGCAACACAGAGCAGAGACGCTCCAGCCAACACAACAGAGACAAGCCAGCCCTGAGTCCTGCCCAAGTTGCAGAATTGTAAGCAAATAAATGATTGCTTTTATTTTAAGCTCCTCTATTTTGGGATAGTTTTTTTTTTTAGCAGTAATAAATAACTGATACAAAGTCTATCTGGTTTACTGGAAGCACCCACATATCTCTTACGCCAGCATACTCTGGGGGAGCAGGCAGCTCTCCTTCATTCTGCTGCTAGAGCTCTTGGTCAACCCATCTTGCAGATTTCCCAAGCAGAGCTGAACAGCAATCCAACACAGTCAAACACGCACTTAACAGTTGGCGCCAGAAACCACACTCCTAGCCCAAGAGAAATGAAGACACATTCGCACAAAGATCCATATGCAAATACTTAAAGAGCTTTATTAATAATTGCCAAAAACTGGGAACAACCCAAAAGTTCATCAACTGGTGAGTAGAACAAATCACCCATAAAACTACCAATATATGCAACAACATGAACGAATCTCAAAAGCACTATGTTAATTGAAAGAAGGCAGACATAAAAAGCTACATCCTATATGACTCTATTTATATGACAGTCTGAAAAAGACAAAGCTGTAGGGACAAAAATCAAATCAGTGTTTGTTAGTGGCTGGGAGTATGGGGAGGGAATTGACTACAAAGGGGCAACAGAGAACTTTTGGGGGTAATGATGTGGTGTTCTTTACACGACTGTATACATTTGTCAAAGCTCATAGGACTGTACACCTAAAAATGGTGAGATTTACTCTATGTATATCTCAATAAGCCTGAATTAATAAATAAAATAAGCCCACGTATGCCCTTCAGCCACGGGGAACATGTGTGAAGCTATCCAAATGGTCGGTCCCACTGAAGCCCCTTCATTGGACTTGAGTGCCAGGCCCCCTACCCTAGTCGGTTTGGATGGCAAAGATTGGTAATTACAGCACAGCATAACTCTCTCTAAATCAATCATCCTCAAAAATCTCTTCAACCTTCCCAAAACCCAGACTTTTTATATTCTTAACATGGGTGGATCTGGGCACGGCGGTTAAGTTTGCATGCTCCACTTCAGCAGCTCAGGGTTCGCCGGTTCAGATCCTAGGGGCAGACCTACTCACTGCTCATCAATCCATGCTGTGGCAGCATCCCATATAGAAGAACTAGAAGGACCTACAACTAGGATATACAACTATGCACTGGGGCTCTGGGGAGAAAAAAAAAAGAAAAAAAAAGAACATGGGTGGATCATCTCACGCATACTTGGCTATCTCCTTAGAACATTTGCGTCTGGATTACCATATCCTTTGGAATGTGGCCTCTGTTGGATCTTCATGTCTCAGTTGAAACTTCTGATCTAATAGTCTTTCACATATATTTATATATGTTATTGTAAAGTAACACTACGTAGAAGAACAATTATTTTCATGTCAATTGCTAGGAAATACTTATTTACTCACACATTTACCATTTGAAAAACTCTTCATTCTTTCCTAAAGATCTGAATTTCCATCTGTTATCTTTTTCTATCTGCCTACAGAACCCGCTTTTGCACTTCTTGCAGCACAGCTCTGCTGGCAGTGAATTCTCTCAGTTTTTTCTCATCTGAAAATGTGCTTATTTTCCTTCATTATTGAAGAATATTTTTTGCTGAGTTTAGAATTCTGAGTTTTCTGTCTTTCCTGTTAGAACTTTAAAGATATTGTTCTTCTGTTTTCTAACCTCATTGTTGCTGACGGGAGTCAGCAGTCATGTGAATTGTTTCCGTGTACACAGTGTGTCATTTTCCTCAGCATTCTTTCAAAATTTTCTCTTCATCCTCGGTTGCCAGCAGTTTCACGGTGATGTGACTGGGTGTGGCTTTCCTCTGCACGTATCCTGGTTGGTGCTTTCTGAGATTCTTGATGCTGTAAATTTCTTTCTCTCACCAAATTGAGAAAATTTCAGACATTATTTCTTCAAATAACTTGTTCTGCTCCATTTTCTCTCTTCTCTCCTTCTGGGATTCCAATTATACAACATTAGACCTTTTCATATTGCTCCTCAGGCCCTTAAGACTGTTAACATTTTTCAATCTTTTCTCTCTGTTCTTCAACCTGTATAATTTCTATTGACCTATCTTTGAGTTCATTAACTCTTTCTTTTATCATGTTCATTATGTGCTAATCCCATTCAGGGAATATTTTTAAGTGTGATATTGTATTTTTCAATTCTAGAATTTTTATTTTTGTGGTTTCTATTTCCCTGCTGAGATTTCTTATCTTTTTATTCATTATGAGCACATTTTTCTTTACCTCTTTCAGCATAGTTATAACAGCTGCTTTAAAATCTGGGTCTGCTACTTCCAATATCTGTGTTTTCTTAGAGGTCAGGCTCTGATTGTCTTTTTCTCTTTAAAATTGTTCATGTTTCCTGTTTCTTCATCAAGGAATTGTATTTTGGGCATTGTGAGTGATGTGTTGTAGAGACTCTGGATTCTGTTATATGTCTTTGAAGAGTGTTGATTGTTTTGTTTTAATAGACACTTAACTTGGCTGGACTCAAACTACAAACCCTCTCCTGCAATAGGCAGCTGTTCTTTTAGTTTTTGTTGTCCTGCTTGAGTCTGCCCCACACACCTGACTCAGGGGTCATCCAGAAATTTGGGAACAGTTTATACACAGAACTCCCTCTTTCTGGAACTCTCCCTTCTTGGATTTCCTCCCTCAATTTCTAGTGGCTGTATTTCCCTAAACTCTGTCCTCTTGTTCTTCAGTCAGTAAGCCTGCAGGTTTTCTATTGGATTTTTAGCCTCCCCATCTGGTGCAGACTGGGGTCTGCCTTCTGTCTAAAAGCTATAAAAGTGAGAAACTCACCCCGTGCTGTTCCTTCACCAGATATTGGCTCTGCTCCAGTACCCGCCTGCCTTGGGTCATTATCCAGTTCCTTCAGACAGTTGATTTTAGTATTTGGTCAAGAGTTTGTAGTTGTTATCCATAGGAGATCTACTCAGCCATACCAGAGCTGGAGAGAAGTATTGATGTAGTGTGCTAAATATCAACTCAAATGTTAGAGCCCCACCACCGCCACCCCATGATATCCACATATATAATCTCCTTACAAAAAAATGTATGAAAGAAGCATTACTTTCCTCATTTTATAAGACCAGTGCTCTAACTCCTGAGCTATGGAGCCAACTTTTCCTCATTTTATAAATAAAAAGATGAGGCTCGAAGAAGTTAAAGAGACTTGCTTTGCCCACCAGGGTCCAGGAAGGAAACAGAATTTAACTCAGTGGTTCCAATGAAGATTGTAATAGGCTACCTACAGAGATACGGGCAAAGTTAGAAAAACCAAATGGGATGCTGAGGCACCGGGAGAAGAGCAGCAAAGCGAAGCTGTTGCAACTCCCAAGACTGAGGGAGGGATGGGAGGAAAACGTGTGACCAGAGTCCCAGGAGAGCTGAAACCACACAGGAGGAACTGTCAGGCGCGAGCTATGGTTACAGGGGAATACCGCCACCACCCAAGATGCTTCACCGAGGCACAGAAGAGGCAAGGAAGAAAACCCGGCCTCTCTCTCCTCCTGCTGTCTTCCCTCCTCCCACTCCCTCCCACTGGCTGATTCAACAGGAAACCGACTGGTAAGAGAGCTCAGGAAATAGAGGTCACAGGAGTCAGCCCCCAGGAAGGACACAGAATAGGGCAGAAAAGGGTGGGTGGATTTGGCAAACTATAAATAACCAGCACTTGCCTAAGATAGGATTGCTAGATTTAGCAAATAAAAATACAGGATGCTCTGCTAAATTTTAATTTCAGACTTTAAAAAAAGTAATTTTTTACTGTAAGCATGTCCCATGCAATGGGGTATACTTACAATAAAAAATTATTCATTGTTTACTTAAAATTCACACTTAACTGAGTGTCCTGTATTTTACGTGGCAACTTAGTCTAGACCAGTAAGTAAGAGAAACTTATTTGAATTCAAGCCTAAGATCCACCTCCAGCAGTCTTCTTTCTACTCTCTCACAGCTTTTTTCATATTTTTTATGCTTACCTTGTACAAGTGTACCTCCCTCACCAGGCTGGAAGTTCCTTGGGGACAAAGACCATGTCTCATTCATCTCTATCTCTTATTATTTTTCATCTCTTCCAACCTCAGTCCTAGAATTTTGCAATGTCTTGTACATAATACATTTTTGTTGAGCATGTTGACCCCTTTATGAATATTTCACTGAATCTGATTTTTCGTTATATGTTTCTTTAAGATACATTTCTGCTGAAGTCACATACGGACTTAGATGAGAGTCTAGTGTCTCGTCAATTGTTATAAGTATTCAGACTCCATTGTCTGCCTTTCCCTTTCTTTCCATTGTTTCCTCTTAGGATTCTGTAGGGAGCACGTAACAAAACTATCATCCAGGCATCTTGCTACTCAGGTTTCATGAGGTTTCTCTGAACCAAGTGACTGAGCCTTGGGTCAACACAGCCTCAACTGAAAAACAAAACAAGACAGAAAAAACCTTTTAAAATGTATTTTGATCTTCACCAAAGCTTTAGGGAGAAAAAAACACTGCTCTACTATAAAGACTGAAAAGACTTCTAAATCCCAGTGAGATGAGACCACATTTCCAAGAATAAAAGTTTACTTTCTCACTGATTTTGTGTGTGTGTGTGTGAGGAAGATCGGCCCTGAGCTAACATCTGCCAATCCTCCTCTTTTTTGACTGAGGAAGACTGGCCCTGGGCTAACATCCATGCCCATCTTCCTCTACTTTATATGGGACTCCGCCACAGCATGGCTTGACAAATGTGCATCAGTGCACGCCCGGGATCCGCGAACCAGCGAACCCCGGGCCGCTGCAGCAGAGCCCGCTCACTTATCACTTGCGCCACCGGGCTGCCCTCACTGATTTTTTTTTTAGAATTCTGTTGTTTATTCTCTAATTCTGGAGCAAGTTATCAATAGATCAGGTCTTTTAGGATGATTTGCAGGATTACAGTATTTATTATTAATGAGCTTTTGCTCATTACATGTATATATTTATACACACACACAAATATAATGCAAAATAATTTTTGAGTAGGTGGATGGTGGTCAGTTATTTTACCTCTTTAAAAAAATAAAAAATTATCTCTAATGGGATGAGTTTTGCACTAATGTTGAAAATCAACAAACCTCAAATATGAAAAATATGAAAAGAGCTGTGTTGCCTTCAGGGCTCCTAGAATTATGTACTTAGGCATTCAATTTCTATCTGCATTGAATGAAAATACTTTTTTAAATGGGACTAAAATGAACACTGTGTACAACTCATGCTAGTTCACTGGTCCCAGGAAAGTGATTTTGTGGCCTGTGTTCGTTAAAATGTGAACAGATTTGCCTGAATAATACGTGAGAGTTGAAACTTCTCAGGCTATAATAAAGCTCTAATCTGTGTGCCTGAGTTAAGTCTACTGTTCCAAAGGTTTCCACATGATCTCGTCCAGTCATTAAACTATGCACTAAGTCCTTTACAGTCATCACTCAACCTCTCTTCAAGGAACCCTGTGAGGTAGGTGTCATCTGATTATTACCCTTCCACAGATGGGGACACTGAGGCACAGAGAGGTTATGTAACCTGCCTAGGATCACACCCCTAGTAAGTTTGAGAGGTAAGCATCAAACCTAAGTCTATCAGACTATGAAGCAAGTGTTCGTAATAGTCACACTTCTAATTTCCTAACTTCTTTGATCTTACACTCTAGTAGTAAAAATTTTTTACTGGTCTATACATGCTCTACTAGACTAACATATTATGGACATTATAAACACGCCAAGATTGAAACTTTAACAGGATAAGGAAGCACAAATAGAAATAGAAGCACCGATAGTTTCATCACTTACCCCCCAGATCGTCCTGCATGTGCTGTGTGCTGAATGTCCACTCGAGAGAATGCTGTTCTACAGCGGATTCCCTAGAAGTTGTCTGATTCTTTTAGTTGAAAATATTATTCACAGCTTTTGCCAAGTCTGGATATACTAGGTTTGAACTCGTGATTTCCTAGGCAAGGCTGTTCCAACCTGAGTCAGCAGGAACAGGGAGACGTGGCACGGAGAACAGCAGCTGGCAGAGACGGCTACAGGGAGAGCAGGAGACGAAGCGGGGATAGAAGAACATCCTGGGCACTCAGACGCCAGCTAAGTAACCCGTGTCGATGTGTGAAATCAGGCTTTCAAAACTTTTGAAAACATTTTAAAACTTTGCAGTCTAGAGTCTTTTTTTTTTTTTTTTGGTGAGGAAGATCAGCCCTGAGCTAACATCCATGCCAATCCTCCTCTTGTTGCTGAGGAAGATTGGCCCCGGACTAGCATCCGTGCCCGTCTTCCTCTACTTTGTATGGGACACCGCCAGAGCATGGCCTGATGAGCGGTACCTCAGTGTGCACCCGGGATCCAGACCTGGGAACCCCGGGCAGCGAAAACGGAGCACGTGAACTTGATGGCTGTGCCACTGGGCCGGCCCCTTAGAGTCCTATTTATAATAAGAGCCAACAGTAAGTATGAATATAAACGTTGTTTATATAATATATAAGTAAATAATAACTATTATATGTGTACACATAATTATATAAAAATAGAAAGCAAACCACATTATGACCAAAAACAGCCATTACTTAAAATTGAAAATATGGTTCGAAATAACACAGTTATACAAATATTACCCAAAAAATCAACCAACACTGAATCTACCATTTACTGTCAACTAACTGTGTGTTACTAGAAAGTGGATCAAGTGAAAGCACATATTTAAACACAGAAAATCTATCACGATTGTTTCACAAACATCTGCCTGGATTTCTTGGCCATTTTTGTGGTCTGGTTTTCACAAGATGACACAATAGAGCCTGTGTCTCTGACAAATGAAGACTCACAGAAAACTGTTACATGTGTCTGAGTGAAACATTTTTAGTTCATTCCTCTGCTATCATTATTTTGCTATTCTCTGACTTTCAATTTTATTTTTCTCCTTTTTTGGGTTGTTTATGTTCTGGGCATGGGGCAGGGAGGGGGGTTGGAAATGGCATCCCTAACATTTCAGGATCTTGAAATTCTCTTCAGCCTTTTTACTCAGACTTTCCCTTTTTAGTCCTCCTTGAACTCCAGATTCACATCTTCTGAGGTTCCTTTTCAATTTGAAACCAGAAAATTCAGACCAAAGAAGGGCTTGACATCTCTCTAGAGGGGAGATAGGTTCTCATAAACATTATATTACGTGTCCACAACAGCAGACTTTATGAGAATTTCCTAAGAAATTCCTAAGAAATATCAGCTAAGTTTCCTAAGAAATACAGCTAATATAATCATCTATCCCATGAACTAAAATCTCAGCTTCAGGGCCTCAACTCTAATCTTTCATGGCAAAGAATAAGATATGGAATATCTTTTCTTCAAAGCTGGTATTTCCTGTTCTTATTATATGCCTTTCTTCTTCATGAATAATAATCTTTTTAAAACACCAGCTTTGAGGTCCTATGAGATGCAATTTACTATATCTGCTCTAAATTTGCAAAGACTCTATTGATATGAAATGCCCTTTGTTTGGCATTCTTTGAAGGAAACCAGTCTTTGGAAAGAGTAACTGTGGCCATTGCTTTATTCCTTTAACAACCATTGTCTCTTGTGCTAAAGAAGCAGACCATGCATTGACCATTCTCGGAAAATCACAACAAACATTGTTCTGATCATGAAACTGGGCATTGAAAACCACCTTGATTTCATTAAGCTTCAACTTAACGTGCCCCAGCAAGGATTCCAGGCAAGGATTCTGCACAGCTGCCTGTGGAGTGGGCATACACCCCTGAGACACCGCATCTGCTTCTTCCAGGGTTATAACAGCACAACAAGCTGGGTTTTTTAATCCCAATTACTCCTGGGAGGAAAACTCCCATGCCCAAGAAACTAATTGCTTTAATTCTTCAAATCAATGAAGTATAATATATTATATTACTGTTAATTGATATACACAGAGACCATTTCACGACTTTGCTTTCTAAAATTTGTTCTGTGTTCCTTAATACTCCCTCACATTCATGGAACACTAAACTTGCAACACAAACCCCAAAGCACGTCATTTACAACTTGAGTGAATTAGATACATAATTTATCTTTGAGAACAGGTGTAATGCTGCATACACTTGTTCGCTCATTTTTATTTTTACTCTGACTCTTTCCACAAAGGATTTAGATGGTTATGTAAAAATTTTAGTACCTACAATATAAAGACGAGACCAATAGTAGTAGACACTAAGCCAAGCTATGTTTTGCCCTGGGTGGTTGTATTTTAAAGTTCTACCACATTGTTTCAAAAAAAAGCAACCTCAGTGTACTAAAGAATAGAATGCTAATGCTAACAGGAAATTTAATTAACAGTATAAATTAGGTGAATAAATACATGATGAAGATGTGGCTTAGCACAATTTGGTAGCAGGAGCCATTTTATATTGACACATTGTTAGCTACTTAGAGGGTTAATCTTAATATCAGCTGGAAATATTAATTACCACATATTTAATTACGTGAAAGAGCAGTCATGGGGCCAAGTGGAGGCTCTGTGGAACATTTAGCTCCCTCCACTCTATGCATAATTTTCATCAACCCCCAATCTCCCGAAGAAACATTCAATCTCCGTAAAAACACATGCTAGCTAACCTCACTTTAGCACCTTCTTTCAAACAGCCCAAGCCCTTCCTACGTAGAAATTTTGAGCCACCACTAGCAATCTGCAGAATCATAGGTTTGAATATGACAGCCTCAGTTCAAATCTGTACTTGCTGCTGGATCTCTCTGTTTCCAAAGAGTAAATGAAGAAGGAAAGCACTTTAAAATTAAAGAAAAATAAAATTCTGGTAATTTAATTGGAGTGGGAGTGGAGAATGCTTGTTAAAATATTTGATATAGACCAACATGAAGTCTAAGTAAGGAAACACATGCGCTTAATGTAGATCCAAAATCATCATTGAAATAGATCTAATAGTGTATTGTTGGTGTCTTGAAATAGCAACCTGTGTTTATGGTTTGAGTTGACTCAGGTTCTGAAGCTGTTATGTGTGTAAACACTGCTGTTGGAATTCCCCCGGCTTCTATCCTTGGCCCACATTTCTTCTAATCCTACTTGCTCTTTCTGGGGGATTTTTAACCTTGTCATAATTTTAACTGCACCTAAATGCTGTTGATTACCAAATCTGGGTATTTAACAGAAGCTTCACCCTCACATCCAGTTATCTCCTAAAATCTCCAGTAGCTATGACATAGATTTTCTCAACCTCAAATTGTCCAAGCCTCATGGTATCTTCCCTAAATCTAATCCTCCTCTTATAACTACTTAATTGTTGGCACCCCATCCACCTGATCACTCATGTTAGAAATTTTGAATCTTTCCTATTCCTCACTCTCCCTACATTCAATCAAAGATCAAGTTCTGTCAATCTCCTAAACATCTTCCTTCTACTCCCAAGTGCAGGCCCTCATTCTTGCTCCCCTAAAGCTATGGTCTCCTAACTGGTCTCCCTGCCATCAGTTTTGTCCCCCTACAGTTGTCTCCTACACTACTGCTAGAGACTTCTGAAATGCTACCAGTGTGTTCTAAAATGCAAACCTGTCCATATCAGCGATCTATTTAAAACCCTTAATGGTTCCCCAAAGATTTGTGCATTACTTCCCAAACTGTGCTTCTCAGAACTCTAGTGCCCAAAGATGATCTTTCCTTAGTGTTTTATGGCCAAAACTGTATAGTATATACAGTTTTGGAGAGTCACAATGCATATTAGCATATTTAAGTTTCCAAGACACTCTACACTAAAGACGTCTTTTTGATTCAATGTTTTCCAAAGTTTTTTCCCCACAGCATTCTCTTGCTAGGAATAAAATATGCCATCAAGTACCTGCTAAGAAAGCTCCTTGACCTGTCACACGAGGCCTTGCATGAGCTGGACCCTGCCTGACTCTTCAGCCATCATCCCCCCTCCCCACCTCCTACTGTGTTCTCTAAGACCACTGAAGTGTTGTCTCTCAGCCCTTGACCCTGGTTCGGCCTGCTGCGTTTTCCTTTTAGCCTTCGAGACTTGTTTTCCTGCAGAAAACTTTGCCTGACCTCGCCATGTGCTCCCGTAGCCCCCCATGCCTCTTTTATCACACTTAACCACACTGCTACTGAAGTTAGCTATCTATTTATGAGTTTGTCTCCTACTAGACCGTGAGCCTCTGGAAGGCAGTGAGCACGTTTTATTCATCCTTGTATCCCCAGCATAAACACTATATTTGGCATTTAGTAAAACTGAAATGAAATAAGTAGTGCCTGGCCCATGTACCAGGTCCTCAGAAATAAATCCCAAAATATTACTTGAATCAGAAACAAGTTTCCCTCACCCATAAAGCACTTATCTGAAGGTCTTTGAATTTGAATATAAAATCAGTTCTTTCAATGATGACTTTTATCTGACGCATCTGATGAATTCTGTAAGATCCCCACTGTGCCACCCGGACATTGGCGCCCTTTTCCCGCTCCGACGGCATGTATGATATTGCTGCTGTATAGATCGGAGGAGTTGGGGCCTTTCATTGAGCTTCTTTCTATGCTAAATCTCTCAGATACGCAGAACTGAGTAGGCAAAGGAAAGAGGACGTGGTTTAGGATTCCCAGGATCGGTTCATGAAAGGACACAGAGAGGTAACTGATGCTGACACAGTGCCCTCTGGTCCGAGAAAATGACCACAAGCAGCCTAGTGCTGGTAGGGGAAGAGCAGAGCTTTCCAGAAGGCGATGTCGCATCTGACATTTTTAAACAGCCAGCCTTTCAGAATAGAGAAAGTGAAGCCTAGTGTCCAGGTCATTCCTCCTCTTCTCTGGGAGATCATCTGAAGCTGTCGCTCGTCAGCTCCCAGGAATCCTGACTGGTGAATATCGACACTTCACTGTAAGGCGGATCATCCTCTTAAAACTGGACACTGGATGGATGTTTACCAAAAGTCATGCCAAAGTATCTTTTTTTCGTATAATTCTGTTCCCGTTAACCGATCACACATCACTTTGTCATTTCTATTACTCCACTTACCTGTGGTTTAGTGAGAATTTGTGTATTTGGATCCTTTAAGATTTCTGGGTAAGTCAGCCTTTAATTTAAATATCTCTTGAGATCTTTAATGGTTTCCTTCTGCCACAAAATAGAGGTATCTGCTGACAAGCGCACCTCAGTTACTCCATTCAGTTGTGCGGGGATGGTCCATCTCTGGTCCACTGGCATAGGATTTCTGAAAGAATCTCATCACACGTGCTGCATTTCATCACGACATCCACGACATGCCTCGTACAGTGGGGAACAGACTGCTACATGCTCTGATAAGGGCACTTTGAGACAATTCTAACCCTATGAACTCCAAAAATGTGGGAGGATCACACAAATGGAACGGCACTGGCTCGGGTCCCCGAGACATCGAGAATGCTCGTGGGGTCATAGAGGGAGCCCACTTGACCACAAGGCCTCGGGTTGTAGCTGCAGCCCAGCTGCTCTTTTCTAGACCTAGACATTGGCAAGGACTTATTCAGAAAAAAATTCTGTTGGTTTTTTCCTCCATGAAGCAGCAGAGAGCAAAGCACAATAGACAACAGAGGGCAGAAACTGCAATTCCCTTCTCTTTCTTTCTCTTTTCAATTCCTCCTCTTTTGTCTTCAGTTTAGATGGGATCCTGGGGAGACCACAGACACCTTCACATGGTACCCACAGTCCCTTTTATACACAAATCACTCATTCCTTGGTTATTTTATACCAACTCCAATTCCACACCAAAAATGTTACACCTCCAGTATAATCACAGAATCTTTCTATTCATAGGTTTGAGGTGGGAGATTCACGTAAGTGTAGAAACGTGCACGGTTACACCATTTTGTTGGGGCATAATTTTCTCTGTTCCGTATTGGAATCTTGCATCATTTTGCAATCTGTTATAATTCCTCTTTTCTTTTTCAGTCTCTGTCCTGTTCTATGACTTTCCTATCCCTAGCATTTGTGGAACTCGTTTCCATTCCAAGCTGTTCATTCCTTTAGAAGCGAAGCCGTCTTCCCTGGCATGTATGTCTAATCTTGTACTCACTTTATTTTACTTCTCTATCCTCGTTCACACTGATAATGCCTCCCAATTTAGGTCACTGATGGACTTTACTGTCATGCTCTTTCCTCCTCAGAGTCTAGACAAGGAATAAATCTCCAGTAGAATAAACATGAACTTATGCTGATCCTGAAGCGCTCAGCCAGCCATCTTGACACAACGGGCTCATTCTGACTCTTTGTCTGTGGCTGAAAAGTGTTGCCCACATCAGCTAAAGCCAAATTTCGAATGATATACATCATTTCATATCAAAAAATGTCTCAGGGCCCAAATAAGTAGCAACTTATATTCCGTTCTTTTGTTTAGCAATTTTAGGAGGAAAAAATTATTTAGTACAGTTGGCACAACCCACTTTTTTTCTTTTCTTTTCTTTATTGTGGTAAGAGCACTTACCATGAGATCTACCCTCTTTACAAATTTTCATGTACGGTACGGTGTTGTTAACTACAGCACACAGTTGCACAGCAGATCTCTAGAACTTATTAGTCTTGCATAACTGAAACTTATACCTAGAAGGAGAATTTCTAGGTCATATGGTAATTCTGAGTTTAACTTTTTTTTTATTGAGGTCACATTGGTTTATATATAATCCACTTTTTATAAGAGGCAACATGGCTTGAAATTCCGTTCTACCTAGTGTTTACACATTTTCTCTGGGTATCGGATGTGAGACCCACAGGCTTTTCCTTTCGGCTTTTTGCCTTGTCTGTGTTTCTATGGGCTTTGAAAGTGCGTATGTAATACCTGGACTTGGGCCCCTTGGTGTTGTGGGAAGCCCATTAGATTAACAGCTGAAAGACCTGGGTTCTAATCCTGGCTCTGCTGTTAACTAGTTATGATCTTGGTTAAATTAACCAAGCTGTCAAGACTTGAATTTTTTTCCTCTGTACAACGAAGGGGTTAGATTTGGATTTATTATGTCTCTACGTATTCTGATCTCTGCCTTTGTGTGTGCGCAGAGGACTTCCTTCCTTTGTCTTGGTTCTGTGGGAAGACCGAACAGAGGCTGCCGATGCAGCTTGACTTACGAGCCTCTGAATGGTCCATGTGGCACAAGGCACCCACAGACCTCTGTCTTCTCTCCCCTCTGCCTTTGAATTCCATCTCAAAGAGTCGTCAGCATGTGTGACAGCCAAGGAAGAGGAGGGACAGTCTCTGGGAGGCCCTGGGTACCCAGTACACACGGTTTCCCTGGGTATGGTTCACTCACAGTGTCCCTGTACTGGGTATTAATGTCTTCAATTCCTGAGGCAACTCTTCGGAATTTGAAGAGAGAAGGGTAAAATGATACATGTATCTCGCCTAGGTAAAGGACTGTAAACTTTACAAAGGACTTCGACATCCATCTCCGTGAAGGAGCAAGCAGCAGGAGCCACGGGAGTAAACAGCTGTGGATAAACTTCACGGGGAAAACAAGCTCAACAGCTGCTGAGCACGAGCCCACTGAGTGAAGCAGCTTTGGACGGTGCGAGTGCATCTGCACGCAGTATTCTCTTTCCTTTTCCCTCTTTCTCTCTCCCGTCTATCCCCTTGCCAACCCTACAAAGTGCCCAGTGCCTCGCCCGGGCACTGACCTTCCAGGAAACCCCACCGCAGAACTCTGCCTGGAGCTGCCCTGCTCTGTCAGCTCTGTAGCTGTAGGTCTTCATCCAAATGGCCAGAATATTCCTCATCAAATGTCCTGATTCTGACGCAGTGATGGCTATGTGTCAGTGGATGCTACCCTCCTAGATAAAATAAGGTAGCTTTCATAGGGAAAAAACAAAAGGACTTTAAACAAAAGGAGTCGCTTTACAGGAATTTTAAGGGCTGATGCAGCCAGTGAGGGACACAACTTTGAGACACTTAGGGACCTGTAGCAATCTTTAAATCACCCCAGAAAAGGAAAGGCTACCAACAGAACAGGCTTAAACATATCGAATAACATAAATTCATATACCTGTCACCACAATTTGCCTTCTCCAAACTTGTCAAACTAAAGACACATATTATCCTGAATTCAAGTTGATAAATATATTTACAAAAATTATTTATTCTGAATACTATGATTAACTAGTTTCAAAACTCCTGACCAGGGTTTACATAACACGACCTCCCTAATCTTGAATTCCTTCTCATTGCATTTTTCTTCTGATTATAAAAGAACATATATTTGTTGTAAGATTTAGAAAATACAGAAAAGCAAAAGGCAGTGATCCAAACAATCCACTAGCCAAAGAGAACCACTATTAATATCTAGGTATATTCTTTTAATATCTAGGTATGTTTCTTTTCAGTCTTTTTTTCCTAAAAACTATAACAATGTTGTATGTTAATTATAATAATTATATATATGTCTTTGTTAATCGATATCCTAAAACCAAACATGCTTATCCATCCGATGTATGCAGTAGTTTACGTAATGATTTTCCTATTTTTAGGCATTTAAATTATTTAAAATTTTAATTATAAGAAACAGGGAGAAAAACATAATTATCGAATAATTTATTCCCATTTCTAATTATTGCCATAAAAATTCCTGTAAGTGCAATTATTGGTTTAAAAATGCAAATATTTCAAGATTCTTGATAGTATAGTGAAATGATGCTCAAATAGCAGAAATAGTAAATATGTGGGTAAGTGTAAAAAATAATATATTTTTCTTTTCTTTCCTTTTTAAAAGACATATGACTGTTTAAAGCAAAAGTATATGACACTGTATTGAGGGGTTTCTAACAAATGTAGATGTAATATATATGACAATACTAGCACTAAGGACGGGGCAGATGGAATTATACTGCTGCAGGTTTTCCGTATTTTTTCTGGAGTAATTCGTTGTAGCTCTAAGTAGACTGGGTTAAATTAAAAATGCATTTTTTAAACCCTAAAGAAACTAAAAGATAATGAAAAGAAAGGTAGTTAGAAAGTCAACAGAGGAATCAAAATGGAATAGTGAAAAATATTCAGTTAACACAAAAGAAGGGAGGAAATGAGGGACAGAAGAACACAAAACACCAATGAGACGAATAGTAAACGACAAAACGGCAGACAAGACAACAGAGAGCCAGATAACGAATCGTATTACAGCCAACTCACTGGGCCCTCCCGTCAGAAGGCAGGGATTCTACCAACGGTGAGAAAGCGAATGCCAACTATGCTGTCTACATGAGATACTCGTTAAGTACAAACAGATGGAAGTAAAAAATACAGAAGAAGAGACCCCACGCAAACGGCAAGCACCAGAAAGCAGGAGTTGTTCCATTAGACAGAATGGACCTCAAGGAGAGGGGCATCACCAGGGACTGCAGGGACCCGCATGTTGGGAGGAAGTGACAAGTATGAGCGTCCACGCAGTCTGAGACAGAGGGAGAATTCTCAATGGAACTCCACTCTAGGGAGGGAGGAACGTGGATTTTGGGTCAACAGCTAGTCTTGGCAGCCACAGGCGGATTACCTACCCTCTCTGTAAAGTAGGATAACACTTTATCAGGTTGCTGTGAGAATCAAGTGATTGCCCACAGGCAGCATCTAATCATGTGGTTGTTTTTGTCCCCACCCCCCAAAGCCCCAGTAGATAGTTGTACGTCATAGTTGCACATCCTTCTAGTTGTTGTATGTGGGACCCGGCCTCATGGCCAGTGCGTCTGTGCCGGCCCCACCTGGGCCGGCAGTAGTGGGAGCCAGAGCACTTAACTGCTAAGCCACGGGGCCGGCCCTAATCATGTAGTTGTAGTTGCTGCTATCATTACGATCATCTTGGAGCAGACCGCACAGTATTTAGAATGTTCACCGAGCACAAGCTCAGGTAAAATAGTCGTCCCTCTTTACAGGGAAAAGACTCCCTGAAGAAGAGCTGAAGCATGTAGAGAGCCCCCCCAAGTGTCATTATAGGATCAGACATGGGACCCCAAGAGGGGAAAATAACATCACAGATGGTTGGTGTGGGGAGAGGGTCCAAAGAGAATTTGGATCTGGGAAGAGACTAGAGAGAGAACACGTGTAATGAAGAGATTAAGTTTGCCGTGTGTCAGGCCCGCCCCCTGGCTTAGCGGTTAAGTGCGCGCGCTCCGCTGCTGGCGGCCTGGGTTCCGAACCCCAGGTGCACACCGACGCACCGCTTCTCCGGCCATGCTGAGGCCACGTCCCACATACAGCAACTAGAAGGATGTGCAGCTATGACATGCAACTATCTACTGGGGCTTTGGGGAAAACAAAGGAGGAGGATTGGCAGTAGATGTTAGCTCAGAGCCGGTCTTCCTCAGCAAAAAGAGGAGGATTAGTGTGGATGTTAGCTCAGGGCTGATCTTCCTCACAAAAAAAAAAAAAAGTTTGCTGTGTGGTGTGAAATTTTGCCTTCTCCTCCATCCATCATGAAAACATCAGCAAAATCCACATTGCTCACCAAACTGGTAGGATAAATTTCAGCCAAGAGTAGCAGGAACTCCGAAGGGCAATGTCACAAACAAGACGGATGCTTCTTTCTCTCATGTAAGAGCCAGGAGACGGTCAGCCCAGGGCCGGCACGGGGGCGCCGCATCACACCGAGATCCTCGCCGCTTTCTGCTCTGTGTTGCCCTGGGTACAGCCCTTGTCCTCAGGTCCCACATGAGTTTGGAGCACCAGTCACCACAACTATATTCCAAGCAGCAAGATGAAAGAAAGGCAATAATAGGTACACACTTCTTCTCTCTCGAGGCTTTCCAGAAATTCCTCACAATAATTCCTCTTAAATCTCGTCAGCAGGAACTCATCACATGGCCACTCCAGGTGGAGCTGTGGGCCAGAAAATGTTGTCTGGACAGCAATAAACCCAACTAAAATCCAGGGTTCTCTTATAGAGGAAGGGTCTTATCAGTGCTTATAGACTGTATTTGTAGGTGTGTCACTTGTATGGGTTTATGTGTGGAAAAAAGATGTGTGACAGTGGGTCTCTTGAACGCAAAGTAAAAGGCTGTCAATGGGACCAGCTTCTCAGGAGTTAGATGAGTCATAAAACAGATGTTTCCCTTCTTTCGCGCTACGTTCTTTTGTGTGTATGTGTGTGCGTGTGAGGAAGATCAGCCCTGAGCTGACATCCACTGCCAGCCCTCCTCTTTTTTGCTGAGGAAGATTGGCCCTGGGCTAACCTCCGCACCCATCTTCCTCCACTTTATATGGGACGCCGCCACAGCATGGCTTGACAAGCCACGTGGCGGTGCACGTCCAGGACCCCGACCTGCGAACCCCGGGGCGCCACCGGGCCTGCGCCCATCTCACTAAGTTCTTGCTGCAGTGGTAAACTAGCCCTCGATTACTCCAGGCGAGTTTGCGGCTCACTCTCAGCCCTCCAGTGAGATCTGGCTTCACGGAAAGCTCGGTCAGCCTACAGGCCTAGAGCGGGCAGAGGGTGAGCGAGACCCACACTGCATACAGTTGTGACTAGAGTGCAACAGCGAATCTGCTACAGGGTGTGGGACAGACCCTCCAGGACGACCCCTCACCAGCCTCACGGCATACAGGTCTGCGGTTCTGGAACCTCTTGGTCTGAGTCCTCGTGGGCTGCCTCAGTCACTGCACGTGGGCGTCTGCGAAGGACGGGAAGGCGCCGGGGAGCTTCGTCCGCCCCCTGCATCCTTATTCGGCAAGTAGATCCCGGCACTGCTTATCTGGTAGCTCAGTGGTAAACTCAAGTGCAGGAGGCCTTGAACTGGGTCACCATCCCATCAGCGTTTGAACTGGATTGGACTTTATCAGCTGGCCCAGCTCAAAGGGAGAAAGATTCTGCTGTCTACATTTCCAGTAGTTTCCCTGCACTCTCTTTCCACCCTATTTTTGTCTCCTTAGGCCAGCCATGTACATAGGACGAGATGAAAAAGGAAAGCCGCTGATGCCTCAGCTCTGTTCAACGCCCCTATTCGTGGGTACCACCCCGTGTCCTCCATCCTCTTATTCAGCAACACTCACTGGGCACTGACTGTGTCCCAGGCACTTGCTCAGCGATGGGAACTCAGCGAAGAGCAAGAGCTTAAAGGTCTCTTCAGAAACGCCCTTCCTGCATGTCCATCCGAAGTGCCTCCCTCCACCACCCAGCGTTCGCTCTCTCCACCTCGTGTCTGTTTTATCCACATCACCACATCAAATGTCTGTCGTTTTATTCCTCTTCAGTCTTAACTCTAAGTTCCACGAGGGCAGGGAGATTCCATCTGCTCACTTCACCATCGCACCCCCAGGGCCCAGTGCAGTGGGCTACATAAACGGTCAAACATTGGACTAATTATTATAACGGACCCTCAATAGTTGTGGTTTTTCTGATTAGAGTTCAGAATTTAGAATAAAGAAATTTCCCTCCAAAAAAGCTTTGAGAAAAATCTCCTTAAAAATTGAATCATTCAGTTAATAAATCAAATCAGCATTTTCCACAATGATTCTAATAACTATTATGTGCTTTACGTGAAACAAGTTGATTGTCCTCGTCGCCAACAAAATGATTTTTGCTTGCCAGACACTAACGGACTTAATTTACCAGCAGGTGGCGCTCCAAAGTAAAGCCGAGCAGAGTTGCCGCCCACCCTCTCCCACCCAGCCCCCTAAACTTTTTTTGTTGGTTATAGATTATTAAGTGCTTATCAGTGAGAAGAGTCTGTCACATTTTTCTTTCTAATAAATTCTTCACACTCTTAGGTGGTATTTAGATAATTCATGTTATAGGAGAATCCCCAGACAAACTTGCATGTGATGTGCAAGAAATTCTAAGGAAAGAGCTACAAGTAAAAAATTATGTATGGCATTCCAGCAAAATTTAGAACTGCGAGGCGAAATGTGAAAACAAGATCAAAGGAAACGGAAAAGGAAATTGCTGTTGGGTCTTCCCAAATCGACTCAGAGATCGGACAGACTGCGGCCCAGGCCATTCAATTAAACGTTCTTCAAAACCGTTCCACTGAGACTTCCTGTCACATCCGATGGTCAGAATCTTCCATTTGACGTACATCCGTTATTACATTAGCTGTTTTGTGGAAGTGTGGTTGTAAACGTTGTACATACATGGCGAGTAGCATACATGAGCCTTTATGAAGCGCTGGGGTACACGTAAACTTGCTTCCTACTGGGTCTTCGCAACCGTGCTGCCGGGCATGGCGAATGTGCTCATGCTCCTGTGAAAGCTGACCCAGAACCACTGGGCGGTTTAAGTGGGGTCATTAGTTAGTAAGTTACTGAGCAGGGAATAGAACACAAAACTTTTGACAACTTCAGTGCTCATTTTTCTGTGTCATATTAACTTTCTTTTTACACATCTGAGATTTCTTCTATAGTATTTCAATTACACTCTTAGATACAGCATTTAAGTTTTAGATAGAAATTTTACAGGTACATAATTATGTACTAGTTAAAAAATTATGTGTTCAGATTTAAGGAAAAACAAAATATTCTATTCTCCTCCAAAAAGTCTCTCACACTCTTAGAATTCCCATAATAGCCATTCTTCTAGGCTTAAAGTCAGTAATAATACCAATAAGTTATCTGGAAAAAAGTACCTTCGACCACTGTCACCCACTAATATTTTAGCAAAAATCATTTATTATATCATTAACATTAATTACTTAGCAACAGCCTAGGGGAAAAGGCCAAGGACCGGGCAGTTTAGCTGGAGGAAGTATAACATGGTCATTGCAAGTGAGGACTCTGGAAAGACACAGACACGGATGGGTATAATTCCACTTTTAGGAGGTTCAAGAATTGGCAAAGCCAGTCCATGTGAGAGACGGTGGAGTGGTGTTTACCTTGGGAGGAGCATCTACTAGGAGGTGCACAGGGGGCCTTGCAGCTGAGAATGTGCTGGTGATTATTACACAGGTGTACAACTGATCAGAATTCATAGAAGTATACATTTAGACATTGTGCACTTACTATATGTAAGTTATACCTTGGTTTCAAAAGTACATTTTTTTTTATTGCGGTAACATTGGTTTATAACATTGTATAAATTTCAGGTATACATCGTTATACTTCTATTTCTGCATAGATTACATCATGTTCGCCACCCAAATACTAATTACAATCCGTCACCACACACATGTGCCTAATCATCCCTTTTGCCCTCCTCCCTTCCTTCCTCCCCTCTGGTAACCACCAATCCAATCTCTGTCTCTATGTGCTTGCTTGTTGCTGTTTTTATCTTCTACTTATGAGTGAGATCATATGGTATTTGACCTTCTCCCTCTGACTTGTTTCGCTTAGCATAATACCCTCAAGGTCCATCCATGTTGTCACAAAAGGCCAGAATTCATCGTTTCTTATGGCTGAGTAGTATTCCATTGTGTGTATATACCACATCTTCTTTATCCATTCGTCTCTTGATGGGTGCCTAGGTTGCTTCCAAGTCTTGGCTATTCTGAATAATACTGCAATGAACACAGGGGTGCATGTATCTTTACACATTCATGATTTCATGTTCTTTGGATAAACATGCAGCAGTGGAATAGCTGGATCGTATGGTAGTTCTATTCTTAATTTTTTGAGGAATCTCCATACTGTTCAAAAGTACATTTTTTAAAGAATAAGAGCTTTGGGGCTGGCCTGGTGGCGTAGTGGTTAAGTTCGCATGCTCCGCTTCGGCAGCCCGGGGTTCGAAGGTTCAGATCTCAGGCATGGACCTACACACCGCTTATCAAGCCATGCTCTGGTGGCATCCGACATACAAAAAATAGAGGATGATTGGCACAGATGTTAGCTCAGGAACAATCTTCCTCACCAAAAAAAAGCCAAAGCTCTGAAGTCAGAGAGATCTGACCGCTGAGGTCTGCTGTTTATTAATTCTAAGATCCTACACATGTTAGTTAACTTCTCTGAGCCACAGAAACCTCATCCAGAAAATTGGGATGATGCTACTGACATCTGCCTCATGGGGTTCTTGCTTAGATTAGGAGAGCTGGCACGTTTCATGCTCAGTGGTGAGCAACCGTGATTATCATCATTACTACCACTGTTATCATAAAGGGGAGCATGAGAAGTAGGAGACGAAAGGGAGAAGCTGCATTCCACATATAAGACTCGACTGAGTGGGTATCACGGAAGGCAGCCATGGAGCCTGTGGAGGGAGTGAAGCTTTGAGAAGCAGTGCCGCGTGATCTGGTGAATTCAGGCTCTCAAAGCCAGGTTGCCCGAGCTTGGATCCAAGCTCTGCCACTTACCAGGTGTGTGGCTGCCCAAGTTCCCCCTCCTCTATATGAGAGTGGGGGTACTAATATCTACCTCATACAGTCTTTGCAAAGGAAAGGCATTTGGAGTGAGAGGAAAAATAATGACTTCGTTTTGGAACCAGTCATTTAAATACCTATGGAATATTTACTAGGGAGATGAAATAACACCAGTGAGTTTTTCATCTTGCCTGAGTCATTCTCATCATTTATGTCTCTGTTTAAAAGTGATACATAAGAGGAGGCTTCCTAACTATTCTATCCAAAGTGGTGTGTTAGTTTCCTAGGGCCGCCAAAACAATTTAACACAAATCAGTGCCTTAAAACAATAGACATTCACTCTCTCACAGTTCTGGAGTCTAGAAATCCAAAATCAAGGCATCAGCAGGGCCTTCTCCCTCCCAAGACTCTAGGAGAAGAATCCTTTCTCGCCTTTTCTAGCTTCCAGTGGTTGCTGGCAGTCCTTGGTGTTCCTTGGCTTGTAGATCCACACTCCAATCTCTGCCTCCTTCACAGGCTTTCTCCCCTGTGTGTCTGTTCTCTGCTTTCTCTTTTCATAGACACTCATTGTTGGATTAGGACCCACCCTAGTCCAATACGATCTCATTTTAGCTAATTACATCTGCAAAGACCCTATTTCCAATAAAGTCACATTTTGAGGTTCTCAGTAGATATGAACTTTTAGGGGACACATTCTAACCAATACAAGTAACTTTTACCAATAAGACAATAATAAAGTAGTCCAATACATCATAACCCTTCTTTACTAAAAACACTTACTTTCTTTATAGCACAAACTGATTTTGTTCACTTCTTTATTATCTGTCTCTCCCAGCTGGAATCTAAGCTTCCTGAAGGTAGGAACCAGGATAGCGTCTGGCATTCAGTTGAGGTTCAAAAAACATTCGATAGTTGAAGTAATTAGTTGATTCTGACAGGGAGAAATAAGGCAAGATAATTCAATATAAAATAAAAAGTTTTTAGCCATTTCGCTGGGAACTTTTCCACCACTTTCAAGTCACATTTTTATTGTGATCAGTGGATAATTGAAATAAATCAGTTGAATATTGAAGAAGTAAGCCAACCTACCAAGCATTCCAGCCACAACACAAGCTTCATCATGTAAACACAGGCTTTATCTGAGCCTGGGGTTTGTAAGTATTCCTTCAGAGGGTACAGGTAAGCTGGGGGAGGAAAGTGGGCAGGGAGCAGGCAGCCACCACCTCCCACCGGTGTCCTTGCTTCCACTCTTCTCCTTTGTTTTACGCAGCTTTGCTTGGGGAAAAGAAATAGCTTTTTTTTTTTTTTTAAGTTTGAAAATCACTGATCTACAGATAAGCAAACAGCTCATCAGGTTTTTCTTTCTCTTAAATATTTTGTCTAAGTAGATATTCTCTTACAGTAAAAATAATTAACTGCTATTTGGCATGGCCCTTGTGGGAGATCAGAATTGGCCACCTCAAAATATGCGTCTTTACCTTGGTTATGTATAGACCGGGAGGGTCCTTGCTAAGATCAAACATTTACATTTATAAGGGAAATCTCTATTTGTAAGGGTGTCTCCCTCTCTGTACCAGGAAGAAGGTGGGATGACCTTATCTCTAGAAACTCTTATCAGTGCAGAAGGCGAGGACTTAGATCTGCACACTCTTGATCGCTGTGCTTTCTGGTCATCTCCCATAGCTCACTCCCCACCCCCAATATCCTCCTTTGTCTACCTGGATATGCTATTTAAGGTGAAAACCTCAGCCATTTGTCGAGAAACTCAGTTTCCCTGGTCTCTCCCATGTATACATATTCTAAAGCTTTGTTTGATTTTCTCCTGCTATTTGGTCTCATGTCAATTTAATTTGTAGCCCAGCCAGAAAGGACCCAGAGTGGGTAGAGGATGGTCTTCCTCCCCTTCACCCTCCTGATAATGAGAGCTAATTTACATCCTCGCACTTACCTTGGAATGTTTCATTGAATTTTAAGAGTAAAGCAATCGTTTGGTTGGTTGATTATTTAAAAAAAATTTTTATGAGGTAACATTGGTTTATAACATTACTTAAATTTCAGGCATACATCCTTATATTTCAATTTCTTTGAAGACTACATCATGTTCACCACCAAAAGTCTAATTGCCATCCAATAAATTTTAAGTTTTAAAAACCACTTTCAATCAACTTCGTGAATTTGTAAATTCACCCTAATGTTTGGATCCCAACCACTAACAGGGTGTGGTGTCACTAAAGGGCATGAGCTTGGGAGTCATGTAGAACAGGGCTTGGAAGGACCTTGGTGATTTCCCATGTATGTCTTATCTGCAGAATAGGGACGAGGACACCTATCTCACGTGTTTTCATGAGCATCATATAAAAGCACCTTGCACACAGCGTGTACCAAATAAATGTTGGTTTCTTCCCCTCAAATAGTATATTCAAAACTGTTTTCAAGGATTTATTATAGCACTTTCTCCAATTTCAACTTTCTCATGCTGAAGAAGCCTAGTATTCAATTTATTAATTAGTAAAATTAAAATTTTGCTTATATGTTGCTTTCTGTATATGCCTTATTGAAAGTTATCTCAAATCGGTAAGAAGCTAAAGATCTTTCTAGAAACGTAATTTAAAGAGATTAAGTAATAGATGATATATCTCACAGAATACACATTGCCTCTCTTGATTTACACACAACTTTTTGGAACTGGCATAAACCTCATAAGCGGGCATGATGCCCTATCAACAGATGGATGTGAATGCCCAGGTGCCAGAAATCCAGCCTGGCCACAGTTCCTGTCCAATGTGAAAATGGTGTCAGTTCTTGTAATTGGTCATCTGTTCCTGGTAATAATTAAGTCTACCAGAAATGGAAAACAAATTCTGAAATACAGGAATGTTTATTCAGTCTCAAGCAGGAATTTATAAAAACATTTCATATGCAAATATTTTTGGCACCCTTTAAACTCTATCAATGCACATCTGAGGTAGATAATCTTTCTATGGTTATAGCTGAAAAATATCAATCTAAGTAGTCGGTTTATAGTAGTAGTTCTGTTTTCCTAGTTTTTGCCTTTCTATTTCAAATTCAGCAGAGTCATTCCTAAAATCAACAGGCAGAGATTCGTCAATTATGCAGTAATTACATTCACAAAGATATAACAATGAGGATGTTCATTTTAGTGGTATTTATAATAGTGAAAAACAACAGAGGATTGGTTGAATAAATTGTTCTACCTATAGGATGGCTAAATGATGCTATATCCAAACTACACTCTGCAGCCACTAACATTATTTAGGAGGAGAATGTTTAAAGAAATGGGAAATGATCATAATATTTTACCATGAAAATGTGTAACACGAATGATTATAAAAATATTTCAGGGGCCAGCCCCGTCGTGTAGTGGTTAAGTGCTTGTGCTCCACTGCTGGTGGCCCGGGTTTGGATCCCAGGTGTGCACCAATGTACCACTTGTCAGGCCATGCTGTGGCGTCGTCCCATATAAAGTAGAGGAAGATGGGCACAGATGTTAGCCCAGGGTCAGTCTTCCTCAGCAAAAAGAGGAGGATTGGCAGATATTAGCTCAGGACTGATCTTCCTCACACACAAAAAAATATATATATATTTCAACCAATGACAAACTGAATAGATTTGGGAGCTCTTCACTCTGCATTCAGAATCTACTGCTTCTCATCCCCTCCTCTGCTACTGCTCTGGTCCATGTCGCTATCCCCTTTCACTTGACCATGTAGCATCCTAACTGGCCTTCCTGCTTCTGCTCCTTGCCCCACGTCATCAGATCTGATTCACAAAGCAGACCATGTCACTCCCCTGCTCCAAATCCTCCCGTGGCTTGTTACCTCACTTAGAGTCAACATCAGAGTCGCCACCATAGCTCACAGTGACTGACACTCTGTCCCTTCTCCCCAGGGCTCCCTCCACTCTCGATCACTCTCCTATCCCGTCTCTCATCATGCTCCCACTCCTCTCCAGCCTTACTGGAGAGGTCTCCCGGCTGGACCTGGAACACTAGGACTCTGCATTTGCAGTTCTCTTGCCTGGAATGCTCTTCCCCAGGTGTCAATGGCTCCTCCTCCTTCTTCCTCCAGGTTCCCACTGAGTCACCTTTTCAGAGAGGGCTTCCTTTCATCCCATTTAGTATTGCAGTCCTCCCCCACCCCTACCCAGAACCCCCTATATTCCCTCTCTGCTTCCTCCTTCTCCCTAGTACTTAACCACAGCTAATACACCAAAATTTTACTTACACATTTTTGTCTACTTCCTGCCTTGCTCTCTCCACGAGGCAGCAGTTTGGGTTGGCTTTGCTAACTGAAGTATCTCCATCTGGCACACAGGAGAAGCTAGAGAGAGGGAAGTGTGACACGAGATGTCATTCAGGGATCCAGTTTCTTAAGCCCAAGGGTAAGTTGTAAAATTCAAGAGAGCAGTTTTGGAGGGTTGAAACTGAAGTTCTGTATTTATATAGCCATGAGTCTGTTTTACAAAGAACTGTTACAGTGAGAATAATCTTGCTTGTTTATCAATTTCACCCACTAATCAGGTAGCCAACCTAAAATCCAAACCAGAAGTTAAGAAAAAGATTGAGTTACTCGGGCTTTCTTAAGTGCTATAAGGTATTTAAGGACAGAAGGGCTATGAACTCTGTTGTGATGGATTAGGTTGAAAGGTTCTTGGTCAAATTCCACTTTCCACATTATAAGAATATGTAAACTAAACAAGCTTGATTGAGCACATGGCAATTTAACTGCTGTACTTTTTAGGTTCTAAAGTCGTGAGCATGTCTGACAAAGGTGAAATATGTTTCTCCCCCTGGTTATTTGTCTAGTGATTATTAACGATCAGGCCAATGAAGTAGCTATTCGGCATAACGCTAGGGTTCCTTCACTAAAGCACAATTTTTTATTAATGAGGCCAAAAGAATGTTCTCCTGAAACTATGAAAATTCAAGCTGATGCCATTAACATAGAAAATAAGACCTAAAATTTCTTTAAAAATTTCATACTTTTATCAGAACTGAAAATTAACTTTTTTTCTCCTTAGAAAGTCTGAATTTATGTATATCTATTGTTTAAAAAAAATAACAAAAATTATGGTTTAATTTGGATCTCTGGATTTTTAATATTTTAATTTAGACTATGAGAAAATATGCTAAAGACAACACTCTACAATTATGATATCAAATAATTTTCTGAATAAAACCTTAATAAGCATAGGTACTCTTAAAAGTTCCTGCAGGGGCTGGCCCCATAGCTTAGCAGTTGGGTGCGCGCGCTCCGCTGCTGGTGGCCCGGGGTTGGATCCCGGGCACGCACCTACGCACTGCTTCTCTGGCCATGCTGAGGCCACGTCCCACATATAACAACTAGAAGGACGTGCACCTATGACATATAACTATCTACTGGGGCCTTGGGGGAAAAAAAGGAGGAGGATTGGCAATAGATGTTAGCACAGAGCCGGTCTTCCTCAGCAAAAAAAAAAGAGGAGGATTAGCATGGATGTTAGCTCAGGGCCGATCTTCCTCACAAAAAAAAAAGAAAGAAAAAAAAGTCCTTGCAGAGACAAGATTAGAAGCTGTGTTGGCCACAGTCGACTTCTAGGACTTGCTTTACAGATCTTGCACTCACATTTAGGACAAGTTCATGGCCATGCACCCCGTGCAGGACGATGTGGCTCTGTGGCTGCATTATCAGATTAACTAGCTACTTGATACCCTTTTTAAAGTAGGCATCGCTTGACTTTAGGAAGAATATATAGAGAACAGATAAATTTCCACGGAGCATGTGTAGAGGTAGAGGGAAGGCAGGGTGAGGAAAAACATGGCAGCAAAAAAATTCTAGGAAACTGGCAGTCAGTGTGGACGCTCCACCTCTCCACTACCTACTGTGGTGAGTTAGAAGTTTGGGTGAAGCTTCAGCCCTGCCCAGAGCTCATGGGTCAATGTTGTTCTTTGTGGGAAAAAACTTCAGGAGCACACAGTCCATAGCTCACATCACTCTGCATCAGGTTAATTGGCTAATCCTTCTCTAACTTTCTATAATATTTCTAGTCAATGGAGTTGTGTCCCTAGGCCTTGATAACCTGTGCAGTACCCTATTTCTCTAAGATTGGAGTCTGTCTGCCCCACCCCCAATTGGAGTACTTCTGCAGGAAGGAAGGTACTCATCAGGGATGAGGATCTAAAGTAAGAGAGGGGTAGGTGTCAAAGGTTAACTTGTTTTCTCGAGGACATCTTACACACAGCTGGTCTGACACATGGTCTGGTTTAGCATCAGTAGCTGAGGACACGTGTAATTGGGTAGAACCAGGGAACACACTACCTTATTAATCCAAAGATTAAGTCTATTAGACAGCACGGTTCTCATGGCTGGTTTTAAAATACAATGCTCATATTTTAATGCTTCCACTGCTATGTTTAACATTTGTGCAGATTAGAGGGGAAAAAAATAGAACGATGCCCTTGATACCAGCTCAATACAAGGTTGACATAAGGGAAGCTATACTGTAGAAGGGAAACCATATTGTGACTTGGAATGACCTCTGACTAACTCTGGATTTTATGGCCCCTCCCAGCTGCTATAAGCTGATAACTTTGTTCTTTTGGGTTCCTTAGGAATGTGATGACCCCCGCGGGGCAGAGAGTCTATGCTGATAGCCATCATCAATGACAACTGAAAGATCAGGGTGTAGGGCGTTGCTCCAGTCTCTGATGTGTATCAAATAAAACAAACGACTGCCAGCAACTAAGACCAGATGGATGCCCCCACCCTGAGACCAGATACCTCCACCCAGTAATCAGATGGATGTCCCCCCCAGGACCAGATGCCTCCCCCAGTCGGAGACCAGCCCCCTATATAACTGGCCTGTAGTCTTTGTTCTGTAAGACGGTTCTTTGAGACATTAGTCGGCCATCTTCCCCCTTGCTAGCAAGCTGTAATAAACTGCCCTTTCTTTTCCACCATCTTGCCTCTTTTTTTTTTTTAAACATTTTCAAGGCTTTCTTTTTTTATATATAATTTTATTTATTTATCTATTTTTCCCCCAAAGCCCCAGTAGATAGTTGTATGTCATAGCTGCACATCGTTCTAGTTGCTGTATGTGGGACGTGGCCTCAGCATGGCGGGAGAAGCCGGGCGAGGATGCGCGCCCGGGATCCGAACCCAGGCCACCAGCAGCGGAGCGCATGCACTGAACCGCTAAGCCACGGGCCGGCCCCTATCTTGCCTCTTGACGATTGGCTTTTGTCTCTCAGTGAGCAGATTGTGCCCTTTGTGCAGTAACACCCTTTCATTTGCTTATCTTTTGAATCCTCAGACTGTGTTGATAAAAAAGCAAAAACATTTTGGTGTCAGTATAAGATAAAAACATTGGGGGGAGGCTACACTTTATTTCTGCCTAATTCTCCTCATGACCACTTTTTACATGTAAAAGCTGGTGATTGCCAGTGCGGCTACACAGTTTTTCAGGTAACGGAATCCCAACTGCCACAGAAAAGGAGAAACAGTGGAGAGCCTGACTCCTACTCTTCCCGTAAGGGAGGCACACTACACAGATACTTCCAGGCTCAGAGACTCCACTGTGAGCAGAGTGTAACTGTGTACTGTAGTAGGATACACATAGACATATAGTTGTAAAGGAAAAGACCCTTTCATTTTCCTTCTCTATACATGACATTCACACTTCGCTTCTGACACTTCTAGTCACCAAATGTGTGTGTTTTTTCCCACACCAAGCAACTCTCCGATTCTCTGCAGACACCAGCTGGGTGTGCTACAATTCAGTTCTGACACTACCTACCCTGAGATAGCATCAGATCCCACAGGTGAAGGCGCAGTCCCACAGGACGGCCCCCACTCCAGATGTCAACAGCAAGTCCAGGTTACTACCTATGCTTCTCACCCACTGGCTGTAAACTGGAGGTTGCCACAACCCCTTTCTTGGGTTTGATTAATTTGCTAGAATGGCTCACAGAATGCAGAAAAACAGTTTACTCAATAGATTACCAGTCTATTATAAAAGGATATACAGCTCAGAAATAGCCAGATGGAAGAGATGCAGGCAGCAAGGCAGGGGTAGGGGCACAAAGTTTCCACGCCCTTTCCAGGTGCACCACCCTCCCAGCACCTCCACATGTTTACCAACCCAAAAGCTCTCCGAACCTCGTCCTTTTGGGTTCTTATGGAGACTTCATTACAGTAGGCATGATTGGTTAAATCATTGGTCATTGGTTATTGATTCAACCTCCAGCCCCCGGCTTCTCCCTGGAGGTAGACAGGTGGGGCTGAAAATTCCAATCCTCTAATCACAGAGTTGAGTTCCCTGACAACCAGCACCCATCCTTGGGGGCTTTCCAAAAGTCACCTTATTAACATAAACTCAGGTGTGGTTGAGAAGGTCTTGTTATGAATGACAAGATACTTTTATCTCTCTTATCACTTAGGAAATTCCAAGGCTTTTAGGAGCTCTGTGCCAGGAATGGGGATGAAACTCAAATATATATTTCTTTTTAAATGTTATTTTATTTTTTTTGTGAGAAAGATCAGCCCTGAGATAACATCTATTGCCAATCCTCCTCCTTTTTTTTTCCCTTTTTCTCCCCAAAGTCCCAGTAGATAGTTGTATGTCATAGTTACACATCCTTCTAGTTGCTGTATGTGGGATGCCACCTCAGCATGGCCAGACAAGCGGTGCGTGGGTGTGTGCCCAGGATCCGAACCCTGGCCGCCAGTAGCAGAGCCCATGCACTTAACCGCTAAGCCACGGGGCCGGCCTCATCAAATATATATTTCTTATCAAAAATCCCAATATCAGGGGCCGGCCTGGTGGCGTAGCGGTTAAGTGCCTGCACTCCCGCAGCCCAGGGTTCAGATCCCAGGCGCGCACCGATGCACCGCTTGTCAGGCCACACTGTGGTGGTGTCCCACATGAAATGGAGGAAGATGGGCATGGATATGAGCCCAGGGCCAGTCTTCCTTAGCAAAAAGAGGAGGATTGGCGACAGATGTTAGCTCAGGGCTGATCTTCATCACACACACCAAAAAAATCCCAATATCACAACAGTACAGTACAACTTTGACTCATACAAATTATAGTTGTACCAATCAAGCAAAAAACGCTAGTGAAACAGTTACTTTGTGAAAAATCATTATGCTAACTGATAAAGACTGGATCTTTGTCCTTGGAATGTATGGTCTATTTTTGGAAGCTAAAACAGACACAAGACAGCATATGCTAAACGTTAAATAAGTGGTATAGAAAATAAGTTCAGAAGAGGGAGGAGAACATTGCAGACTGGGAAAGAAATGAAGAGTTTTAGGAAAAAAACAGTTAAATTTTTTTAGCAAATCAAACATACTACTTCATGTTAGTAAAAGAATTATACAAAATATTTGTTTGTGAGACATCTGTGACCTTTTCAGTAAGATACTGTATCTAAAGTTACAAAAAGTTGCCTGTTATTCAACATTGATTCAAAGTACAAACCAAAGAGGTGAAAGGTAATTTTGTCCTTAAAAAATTAAAACAGACAGCAATTTGAAAATGAAAAAGAAATATAGTTACTATACATCTACAGCTAGTTGTAATTGTCTAGTTACTTTTTAGAAAAGCCATGTTTTAGAAAGCTGAGAGAGGGGCTGGCCCCGTGGCTTAGTGGTTGAGTGTGCTCGCTCTGCCGCTGGTGGCCTGGGTTTGGGTCCCGGGCGCGTACCGACGCACCGCTTCTCCGGCCATGCTGAGGCCGCTTCCCACGTACAGCAATTAGAAGGATGTGCAGCTATGACATACAACTATCTACTGGGGCTTTGGGGGAAAAAATAAATAAATAAAATTAAAAAAAAAAAAAAAGAAAGCTGAGAGAATTTGTTTCAGGCAGACCTGCATTACACGAAATACTAAAAGAAGTTCTAGAAGCTGATGTGAAATGATACCAGACGGAAATTCAGATCTGCAGAAAGAAATGAAAAGTACCAGAAATGATAAATAACTGGATAAACATAAAAGACCTTTTTAAAAAGGATCTCTAATTAAATTTAGATATGTATTAAAAAAGTCGTGTCTTAGAAATACAAAGATTAGAAGATTTTACTTAACTCTTCGGAATAGCAGATATTGTATGTAAATTGATGAGGGTTGACTTTAAACAAATTTATAATAAAGTTAGCAATATCTGGAAAACAGATGAAATGAAGCAAAAATAAGGTGAAAGAATCTAAATTATTCTAATTTTATTGAATGAACTCATCAAAGTCCATTTTTCTAACTACTGATACCAACAAATCATTATGCTTAGTCCTGCACTCAATGTTTATAGCATGAAGTAAGTTATCTACCACGTCTTCCAATTTATCTTAAATTATTTTGGATTTCTAACATAATTTTGAGAACACCACTACCTTTGAACAAGAAAGGATATAGTATATTTGCTATATGACCTAGTCATGCCAGTATGCAAAAATATGTACATTTCTAATCATATTATTTTTCAATGCCTTTTAAAATGGTAGTGTTTCTTAATCTCAGATGATAAAGAATTTATCTATCTATCTATCTATCTATAGTAGTGGCAATCTTTTAAGTAAATAAAAGATAACAGATTCATACCTTCAAGTAGTTATATATAGTGATGGTATATCATATCCACCCTATTTCTTATAAGCTAAAAAAATAATGTCTTGAAAAAAAAGAAAGACTTCCCTGGAGGTAAAAGCATGTGTTTACGTGTGTGTGTGTGTGTGTGCGTGTGTGTGTATGCATGTGTGTGGGTATGTAGGTATGTGGGGGGGAAGGTGTATGGGTATGTGTGTGTGTGTGTGCGTGGGTATGTAGGGTTGTGTGTGCATGTGTGTACAGATATGTCAATGAGAGCTGTTCCCTCAGACAGGCACTAGGCTAACTCCCTCACCTCTTCAGGTGTTTGCTCTGGTCTAACCTCATAGAGACCCACTCCGACCTGCTCATTTACTAATGGAAACTGTCCTCCTCCTAGTGTTTATAATCTCCCTTTCTCTAGTCTACTTTTTCCTCCTATAGCATAAATCACGTTCTAAAACAGTATATAATTTATTTGTTATGTTTCTTACTTTTTGACTGTCTTTTCCTGCTAGAATGTAGGATCTTTATCTATTTTATTCACTGGCATATGGCAAAGGCCTAGAAGAAAGGCTGGAACATAGCAATGACTCATGGAGATCTGCAGAATTAAAATGAAATGAAATTAATGAGACCAGAAGCAACAAAAAATCAAAGTTTATCTGAAGATATAGCTGCACATAGCAATATGCTACTTTTTGTAAAGACAAGTTAGCTATGTTTCTTGAATGGGGTTGTTGATAATATATTTTAAAAATTCTGTCTTTAAGGGATCTTAAATTCATAGTCTGACACCTAAATCACATGTGTATCAGATGAACTTGAAGCCCCCTCGTTTCCTGCAGCTCCCTTGCTCAGCTGTCATTCCTGAGGAACATCTTCACTGGCCACCTCACCTAAGAGCACCTGTCCCTGGTCACTTTCTAGCCCTTATCTTGCTTTGTTTCCTTCATAATTCTGATCACTGCATAATATTATGTTGAAAATTTATTTGTTTGATTATTGTCTATCTCCTCCAGGAAAACAGGGACCTTGTCTGCTTTCCTTTCTGCTCTATTTCCCTGTGTTTGGGCCAGTGCCTGACACGTAGTAAACATTTGCCAGCATGAATGCACTGGGAATTTGCATGCACTCATGTTCTTCTTCACATGAGAATGATCCAGTTGTTTGTCTCCATATCTGAAGTTGCTAAGCAATCACTTGTATTATTCCCTCACTAGTAAACAAACAAACAAAAAATAGTTCTTCATGCTTCATACCATATCGAGTTAGACGGTCAAAAGGTTTGAACAGAAATATGCTAGATATTATTCTACCAAATATCAATGAAATTCAATATTGATCTGGAAGATAAAATCTTAAGTAATATTAAATAAAACTTTTAGATTTACTGTTCTTTTCTGAGTAAAACCATATTAATTTTACTGAATTAGAAGTAAAGACAATGATCTACAATTCTGTGAAATTCCATGTGATTTAAAAACTTAAGCAAAGCCAACGCAAGAGCAAAGAGCAGTTCAGACTCCTCTGCTCTTTAATCCTGCCTCTTTGTTTCAGATCTGGACTGGGTGACAAAAGCAGGGCTGAATGACATTGCTACTCATGGTGACAATATCAGAGTTGTTAATGGGTGGGAAATGCAAAAAGAAGCAGAACTTTATTTTTTTTTTGTTTTGTTTTGTTTGTTTTTTTTTGTGAGGAAGATCAGCCCTGAGCTAACATCCATGCTAATCCTCCTCTTTATGCTGAGGAAGACCGGCTCTGAGCTAACATCTACTGCCAATCCTCCTCCTTTTTTCCCCAAAGCCCCAGTAGATAGTTGTATGTCATAGCTGCACATCCTTCTAGTTGCTGTATGTGGGACGCCGCCTCAGCATGGCAGGAGAAGCGGTGCATCGGTGTGCGCCTGGGATCCGAACCTGGGCCACCAGTAGCGGATCGTGCGCACTTAACCGCTAAGCCACGGGGCTGGCCCAACTAACACATTCTTGAATATCTGTGATTTCTCATCAAAAATCTTTAGCTTTGAAATTTCATTTCAAAAATAATTTAAAAATTAGCATAACCATACTCTGTATCACAGGGAAGACCAGTGTATAAAGAAATACTTTCAGCTGATTTGAATGCCCATGTTTTTGTTTGTGTTTATAACTGAGTTGCAGCCAAGCTGTACAACTTAAATTGCCCTGGGCTACAGTAAAGAATTGAAACAAACAAATGAATGAGGCCTACGTGCCAGGTAAAGGCAAACTACTGAGTTATCACATAGTACTATAGGTATCCCAAATTAAAACAAATCCATGCTCTATTAATTTCCAATGATGATTCAGGCTCAGCAAAACAATATTCTTTGTTACATTAAAATTAATGTTATTAATTTTAAATATTTTAGTTTAATTTCTATTTTTTCAGTTTAATAGTTAAAAAAGAGCTATCAGGCGGGCCCCGTGGCTTAGTGGTTAAGTGCGCGCGCTCCGCTACTGGCAGCCCGGGTTCAGATCCCAGGCGCGCACCGACGCACCGCTTCTCCTGCCATGCTGAGGCCGCGTCCCACATACAGCAACTAGAAGGATGTGCAGCTATGACATACAACTATCTACTGGGGCTTTGGGGAAAAAAAGGAGGAGGATTGGCAATAGATGTTAGCTCAGAGCCGGTGTTCCTCAGCAAAAAGAGGAGGATTAGCATGGATGTTAGCTCAGGGCTGATCATCTTCCTCACAAAAAAAAAAACAAAAGAGCTATCAGCATAGATTTACATCAAGTTTTCTATTTGCACATAGCACACATTAGGGTAACTTTACAATAAAAATAATTTATCACATTGGGTATACACAACAATTCTTATAAGGTGTTCCTCTATTATTCAAGATTGAGAAACGGTGCTGTATCATCTGTATGGCTGGAGCATAACAGAAACTTGATAAGTGTTAGTTGACTCAGAATTTTACTTCTCTGTCTAGCTTCTCCATATTCATTCATTCAATGGACTCAGCCAAACCATCTCCGAGTTAGTTTCTTCCTCATAATAAATGCACTGAACTCACAGTGAGGAGTTTTAGTGGTTCTTAGACTTTTTTCCACTAGGGACCCCTTAGAGCACCTTATGAAATCTATGGACCCCCTCCCCAGAAAAATGGGTGTATGAAAATACTACACACATTATGGAAAATTACATACATTAATAAAAAGAACAGGCTCTGAAGTTAGAAATAATCTGTAATGGAAAACAACCTCCCTTAGGGCCTCCACTTCCTTGCCTGTAAGGCGTGAGGACCATCGTCTCTGTTATGCAGCTTGAGTGAAATCGTATCCTTAGGGTGCTTGCAACTTAGTAGACACCAAATCAGGTGGGAGCTATAGCTATCACCAGGCCAATCCTGACCTCCTATTTTACCTCTGATTACTGTTGTTTGAGGTTTTCTTGTGCTGATTGTTTAGTTGTAGCCACTTTCTAGTTTCCAAGGATCCTATAGCCTCCCTACTAGCTACCTCATTTATTTGGCTTTTCCTTTTAGGATACCTACTTTTACAGATGACGGTGACCCACGAAAGCACTGGAGAGTAATAACATCTTTAATGTTCGGCTCAGAACATTTAAGTAGTCGGCCGGCCTGATGGCGTAGCGGTTAAGTGTGCCTTCTCCACTGCAGCCGGTCTGGTGGTTAGGACCCAGGAATGGACTGACGCACCGCTTGTCAAGCCATGCTGTGGCAGCGTACCATATAAAGTAGAGGAAGATGGGGCTGGCCTGTGGCTTAGTGGTTAAGTGCGCGCGCTCCACTGCTGGCGGCCCAGGTTCGGATCCCGGGCTCGCACCGACGCACCACCTCTCCAGCCATGCTGAGGCCGCGTCCCACATACAGCAACTAGAAGGATGTGCAGCTATGACATACAACTATCTACTGGGGCTTTGGGGGAAAAAAAATAAATAAAATTATAAAAAAAAAAAAGTAGAGGAAGATGGGCACAGATGTTAGCCCAGGGCCAACCTTCCTCAGCAAAAAGAGGAGGATTGGTGACAGATGTTAGTTAGCTCAGGGCTAATCTTCCTCACCAAAAAAAAAAAAAAAGAACATTAAGTAGCTTTAATATTGCTGTGATAATTCCAAAGGTGATGAGTAATAAACAGAGAGAAATTCAATATAAGGACAAGGATACTGGAAGGAAAATCTCACCCCAAGTTTAAACTGGAGAGGACCTGCTACATACAGGAGGCACACAAGAAAATGGGGAATCACACTATTACACCACATCACATCATTGTCTTGAGAACTGAAGGACAATAAAACACAATGCGTGGCACATAACTGAGATTCAATCACATTTGAATAATGAATGATAAATGGATACCAAGTCAGAGCAGAGCACTGTATGAAGATGAGGAAGCATTATTCTATTATTCTCAAAACTGGTTATATTAAATATATACTGTTGTGTGCATATCTAGAAAACAATTCAAAAAGGTTATGGGAAATTTACCAAGAGTTCAGGAAGAGTGCCATGAAAATAATGCATAGCTTTGGAAACTTACAAATATAGGAGAAATCCTTATACAACAAACTCTAAGGGACTGTCCAAATTCTTTTATTTTACTTTATTTTCATTGTCATTTTGGTATTTTTAAGTATCAAATATTGCATGAAGCATGTAGATGACAGGCTGAAGATAAAAATATTTGGTTATGTGTTTGATATACTCTTACTGTAGTCATCATAATGAGATATCACAAAACGCTGAAGTTTAATGAAGATTCTCAAGCATTATAAAATGCTATTATAAGTAAACAGTAACCTCAATCTGTATGGAAGATCTTAAAAAGTGATCTTAAGAAGAATATGTATAATGGAACATGCCCCTCCCCCAAATGATGGCATTATTAGAGATGCCGGTCATTTTCCATCATAATAGCTCTCATTTTAGAATGGTGAATGCTTCATTTAAAGTACAGTGTGTTCTGGTTTTTCTTTTTTTAAATTTTGTTTGAGATCTTATGCTATGATTCTATGCAATTTCTAAAAATATGCATAGAAGCTGAGCCTGTGATCCACTAACAGTTTTTATTAGTTCTGTTGAATTTGTCAATAGACTGGGAAGGTGAGCTAAAGGCTTTATTCCCTTTATATTTGGGGAGATGTTAGAGTTGAACACTAGTATATTTAACCTGTTGCTGACTTTTCTTAAACTTTGGCAACTTAAGGTATCCTGGTATACGTATTAATTAGTGAAATATTTATCACCCTACTGCATAGACTTATTTGTGATCATTACTGTTTTGTTTAAATGGAACTGATATCACGTATCCTCACAGAAAATTTCCAATGCAGTTTTTGAGAACTAAATTAACTATTCGTGTTTAACCAGATAATTGACAGACGGTTTCTTTTTGAAACAAAATGCTTTTTAATTATTAATCAAGTTACTCGCTTTTTATTTATTTATTATTTTTTTTTGTGAGGAAGATCAGCCCTGAGCTAACATTGATGCTAATCCTCCTCTTTTTGCTAAGGAAGGCTGGCTTTGAGCTAACATCTATTGTCAATCCTCCTCCTTTTTTGGTCCCCAAAGCCCCAGTAGATAGTTGCATGTCATAGTTGCATATCCTTCTAGTTGCTGTATGTGTGACGCGGCCTCAGCATGGCCGGAGAAGCAGTGCTTCTGTGCACGCCCGGGATCCGAACCGGGGCCGCCAGTAGCGGATGGTGCGCACTTAACCGCTAAGCCACTGGGCCGGCCCAAGTTACTTATTTTTGATTTCAAAAGCTGCTATGTTTCTGATGTATAATGAACAAATGTGTGTAATTTTTTTGTGCCAGACTTTTGACTATTTTCAAGCACCATGAGATGGATGGTTAGAAACAATAATATTAAGGTTTCTATTTAACCCTTTCAGGACTGAACTGTATCTCTTTAAAATTCTTTTTCTTGTGTTATGATGTTTGCCATTCATATGCTTATGTTTAGCTTATTTTTTGTACCTTGAGCATACTCTACACATTCAGTCCTTAAGGGGTGTATTTTACAAACTGTGTGCTGTAAGGTTTATTAGCAATCAGATAGAAAACTGATTAAGTTTATACTATAATTTTGTAGAAAAAAACCTGCACAGCTCTGTACTTCATCCATGAACAATTTGCAATGTGGGCAGTTTCAAGGAATAAATAAAAATAAAATGTTAAAACAAAAAAGGAATGTAAAAATTTTAAGTTAAACATAAAAACAGTGAGAGCAAGAATTATTGAATAGGATGGAATCAGTTTGCAGTATGGTTTTTAGATTGTTTCTTCCAGACCCATGGTTTCCTTGCAATCTGTATACTTCATAATCTTCACTTTCTTCTGTACTGAATGTATTTTCACTTTAAGTTCTTCAGTTAAAAAGCAGGCTAACACTAAGCATTTGAATGGCTAATGCCATTACTGCTTAAGAAACACAGATAATTCTTTCATTGACCTATCATGTGTATTTATAAATTATTTTCATTCCTGTTATCAATTCAGTATTTAATTCATTTTTCCCTTTAAAACAGATTTCAGTTAATTTTTCACTGCCAGCAAAAATGTATTTGCTGATTATATGTGAGTTTTAAATTGATTTACTATTATGTACTGATTGAATCTGGTAACTTTTGGGGGAGTAATTTTACTTTTTTTTTTTTTTTTGTGAGGAAGATCAGGCCTGAGCTAATGTCCAATGCCAATCCTACTCTTTTTGCTGAGGAAGATTGGCCCTGGGCTAACATCCATGCCCATCTTCCTCTATTTTATATGGGATGCTGCCACAGCATGGCTTGACAAGCAGTGCATCGGTCCGCGCCTGGGATGCGAACCTGTAAACCCCAGGCCACTGAAGCGGAGCGCGTGCACTTAACCACTACACCACTGGGCCGGCCCATAATCTTACTTTTTAAGTGAAAGATATCTTATAATTCATACATAGGCTAGAATAATTAATGTTTTTATTAAGGAAACAGCTTAACCATGTATTTAAACATTCAACCAAGTTGATGTAGTTGAGAAAGCAGAGTTAAAAAGTATTTTGTTGGGCCGGCCCCGTGGCTTAGCGGTTAAGTGTGTGCGCTCCGCTACTGGCGGTCCGGGTTCAGATCCCAGTCGTGCGGCGCACTGCTTCTCCGGCCATGCTGAGGCCTCGTCCCACATAGAGCAACTAGAAGGATGTGCAGCTATGACATACAACTATCTACTGAGGCTTTGGGGGAAAAATAAATAAAATTAATAAAAAAAAAAGAATGTACATAAGGAAGACCTGAGGGTACTGGCTGATGAGTTGGACCCAGGGTGTGAGGAATCACAGAAGATTCCTAGTTTTCTGCCTGAGCAAGTGAATGGACTGTTGGTGGTACTGTTTATGGAAATCAGGAAGACCGTGGGAGATGTTTGGATTCAAACGTTGTTTCAGCACATTAAATTAGAGATGCCTGTCCTTTGTATCCCTTGCCATGATAAGATTTTTAGTATTGTCTACACACTTTGACAAACAGGAGGCCTCCCTTTCCTACAGCTAGTTATGAGTCAACAAACTCATTCGTCCTATTAGGTATACAAGGAATTTACCTTACACACACTTCAAAAACACACAACATCTACTCAGGTATGGACTGTTTTACAAGTAAAAGTTAGAAAATCTATCAAAGTGAATAGGTGAAAAACAAAACAAAACACCATGAACTATCTACCAAATGGGCAAATTTGATCAATACTGGCAATAAAGATGAACTTTTTGATGCAATAGGGCAATTTAAAAAATACAGCATTTAGAGTGCTTAATAGAAAGTCATAAATATAAGCCCTTAACAAATGTTAGCTCATTTAATACCTAGAACCCACCTCTAAGGCAGGTATTAAACAAATTTATATAGATTGGGCACCAGTAACAAGACAATTTAAAACTTGTTCTTTAACAAGGTCTAAAGTAAATTTATCCTAAACAAGCAGTGTCTTCAAAAAAGCAGTAGTCTCAGTGCATTCTTCTTCCTAACACTCCTACCCTACACATTTGTGGTGAAAATGTTTGTTGTTCTGTCTCTTGCAATAAAATATCAAGGTAACAAAGCCCTCAAATTAGACCCTTTGGAAGTGATTTCTCCAATTTCACCAATGTTCATGCTATTTAAAACTTGTGCTTTTTTGAGTAAATATAGTGATGGTAAGAATAAGGTCCAGCTTTTGGTCTTAACAAAGTCCTATACAGGAGTCAAACTAACAGATTAGAATGGTAATACTTGATGCTACTATATGCTTATAAGCATATCCCGTTTTTATCATTCCATCTTATGATTCCAAATATCGAGTTATACTTTCAAATTACTAATCGCTAGATATACACGCTCAGTAGTACATAGACACATGTGCATGTATTCATACACCTATACGTATTACACATACTTAGAGGCAGCGTCAGCCTTTTAACACACATCTTAACAGGGAAGAGAAAGCTCAGAGCAGGAAAGGACTGTGGGGGGCGGGGAGGAAAAGGGAGGGAAGGACATAAGGAAGTGTTGATCCTCCTTGAAGTTTCCTGAAGTAAAAAAGACAGTGAGGCACAATGTTTAACGAAATGAATAACCAGGCAAAACATTTTCTACTGGCTACATCAGCACCATTTGGAGTTTAAATAAATTCACACATCTACTAACATCTCAAAATAGCTTGCCTCCCGTAAACATGACAAAGTCACCTTTTATTTTATAGTATCCTTATTTTTCCTGCTATTTATGAGTGACGGAGGCCGTCTGCCTTTCCATGATAAATTTTAAATTGGATTACAGTGAGTTTTTAGCAGAAGTTTTATTTACTCCACACGAACTGTACTTTACATTAACAAATTCTATCACTCAAACAGAAAGGAGTAACAATGTTCACTTGATGGAACAGCACAATCCCAAGCGCACACGCGGAGGCTCCGCGTCCCAGACCGCCGGGCAGCACCCCGGGAGGCTCACCGACGCTCAGAGGAAGGAAGAGCCGTTACTCCACGGAGAGCGAGCCCACCTCCCCTGAGCGGCAGGTGCTCGTCCGGGGGCAGAGGTCGGCCTCCGCTCCCCCAGGCCCGGCGGCACCGCGGCGGGAGCGCGCCGCTGACCGGGCCCCACCGCCCGCAGGTGCACGGGGGGCGCAGGCGCCGGGCGGGGGGAGGGGGAGGAGCGCGCCGCTGACCGGGCCACACCGCCCGCAGGTGCACGGGGGGCGCAGGGGCCGGGCCGGGCCGGGGGAGGACGGCGGCCGCGGGGACGAGTCCCGCACTCCCCGCCCCGGGCCCGCCCGGAACCCGTGGTCCGCTCGCCGTGACGGCCGCGGAGGAGCCGCAAGCCTCCCGGAGCCGGCGGGGACACGACGAGGACGCGTGGGAGAGAGGCCGCCCACCCCCGGCCCCGGCCCGGCCCGGCCCGGCCCAGCCGGCCCGCCGCTCCCACCTTCCGCCGCCGCCGAAAGCGAAGCCGGACGGCGGGGGTCACGGTGGGGGTCAGAGGGTAAAGGTCCTGCTCCCAGCAGCCTCCGCGGTGGATACGTCGCCATCTTGGATCCGCGGGACAAGAAAATTCATGCGGTGAGTTTTTGGCAAATTTTCGGAAGTCTGGCAGCGGGGCGCGCGGCGGGGGCGGCGGATTCGGGGCCCCGCAAGGCGGGGGAAGGCCCCGGGGCCGGTGCGGGCGCGCCGGGTGCCCGCGTGCAGCGCCCCGGCCCGCCGCTTCCCGTTGCTTTTGTCTGGCTCCAGTCGAGAGGGCGAGCGGCGGCGGGGAGGGGGTGGCGGCGGCGGGCGGGTGCGGGGAGGGCGGGCGGCGCGGGCCGGGCGCGGCTTCGGGGTCGGCGGCCTCGGCGGCGCCGCTTCCCGGGCGGAGGAGCCTGCCGCGAGCCGGCCGGCCGGGCTGCCGCCTCCCGAGCCCGCGGCTCGCGCTCCGGCCCGGCAACTTGTGTGTGTGTGTGTGTGTGTGTGTGTGTGTGTGTGTGTGTGTGTGTGTGTGTGTGTGTGTGAGGGAGGGGGGTGCGGGGGTGCGGGTGCGGGCGGGCCCGGGAGCTCCCGTGCGCGGTGGCCGGCCCGGTCCTGGCGCCGCGGCCGGAGCGCCCGCCGGGCTCCACTTCCGCCGCGGCTGCTCCACCTTCGCGTCTCGGGTCTCGCTCAAAGTTTCGCGGAAGAAGCGAGTGGGGCTCGCAGAGGCCCGCCCGAGTCGGCCGAGGCTCTGCGGTCGGTCTCGGAGGGAGAGCCTCGCGCTCACTCCGGGTGGCTGGGCCTTGCGAAGGCGAGTTCGAGTTTCCTTTCGTAAAAGCTTTTCCAAGAGTTTGCATTTATTCCAGGCCCTGTGGGGACGGTGTTACCACCACCCAGGTCTTACATACGGGTACCACCCTCTCGGAAGGAACCTCAACATCAACTTCCTTCGAATTCTAGGGGACACCTTCACTTTTCAACATCCAGAAGGCCGAATGCAGCACATTTTGTTTCGTTTTCGTAAAAGTGGTCGAAGAATCCTACTCCTTTCTTAATCTTCTGGACGGTTTCTAGTAATTCAGTACCCTGATGTCAACCCTTAGATTCTTGGCGAAATGATAGAAAGTACTGCGTTAACAAAATCTGTTCAGAAGGAGGCCATGCTTGAATTTAGTGTTCAAAGTTGGACACATTTTTTGTCATGCTGGATATCAGGAATTTCTAGACTTCTAGAATCGTAAATGCAACTTTTGATTTGCCTTTTGAAAGAAGCTAAGTGTAAATGATCAAGTATGGGGGGATACAAATTTGAAAAGTATCTATTTACATGCTAAGTTCACGTTGGGTTGTTTGGGAATATTGGGTATATTTGAAAACAGTTGTTTCCCAAACGTCAATGCCCACATCTCTTGCAGTTTTGGAAGATACCTTTATCCTAGATTTGAAGGATTGATGAAGAATCACAGTGGACTGAAATGTTAAATGTTTACATTCTGATTCTTGTCATTGAAATATTTCTTAATGAAGTAAGAGCTTTGGTAGGTTTTTCGTGTTGAACTCCTCTTTAGTTTGTACTTCTTTTGTAATATTAAATCTAAAAGAAAAATACAAAAAACACGTAGAAAAGATAACTCTTGCTCCACTTCTTTCTTGACTTTTTAAGATCCTTGTTTAATTTTAAAAAGGTACGTTTCTCTCTCTTTTTTCCTGAGGGCTTGAATTGCAGTGACTTCTGTGAATACTTTGTATTTTAGACAGCCGTTGAGAAACTTACACACTTTTTGCATCCTAATTATTACTGCATCAATAAAAATAAATTAATGTAAGCATCATTTGTTGGCAGAACTCTTTTGTTCTAAGTATGCTGTATAGAGGTATCTGTAACCTAATCTGGTACTCTTGAGGAATGAGAATTGCCTGTATCTTTAACCAAGCAACAAATACAGCCTTTTAAAAATTTTCAGTTTCTATAATACTTTCGTTTTAAAGTAAATTTATATGGTGGAAAAACGAGGGCAAAATGCATGAGTGATTTATGTTCTCGGTCGTTTGAGAAGTACTTGATCTTGAAGATAAAATAAAACTCAGAATGATATTTCTCCCCAAGAGAACTAATTACCTATGTTTTTACTTAGTAACTTTGGAAGTTTAATTTACTTCTTGATTTTTCAGAGATATTTTACAGTTATAACCTGAAAATTCTCTTTGTTCACAAGTAAATAAAATAGTTGAGATTTATGAATAGATTTTATTAGAAGTGTTGCTAATTAGAAGTGTTTTGGTTTTTATCTCTTCAGTAGGTATTGGTATTAAAAGTACTTGAGTTTTGAAAGACTCGTACAGAATTTTTCACAGCCCGTGGGAAGTTAACAGTTTCACCAAACTTTTTGGTGACAGATTTGCTTCATAAGGTTTTCTGATGATACAGAAAAATATAGAAAAGTTATGCTTCACGTCTATATATGAAATAATGAGTAGACATTAATAGACTAGTAAAAATAATTTATTTTTTGCTCTTTAAAAGCAGTGTTAAATAGTATTTTTTTGATTGTCAAAATTTTTAACTGTAAAAAGTTCACTCTGTTATGAGTACATATTTAAAAGCAAACTTCCCATGTGCTTGCTTGAATAGGCATTTGAGGACAACTTATGCAAATAGTGATACAGTCTTGTAGGAAAAGATACTACTAAATAAGATTTTGTTTGTTACCTAGACCTCTAGTGGCTTTTATAACACAAAGAAGCAAAAGAAACCAAAGCAGCAGGTAGGGCAGTTTTAGAGGCCAAGTTCATCTGAGTTCCACTTCAGTGTTTGAATAGGATTACATACAATATTGATACCAAGGGATCTGGTGCGAAGATAGTAGTCGTTCTGGTGATGATCCTTGCTTACTAAGGATGATTTCTACCTGTGATAGTTAAAGGAATTGAATTTCATTGTGACTTTAATAGATGCTTTGAAAAGAGCTGTACTACAATTGATGTCTGTTGTAGAAAGTCTGCCTTTGAAAAGAAATAGGATGGACATTAGGGTTTTAAGGTTTTATAATTATTTTTTAATTTTTACCTTGGTTTTGTTCGTTGGGTCTTTCCTTTTTCAATTTAAATACTATATATATTTTTTTCTTCTTCCTTTAGTTTTTCTGTTTCGCATCCTTTTTTAAACTCTTAAAACTCCTCTCTGAGGACAAGTCATGCTGATATGGCTTGTTCATTTATTTACTTTGTACTATTAGGGATGACCTGGAAAAAGAATTCCTAATATGCTTTTCTGACGGCTTGTTCTCTGAAATACAGATGCAAATCCATTGGTAGATCATTTTGGGGGTACGTTGCATTATGAAGTAAAAAAATGGTTTACGATGTTTATTTTTTAGTAAGACTTCATAGCTTATATAGTATGGAAATGCAAAAAAATTATTTAGGAAAAAACTCAGAAAATTTCCCTTTTCTGGACACACTTTAATATTTTGTATATGCTTAGACTCAGGAGCTGAGTCTGTTTAGATATAGCTAGATATTTTTAACTTATTTACCACTTACCCTGCAAGTTTGCCGGTTTTTTTTTGCTTTTATGCATATATTTTTGTGTGTGTGGGGGTAATTTCTACTATTACTTGTCTCGACAAACTTCTTGTTCTTCAGAACAACACTCGAGTCACTTACTTTTTTTTTTTTCTGTGAGGATGATCAGCCCTGAGCTAACATCTGTTGCCAATCCTCCTCTTTTTGCTGAGGAAGACTGGCCCTGGGCTAACATCCGTGCCCATCTGCCTCCACTTATATGGGACGCTGCCACAGCATGGCCTGACAAGCGGTGCATTGGTGCGTGCCCGGGATTTGAACCAGGGCTGCCAGCAGTGGAGCGCGCGCTGAACTGTTATGCCACAAGGCCGGCCCCCCCAAGTCACTTTCTGAATGAAACCTTTTGTAACTCCCCAAATCCTTCTGCTGTACTGCTTTTATTCTTCAAACTTCTATTATTGAATGTGTCACACTGTATTGTAATTTATTGAACATATCTACTATCCGCCATAACCTCCACTGGACTGTAAGCACCTGAGAGGTAGGGCTTTATCTTATTTATAGTATTTACATTTCTAGTACCTTCTATAGTGCATAGTACTAAGTAGGTTATCAATAAATATGCAGTAAACTGAACTGGTGCCAGATTGTCACTTGGCACTTAGTGCTGACAGAGTGCTGGTTCCCAGTCCACAAATCAGAAACAACAGAATGGAAAAGGGAGTGGGGAGAAGGGCATCCTGTATTGCTCCACTTACTTGAATCCTTACCGTTTTGCTTCTTAATTACTTAAATGGGAAACTAGATGACCAGCTTCTTAGAGGAATGTGTGTAGTGAGTGCAGGACTGAGGGAAGGATGTTAGTAATACAGGTGCTTGTAGCAGAGTGTTTAGGTCTGTATTTCTTGCTGTAGTTTGTGTGGCTAAGGTCATTGGTTGAAGGAGGTATTTTGTATGTGTGCCGTTGGCCCTCCATGTCCGAGGATTCAGAGGGCTGGCTAAGGGATTTGAGCCCCCTATGGATACTGAGGGATAATTGTATGTATATGATAGTATATATTTACCATTGCTTGACCTCGAGCTTCTATTAGATTTGGGCTTCTTGAAGTTAGATTCTATGTTTTTTTTTTTTCACCTTTTTCCTCCAAATGCCTCACCCAATGCCTAGTACAAAGTAGGAGTTCTCTAGTTCAGATACCACTCTCCTTATGAAAATTGGGTGAGATGATTAAATGTATCTTTATTGGCAATCCACAAAGCTCTGAAAACTGATTTTTAAAGTTTTTTAGCAAGGTTGGTGGCAAATTCCAACTGAAATTGGTAGCCTAATCATAGTCTTTCTTCATCTTAACCTAATTTCCTAACATTTTGATGCAGAAATATTAATGTATTTGATTACAGGGGCTGCCTAGGCCACTCTAGGAGGTGTTAGGTCATGTATGATATATACACAATTTTACCTGTCTAAAATCTGAAAAATTCCAATTCTGAGAAACGTCTGGCCTTTAAAGGTTTGAATAAGAGATTGTGCACCAGTTTTGTGTCCGTTTTTGAGATGTAGAAATCAAATCCCAGAATTGCATATTTAGTGGAGATGTTGGCATCTGACTTAGGATTTTAGAAATGTTTTACATTTGCCTATATATTTTCCAGAGACTTTTTAATGACTAAAAACTACTAAAGAGGCAGAGAGGGTATGTTTTTTAAAAGAGAATTTGATCTAGTACTCAGGACGCCAGTCCTTTCTCTGCTTTACTGAATTGAAATGTCTTTCCTTATGTGAAATAGATGAGAATGCCCACTTAGTAAATTTTTTCTTTGCCAAGGAATGATAAAATAAGCAAGAGAAAATTATGTGTCCTGGTAATTTAGGTAACAGTGAGCAGACCTGCTTTTTTCCAAACATATTGATATACCATTTTTCCATTTATATGTTTGGATGTTGAAACATAACTCCATTTTGTATCATCATCTGGACAAAATGTAATGACTGATTATGTAATACAATGTGTTTGGGAGAGGAACATTTGGTTTTGTGTCATATCTGGCAGGAATGTGTTTTCCTGTTACTTTTTACATTGTAAATTATAATGCTTGTCCTTCATACAAGTTTTGTATTTAATTTCCTGTTTGTAAAAGAATCTTTCAACGATTGGCGAAATAATAATATTTAAGAAGTTTATGGTGAAATAATAATATTCAATAAGTTTACCATGCCATTCAAAGGACCTGATTCCTTTTGGTTTAATTTTACTACTTAGTATTTAAAAAATGCTTTACAGCTTGCAAAGCACTTGCATATACTTTATCTCAATTTTATGTGGTTGTCATTTTGATGTTAACTTTTTAAATAAGGTTAAATTTTAACATTAACATAAAGATAGAACAATCAAGCTATTTTGATAAGTATGAAAATTAGTAATTGGAAATTATGAAGGCCATTTTATCCTTAGACTGGATTCAGCATCTAATGTCTTTCTCAATTTAATGCTACTCTATAGGGAAAATCCTGATTTATCAAATTAAGCAGGTGTAAGTTGAAGGTTTGTTTTTAACTGATCACCTTGCAGATTCAGGATAATTTAATTAATACAGAAGTTTGAAAGAAGTAGGAAATTTTTGTTTCAAGCTTGACTTTCTGGCAAAATATAGCAACTGTTCATATTTTTAAAAATTATAAACATATTCATCAAGAAACACCAAAACTTTTTTTTTTTTGGTGAGGAAGATTAGCCTTGAGCTAACATCTGTTGCCAATCCTCCTCATTTTTGCTGAGGAAGATTGGCCCTGGGCTAACATCTGTGCCCATCTTCCTCTACTTTATGTGTGGGATGCCTGCCACAGCATGGCTTGACAAGTGGTGTGTTGGTCTGTGCCTGGGATCCGAACCTGTCAACCCTGGGCTGCTGAAGTGGAGCCTGTGAACTTAACCACTACACCACTGGGCCGACCCCAAGAAACACCAAAACTTTGAGTAATAATACTGTTTTATAATGATAATAGGTAATAGTATTTTATCTCATGGATACCACATTTTACCAATTTACTTATTGCACAATTATTTTGTGAGGAGATCCTGTCCTGAACAGATACTCGTTTGGTTTGCCTTGATTTACTAGTGCACAAAATAATGCTTTAGGGGTGTAGTAAAATTTTTATAATTTTGTGTGGGTGAGCATATTTTAGATTAGAAAATAATTTGAGCTGTAACCTTTCTAATCTATGCACACTTATGGGAAATTATAAGTATAGACATGTCAGGCCAAACTTTGAGGTCTGCAGCAAAACTGTTTAACCCGGCAGTAGAGATAGCAGTCTCCAGAGTGTTTAAATTTGATATATAGGGGCCGGCCCCGTGACTTAGCGGTTAAGTGCACGCGCTCCGCTACTGGCAGCCTGGGTTCGGATCCCGGGCGCCCACAGACGCACCGCTTCTCCGGCCATGCTGAGGCCGTGTCCTATGCCGTGCAGCTATGACATACAACTATATACCAGGGCTTTGGGGAAAAAAAGGAGGATTGGCAATAGATGTTAGCTCAAGGCCGGTCTTCCTCAGGAGAAAGAGGAGGACTAGCATGGATGTTAGCTCAGGGCTGATCTTCCTCACAAAAAAAAACAAACAAAAAGAATTTGATATATAACGCACTTTGTGTTCTATATGTGTGTGAATCACATCCTAAAATAGATGTGTATGTATAAAACAATTGTAGTCCAGTGCTTCAGGGAATTTGATCTCTGACTGCTCTTAAGGTGTTTCAGAGCATAATTTGAAAATCATTGGACTTGATGATCTCTGAGAACACTTCCAACCTAAAATTGTGTTTTTAAAAAGTCAGTACTGGGCTGGCCCCGTGGCTTAGCGGTTAAGTGCGTGTGCTCCGATGCTGGCGGCCCGGGTCGACGCACTGCTTCTCCGGCCATGCTGAGGCCGCGTCCCACATACAGCAACTAGAAGAATGTGCAACTATGACATACAACTATCTACTGGGGCTTTGGGGGGGGAAAAAAAAAAGTCAGTATTTTTCGTCTCTGTGCAGATGCAAAATTCATAGAATTTACTTGTTTATGAGTAGCATTTGGATAGAAATTGTTTAAATTTAAATTTTAGGCTCTGGTTGGATGTTAGCATTCTAGATGTTTTCAACTAAATTCTTTAATAATTTGAGTGTCCTCTCTTCTAGACGTTGCTGTAGTGCTGGCTATATATGATGGTGAACAAGACAGGTCTCTGCCTTCCTTGAGCTACATCTTGGAGGGGAAGATAGAAGATAAACAAGTAACCCAAATAAACAATTCCAGAGAGTGGTAGTTGGATGAAGCAAATAAAGGAGGATGAGGGGCACAGCAGATGATTAGGGATGGAAGGAAGAGATGATTTCAAGTAGGTGACAAGGGGAGACCTCTCTCTGGAGGTAGCATTTGAGCAGAAACTGACAAAGGAGAAAAACATGCAAAAATCTGGGTGAATGGTTTTCCAGGCAGAAAGAATAGATGGGGTCAAGTTTGGCATGTTTGATAACAGGAAATTTCACGAACAGTTACTTAGTGCTTTCTATGTAAATAAGAGTAAACTCTAAAAGGGAAAAAGAGATGATTAAGACATAGTCCTAGTTTTTCAACAGCTGAAAATATTGTGGTGGACCCAGTAATTTGTAATAAATTTTATGAAGAGCTATAGGGAGAAGGGATTATTTTTTTATTTATTTTTTTTATAATTTTATTTATTTATTTATTTTTCACCCAAAGCCACAGTAGATAGTCGTATGTCATAGTTGCAGATTCTTCTAGTTGCTGTATGTGGGACGCGGCCTCAGCATGGCCCGAGAAGCAGTGCGTCGGTACGCGCCCGGGATCCGAACCCGGGCCGCCAGCATCGGAGCACACGCACTTAACCGCTAAGCCACGGGGCCGGCCCAGGGATTATTTTTCATTAAGAGGCCATGATAATGTTTTCTGAGTCGGGTGGAATTGGGCATCTGTCTATATTAGTGGAAAATTGTAAAGGAGAATAAATGTAAAACTTTCTTTGTGTTTGCACAGAATCAAAACCTTTAAGAGTTTTTGGTTTTGCAAAGTTTTAGACAGTAGATTTTCCTTAGAAATTAATTAATTGGTAATGATTTTCATGTTTAATGAGATTTCCTTGTACAGTTTAATAGATATTACTGTGTGCCATGCACTTTTATGGGTGCACTGAATAATTCTTCAAGTTCAGTGTTTGTGGTGCATGCTAGAGAAGAGCAGCCTTGTCTGCAAGAGGTAATGAGTTGATTTCAGTGAGGTGACATTTGAACTGGGTTCTGAAGGGTGATTTGGAGTTCATTAGAATCAGCATTGCAAATATGCAGCGGGAGAATATGCTGAGTTTGGAGAATGGCAAAGTACTCTGCTGTAGTTCTTGATGGAGTTCTGGGAACTCGAGAGAGGTTGGCTGAAGGAATGAACTAGCCATAGTGTGAGAGCGTTTTTTACATGATGAGGAATAATTAACCAAATTTTTTTTAAAACAATGCGAGTGATAATCAGATTTGTGCTTCGGGGGAATTTTAGATTCCATAGTCGATTTATAGTTAAAGTTACAAGCTTGGTGGTATAGTATATTTGTCAAATTTTTGAAGAGTTATCTTCTCTCCATTACACAAATTCAGTATTTTGTATTCATAGTGGCAGGATTTTTAATTTATTAAGAACTGTATGACTTTGAAACTCTATATATAGTTTCTGTCTTCCAGGGAACTTGTTATACATATAAACCAATGCCAGTAGTTAAAAGTTTTACATTAATGGATGGAATTTGTTACATAAGTTTTAGGGCAGGCTAAGTTTGAACGTTGTTATCTGACTTTATTTACAGGCACAGGTTTAACATTACTTGGATAAGTTAGAATAATATCAAGAAAATCTAAATGACATAATTGTTCATAGGAGCTGGTGTGTATATTATATGACTAGAAGTGTTTATTTTACAATGCTAAGATGTTAAGGTGTGTGTGTGCATACATATGTTATTCAGAATACTGTAATAATACTTAGTTATGCATTTATTTTAGGTTGCTAGCATTATTTGTTAATTCTACAGGCAAAAAGAAAAAAAAGAGCCCAAATGAATATTTTTAAATAAAAAGAGCTGCATCCCTAAGAATGCAGTTTGAGCAAATTACTACTTTGATAGTATGCATTATATACCATTTGTTTCATAGTGAAAGTTAATGATTCTACCATGATGACTTGGAGCTGCCCAAGTTGCTTAATTGTCTGTTTAGTTCATTTTTTGCTGAACAAAATGGAGCTGATGACTATTTCCTATTGAAGAGAGTTACATTTTGTTAGAATTTTCTTGATGTCGTTAAAGTCGCTGTTACTGGCTAGCCTGAATGGGAATCACTGTTCTACTGCTTTTAATTAGCTATGTGATGTATCATCCTTGAAGTTCCGTTTTCTCATTTGAGAAATGTGGATAAATAACAATACTTACGTCATAGAGTTGATATAAGGAATAAAGCCTCTTGTGGGTTTTTTTTTGTTTTTTTGGAGTGGGTCTTGCTACTTAAAGATGTGTTTTTGAGGCAAATGAGAATTAGCCACAATTCATTTCACAGAGTGCACTATGCTCTTTTTTACATCAAATTTGTAAATGTAAACGAGAGGGATGCAGTTTGTTGTTAGAGTCTAGACATGTTTTTCCTACCAGGAATTGTGTTTAGATCACATTGTATTATGTATAGTATTTTGAGTAACAAATACATCTTAGTGCTGCTCTGTCTTGAACCACTTGGCATGGTGCATGGCACATAACAGGCATGTAATAATTCCTTTGTTAAATGGGATAAATCTAATGGGAAGAGCGTTGGCTTAGGACTCAGACTTGTGTCTTCCATTTACAACCTGAGTTATGTTGTCTATAGCAAGTTTCTTGTCTATGCCTCAGTTTCCATATCTTTTTTTTTTTTTTTGGTGAGGAAGATCGGCCCTGAGCTAACGTCTGCCAATCCTCCTCTTTTTTAGCTGAGGAAGACTGGGCCTGGGCTAACACCCGTGCCCATCCTCCTCTACTTTATATGGGATGCCGCCACAGCATGGCTTGACAAGCAGTGTGTCGGTGTGCGAACCCCGGGCCGCCGCAGCGGAGTGCGCGCATTTAACCGCCTGCGCCACCAGGCGGGCCCCTCCATATCTTTAAAGTGAATAAAATACCTTCTCTTGGGTGTATTTAATACAATCACATAAAACACTCGACAAAAGGTTCTTAGCAGTGCTGGTTCCTATCTTTTTTCCTTTATGCAGAGTAAATATTCCAAGATTCTGGGGGAAGTTCAGAGGAAATACTTAACATAGCACCTATCATTTATTTTTATTTTATTTTATTTATTTATTTTTTTGTGAGGAGGATCAGCCCTGAGCTAACATCCATGCCAATCCTCCTGTTTTTGCTGAGGAAGACTGGCCCTGAGCTAACATCAGTGCCGATCTTCCTCCATGTTATGTGGGACGCTGCCACAGCATGGCCTGACAAGCGATGTGTCAGTGCGCACCTGGGATGTGCACCTGGGATCCGAACCCGGGCTGCCAGCAGCGCAGCGCACGCACTTAACCAGTACACCACGGGGCCGGCCCCGCTATCATTTATTTTTTGAAAGTTGAGAAAGGTTATTTATTTATCTTTGAGAATATATTCATCTTTACTGGAGAGGTAGACTGTCCCTTCTGGAAAGACTACCACACTTGGATTCAGAAGATGGGTTCTAGCCTTGGCTCCATGAATTTATTAGCTGTGTGCTTGGGCAAATCAATTAGTACTGAAGAGCCTCAGGTTTCTAGTCATTTTTACCTCTTAATGTTGTTGACCAGAATTGAGATAATGAAAGCAAAATTGTTTGGTTAACTCTAAAACATGTGAAAGTGTTATGGTAATGATTCCTGATTATTAGTGGGTATAATGAAATTAGTAGTTTCTTAAGTTGTGTGATTCATTCAAGGTAAAATAAATAAATTCATTCATTTATTTTACCTCATGTTACTGCCGCATTCATGTGGTTTGCCCTTTCTTTTTGTTTAGTTAAATGTCTGGCTTATTGGACTTTTGGGAGGAGGGAGTGTGGATAGTGGGAAAAAAATGAGTCTGCTGTGTCATCATAGTAGGCCAGTTAATACTTGGATATTTTTGCATGCTGAAGTTCTGGTAATTTCTGTGTAAGTATATGTAGCAGGAAGTTTGCCTCATCTTCATCCCCTCTTCATTAAGGATGAAAGGTCATGAATATTTTTTGAGTTATTCCCATTTTTTATAATCATATTTGTGTGCTTTCTCTTTATCATTGTTAGCCAGACATATTTTTGTGAACTTCATGCCTGTGTTTACCTACAAATTAAATTGATTTGTAATTTATAATTAGAGCATTGAGAATGTCAGTGCGGTAGTTTGAAACTATTGTATATTCTTTGTGTATGTATTGTGTCTGAATAACTTTTACTGGTTTTTTCCCTCCCTTTATATCTGTAAGATCTCTTGGGTACTGGGCCTTTTGAAGCATTAAAGTCAATACCGTATAAGGAAAGCAGAGTAGCACTAAGTAGCTGCCATAGCAAAGTGAGGGGAGTGAATCAGAGTAATGAATTTGGAAAGTGATTGTTGTGCGTTGAAGGAAAGGCACTGCTTTTAGTGTTGCCCTTGTAAAGTCTAGTTACTGATATTATGTGCTTGTGAGCTCTGCTGACTATTTAATCTTGTACTGTTATAAAAAAGCTGCTTTCAAGTAAAGTACTTGTTTCTTCTAAAAACGTATGCTAAAACTCTAGAAACTGGAATCTTGCTAACCCAATTCCTCAGTCAGGTTGTTCCTCCATTTTTTCATATCAACTATGGCAGATAATATAAAACAAAGACACTCATATCTAAAACTTATTTATAAAACTTATAAAAGTAAAAAGTAGTAATAAAAGCATGTACATACTTGTTATAGAAAAAGTGGAAAATAAGGACGAGGAAAAGAAGAAAATAAAAATCATTTGCAGTCCTGCAAACTAGATTTGTTGTTTCTTCTGTGTGTGTGTTTGAAAGCACTGTGGTCTCCCCCCACCCCCAATTATTAAATTAACACAGGGTGATGTGGAAAATTTAGAAAATACAGCAAAGCATAAAAAAAGAGGAAAAAGATCCCGAGACAACCACTGTTCTCATTTTTGTAGTAGAGAAATTGGGCCATATGTAGTGATTTGTAACCTATGTCTTTCTTTTAAAAAAAAACTTAGATCATAAGCATTGTCCAGTGTCATTTAATGTTTATTCAAAACATGATTCTTTTTTTTTTTAATAATTTTATTTATTTATTTATTTTCCCACCAAAGCCCCAGTAAATAGTTGTATGTCATAGCTGCACATCCTTCTAGTTGCTGTATGTGGGACACGGCTTCAGCATGGCTGGGGAAGCGGTGCGTCGGTGCGCGCCCGGGATCTGAACACGGGCCGCCAGCAGCGGAGCGTGCGCATTTAACCGCTAAGCCACGGGACCGGCCCCTAAAACATGATTCTTAATGGCCAGAGCACAGCTGACTTAACGATTCCTTATTATTGAACATTTAATTTTATTTTGATTTTTCTTTTTTATAAATAGCACTGTGGTGAACTTTTTCATACCTGAATTTTTGTTTGCACGTTTATTTATTTTTTTTGGTGAGGAAGATTTGCCCTGAGCTAACATCCGTTGCCAGTCTTTCTCTCTTTTTTATTTTTGCCGGAGGAAGATGAGCCTTGAGCTAACATCTGTGCCAGTCTTCCTTTATTTTGTATGTGGGATGCCTCCACAGCATCGCTGATGAGTGGAGTAGGTCTGTGCCCGGGATCTGGACCCACAAACCTGGGCTGCCAAAGCAAAGCACGTGAAACTTATAACCACTTGGCCACGGGGCCAGCCCCTGCATTTGATTATTTCTGTAGAAAATATTTCTATAAGTATAATTATTATTTTGAAGTGTTGGAGGACACTCCAATGCTTGTGTCCTTAGTCAAGTTACTTTTCAAGCTCTGGTGTCCTCTTCTGTAAAAGAGGTGTGATAATAAATGGGGGCCAGTCTGGTGGTGTAGTGGTTAAGTTCGTGCACTCCGCTTTGGCTGCCCGGGGTCTGCAGGTTTGGATCCCGGGCATGTACCTACACACTGCTTATCAAGCCATGTTGTGGTGGCGTCCCACATGTAAAATAGAGAAAGATGGGCACGGATGTTAGCCCAGGGCCGATCTTCCTCCGCAAAAAGAGGTGGATTGGCAACAGATGTTAGCTCAAGGCTAATCTTCCTCACCAAAAAAAAAAAAAAAGGTATAATAACGTTACTTATCTCATAGGATTGTTAGGAGAAAATGACAATATACGTATATCATTTAGCACAGCCTGTAGCATACAGGATACCTCTCAGGCTTAACTACCCTTTCTTATGTAGGCTCCTCTTCCCATAGCATCTATCGTAATTAGTCCTTATTTTAACAGTTTTGTCTCTCATTCCACCACTAGATCGTGACTAGGGATCAAGTCAGTCTTGTTCACTAATGTGTATTTGAAACCTCATATACGGCCTGGCAGATATTTGTTGAATGTATGAAAGGTAATTTTCCAAAGCTTTTAATATTTATACTTGCTTTTATTCTTACAGTAAGGCTGCGCCAGTTAACATTCTCACCAGCTTTGTGTGAACTGTCTTTTTCACTTTATTGTCAATGACACTGATTATGGTTGTGTAAAAAAAATTGTCCTAAATTTTGAAGGTGTAAACTTATAATTTTAAAAATTTGTAATTTTTTGTTTTTCCAAAGAGTGAATCTTTTTTATTGTGTAATTTGTTTTACATGTTTTCTGTTCATATCCTTCATCTCAGTAATAAGAAGAATAAGAATAAAAGTAATAATAAAGAGTTATAATCCTGTCTCTGGTCCCCTCCCAAACATCATTCCATATTTCCTGGGGAAAAAGGTAAATCATATTGAATATCCCACAAATATGAAGTGAGGTTAGCATATAGCGGTACTATACCAAAATTGACCACAGAGTGGTTTAAACTGGGTAAACTAACACTGTAAAAGTTTGAGGATTCTTGCCGAATTTAATTTACTGTATCAACACTGCAAACGTTGCTAAGATGTTACGTTACATGCTAAAATCAGATTGTATTTTTACTATTTTCTTAAGCTTATGCTGTCTAGACGCTTCAATTTGATATCCATGGATGAATTTGAAAAGAATGTGTGGTTTGCTAGTGGGGGGGAAGGCAAAGTAACAGTTAGGTACTGTATTAGATACTTTCTGTATGTTACTTATTCATTCATTTGGCAAATATTTACGTAACTCATATTGTGTGCCAGCCACTGTGCTAAGAGAATATAGAGTGTACAAAATAAAAAATAAAACACGGTGTGGCAGATGATGGTAAGGATATGGAGAAAGACAGACAAGAGAGTATGAAGTGTGTATGGGATGCAGATTTAAAATGGCTGGTCATGGAAGTCCTCCCCTAGGAGGTGATGGAGTGAGCCTGTGGTGAGGCAGCAGTCATGTGGATATCCAGGAGAAAGGGGTTCCAGGAAGGAACAACAACCAAGAGCAAATGCCCTGAGATAGGATGTCTTATGATTTGATGTCTTAAGATTGAAAAGTTGCAGGGATGTCTGTGTGGCTGGAATGGGAAGGGGAAGGAGAGTGGTGGATGGGTGCTGAAAAGGTAGGGCCAGAGGCCAGTCAGGAAAAATTTTGAGGCATCACAGGAACTTTGGCTTTTACTCTGAGTAAAATGACCTCGTCTGTACTCTTCACAGTTATTGTACAAAGTTAGTTGAATTCTTCCCATTTTACAGTTCAATAAATAAAGGTTCGTAGGATAGTCTATAGTTAACTTCTCCGAGGTCATAGAGCTAATGAGTGGCAGAAGTAAGATATGAACTTAGGTCTTTGACTTCAAAGCTCATGGTTTTTTCATTACACCATCATTCTTGCGCTAGCATACTCCTAGAGGCTTTCACTTTTTTTTTCTTAAACCAGGATCCATGATGTGGATCAACAGGCTGAGTGTCCGTTCATGCATATGTGACTGAAAAAAAAAGCTCAGAAAACAGTTCCCTTACTGCAAGGTGCATTCAGATGTTTTCTCTTATATAACATGTTTTTAAACATGTTAGTTTTGACCCACTGAATTGATTTCATGGTCCACTGTTATTAGAGTCCATAGTTTGAAAATCACTGCATTGTGTTCTTTTGGAATGCCAAGAGTTTCAAATTTACTTATGGCTCTGAATTATGACACTGAAAGCGGCTGCTTTGTTTACTTAAAAAAAATCCTTATATCTAAAGAACTAGCTCTTTTTAGTTGGCAAGATATAATGCAATTAGCAGATTATAAAAATGTGTATGTATAACATTTGAAAGTTCATGTATGATTTAAATTCTTTGCAGAAAAACTACAACTCAATAAGGAAACTTTAGATGGCTGGATTAAATCTTCTAGTAAGAGGACAGAGCAGTTAAGACCAAGAAGCTATTGCTGCTACTGCTACTATTGATTTCTGTCAAACATTTATTGTACTAAGATTTTTTTTAAAGCAAGTTAATATGCTACTTAAATATTTTAAGAAGATTTTAAAGATATATACGTATATCTCCTATGAGGATCTTGCTGTTTCTCAGGGCAGGGTCCATTTTCATTTTGATATCTGTAGAAACTAATAGAGAAACTAACAGGTGTAACCATCACCACAATCCAGATAAAAACATTCCCAACACGCCGAGTTCACCGTTCCAGGCAGGCAGCCACTGATCTGCTTTCTGTCACCATAGATTGGAATTTCCTTTAGAGAGTCCAACAGATGGAATTGTACGGTTTGTATTCTTTTGTGTCTGACATCTTTTGCTGAACATAATATTTTTGATTCATCAGTGTTGTTTCATGTGTCATTCATTCCTTTCTTTTGGATAGTATTTTGCTGTGCTATTCTAATTGGTGCCTGAAATGTGTTTGTTGAATGAATGCATATTTGGTGCAGTAAATATCCCTTCCTCCACCGTTTTGCTGCATTCCTTTCTCTATCTTGAGGATGCTAAAACTTCTTATAGATTGTGTACATTGCTAGACTTAAATTTGTGTATAGATTATGTGAAGTGTTGATTTAATAGTGAACGATATACATGGTTTAGAGCTAAATGACCTTGGCATGAATCCTTGTTCCACCGCCTATAAATATATGCAAGTTACTTGACCTGTCTGAAGCTTAGTTTTTTCTTTTTTAAAATAGAGGTAATTATACTTAGCTTGAATAATTATTGAAGTATTAAAGATATTGTAGGTAAAACAAACATATTACACTCTTGTAAAAATAGTCGTGTAATTCATTGTGATTTTTGGGCAGTGGTGTCTAGTGCCTGCTTTCATCTATTGTGCCTTCTGTGAGTTGCAGTTTTATATTTTTTATTAGTATTCATTCATTAGTAGTTTGAAGAAACACATGTTTATGCCTATTAAAAGTTTCATCTAGTGGAAGTGGTTACTTTTAGGTCTTTAGTTTACTTTTAAGTCACAAAATTGTGGATTTCTGCCAATTAAAATTATAATTCATAAAACTTGTTTAACATCTTCGAAGGCTTAGTAAACTGTAAAGAAGAAAAAAACCCAACAGTCATCCCTACTATTCATTATTGGTGGATAATTATTTCAAAGAGTAATGTGCTAGTGGGGAGAAAGCAACTAGGAAACTAACATTTATTTGAGTTGGGTTCTGTAGTAGGTGCTGTCCACATACCGTTTATTCATTCAGCAAATTTTAATTTAGTGTCTACTAGGTACCACATACTCTTCTAGGACATGCCTCACTGTTTGTGGGCTTTTGAGATTATTAATGCCTTTTTTTTTTTTTAAATCCTCAGTTCAGTTTAGTGCCTGGTACTTAAGGAAATGTTTGTATGTTTGTTGAATACATTGTTTTTATTTGGCCTTGCCCCTGAGGAGAGTTAATTTCATTTTTAGCAGATTAAATCAGTAGTGTGTGCTTGTGACCACAAGATAGTTTTTAACTCACCTAAATAACTAAAAGGTTATCAAAGTTTATATTTTGACCAAAACTGATATGGTTTAAATGACTCCTGATAATGCTTGTATCAAGTTAGACTTGACCTTTGGGAAAAAAATTAAAATGTTGAGGAAACAGTAGTAGGTTTTTCTGCTTGTGTGTGGTATATAGAAAATTTTGAATAAGGATACCTTTGGTGTTTTTTTTCACTCCAAAATTTTACTGTTTGTCACTTTTTAATGTCAGTATGTCACTTAAAAAAAAAAATTTTACAGGCTAAGTCTAATTAAATTATCGTCTTATTGATAAACTGGTTAAACCAAACCTGCTGTAACCACACATTCAGTAGGAAAAGTTATTAGATGAAAACAGGAAAAAGAATGGTTCAGTCTGAAAATATATAATGTAGAAGAAAAGAAAGATAAAAGTTAGTAGAACAGGTACAGATGGAGATTCAATGGAGTTGTCAGTGATAATGAGAATAGGACAGGTAATAGCAGAGTAAAATACGCTTTTGAAAATATAAAAAATGAGGTAAAATAAGATCCTTCAAAACTAGTATTCAGGGCCAGCCCCAGTAGCCTAGTGGTTAAGGTTGGCGCGCTTTGCTTCAGCGGCCTGGGTTTGGTTCTGTTAGTGGCCATGCTATGGCAGTGGCTCACATAAAAGGAAGAAAAGAGAAAGACTGGCAACAGATGTTAGCTCAGGGTGAATCTTCCTCAGCAAAAAAAACAATAACCAAAAACTAGTCTTCAGTTTTTAGGCCTTCAGATAGACTAGAAACATTTTCATTGGGGCTTGTACTTCTTAATGCTCAGTGCCTTAGACCCCGGGGGTGTCATTGAAGATAGGGGTGCATTCGTTATTTCAGTATTTCAAAAACTCAAACGTAACAAAAATTGTTTATTTTGAATGAGACTGAACAGGCTAATTAAAATTAGTGTTCGAGGCTTTTCATAAAAGAAAAAAATCAATTTATGGTAAAAGTGGTCATCTTTTTTAGATTAGAATCTCTTGTTGGTCATTATGTGTGTTTAATAAAGATAGAAAAACCATTTTGTTTAATAAAATGATAAATATAAAAATATTTTTGAGTCCTTATTGAACAGGTGAGCATTTATCTATCTATCTATCTATCTATCGGCATCTCATCCTTCAAATGATGTATCAGTTGTGATCACAGGTTGTTCCTGATTATTTATCTTGTGTACCTTTAGCCATTCTTTCTTTCTTTCTTTCTTTCTTTATTTCCCCCCAAGCCCCAGTAGATAGCTGTATGTCATAGATGCACATCCTTCTAGTTGCTGTACATGGGACGCGGCCTCAGCATGGCTGGAGAAGCAGTGCGTCGGTGCGTGCTCGGGATCTGAACCCCGGGCCGCCAGCAATGGAGCGCGCGCACTTAACCGCTAAGCCACGGGGCCGGCCCCCCTCTAGCCATTCTTAAACCACAGTATCATAATACTCTCTGTCTGGCTGAGCATTTATTACTAGCAGAAGTCATTTCTGTTAATTTTTTAACTAGATGAGAATTCCATGAAAACAAGTATCTTGCTGCCTTATGTTTACTTAGTATCTTGTCTGTATCCCCAGCACGTAGAACAGTGTTATATTCCACCAACAATGTATGAGGGATCCAGTTTTTCCACTTTCTCTCCAACACTAGTTATTGTCTATTTTGGGGAATATAGCCATTCCAGTGAGTTTGATCTCATTGTGGTTTTAATTTGGATTTCCCTATTAACTAATGGAAATCTTTCTCATTATCTATAAAAAATCTCATTTGGAATTTGATTGATATAGTATTAATTGATCTATAAATCAAGTAGGGGAGGGTTCACATCTTTATTATATTGAATTTTCCTATCCTTGAACATGGTATGTCTCTCCATTTGTTTAGTTCTTTGATTTGACTCATCAGTGTTTTGTTGTTTTCAGCATACAGATCCTGCATATTTTGTTAGATTTATAACTGTGTATCTCATATTTATACGTAAATATCTCATTTTGGGGGGACTATTTAGAGCTATACTAGCTATTACTAGCATATGGAAGTAGGATTTTTGTCGTACATTGATCTTGCTTGTGACCTTCCAAAACTCACACAGTAGTTCTAGGAGCTTTTTTGTAGATTATTTTGCATATTTTACTCAGGGAAGATTTCTTATTTTTGTCTTTCTAATCTGTATGCCTTTTGTTTCTTTTCTTTTTTTTGCATTATTGTACTGCCTGAGGCATTCTTGCCTTATTTGCAGTCTTAAAGTGTGAAAGAATTCAGTCTTTCACCGTGAAGTATATGTATGTAAGTGTATAGATGTAAATTGGTCAAATTAAGGAAATCCTGTTCTATTCCTAGTTCACAGAAGGTTTTCATGGTGAATGGATGAATTTTGCCAAGTAATTTTTCTGTTTCAGTTGATACCATCACTTGGTTCTTCTTTAGTCTGTTAATATGGTCAATTACACTGATTGACGCTTTTTTATATAACAGCTGTATTGTTATAATTCACAGACCATATATTAACTCACCCATTTAAGGTGTGCAATTCAGTCGTTTTTAGTAGTCACAGAGCTTTGCAACCATCGCCACAATCAATTTTAGAACAGTTTTATCACCCTGAAAAGAAATCTTATACCCTTAAGCAGGCCCTCCCCATTTCCTTTCAACCTCCACTCCCGCCCAGCCTTAGGCAACCACAGATCTACTTCTGTCTCTATACATTTGCCTATCTGGTACATTTCATATAAGTGGAATATGTGGTCTTTCGTGACTGGCTTTTTTCACTTAGCATAATGTTTTCAAAGATCATACATATTGAAGCATTTATCAGTATCTTATTCCTTTTATTGCTGAGGAATATTCCATTGTGTGGGTATACACCCTTTTATTTATGCATTTATCGGTTGATGGACATTTGGGTTGTTTCTGATTTTGGCTATTATGAATAATGCTGCTGTGAACATTAGTGTACAAGTTTTTGTGTGGGCATATGTTTTCATTTCTCTTGCTTGCATACACAGTGGAGTTTGGTCATATGCTAACACTATGTTTAACCTCTTGAATCGCTAGACTGTTGTCCAGAATAGCTTTACCATTTTACATTTCCACCAGTAGTATATGAGAGTTTCAGTTTTTCTGTATTCTGGCCAGTGCTTGTTAATGTTTTGTCTTTTTTATTATAGCCATCCTACTTTGCATGCTGTGGTATCTCATTTTGGTTTTGAGTTACATTACCCTGGTGATTAATTACATTAAAATTTTTTTGTGTATGTATTTGGCTATTTGTACATCTTTGGGAGAAATGTCTATTCAGATCCAGATCCTTTGTCCATTTTTAAGTTAGTTTGTCTTTTTACTAATGAATTTTAAGAGTGCTTTATATATTCTGGGTACAAATTCTTAACTATATATGTGATTTTCAAGTATTTTCTTCCATTCTTTGGGGTTTTTTTTTCATGTTTTTTGTGGTATCATTTGCAGCACAAAAGTTTTTAATTTTGATGAAATCCAGCTTATTTTGTTGTGTTGCTTATACTTTTGCTGTCATGTTGAAAAAGGCATTGCTTAACCTAAGGTCATGAAGGTTTACTCCTATGTTTTCTGGGAGTTTTATAGTTTTAGTTCATACACTTATGTCTGTGAGCCATTTGAATTAATTTTTATATATGGTGTGAGGAAAGGGGTCCAACTTGATTTTTTTACAGGTGGATATCAGGTTGTCCCTGTACCATTTGTTGAAAAGACTGTGCTTTCCCCATTGAATTATCTTGGCATCCTGTCTACAATGAAATGACCATAAAATGTGAGGGTTTGTTTCTAGACTCTTCTGTTTTGTTGATCTATATGTTTATTGTTATGCCAATATGTCTTGATTACAGTGTGAAACTTTCAAACCAGGAAGTGTGACTCCTCCAGCTTTGTTCTCTTTTTTAAGATTGTTTTTATTAGTCTTAGTCCCTTGAATTTCCATGTGAGTTTTAGGATTAACTTGTCAATTTCTTCAAAGAAGCCAGGTGGAATTTTGATAGGGATTGTGTTGAATCAGTACATCCAGTTGGGGAGTATTGCCACTTTAAGTCTTCTGATCTGTGAATATGGGATGTCTTTCCATTAAACAGTTTGTCTTTAATTTCTTTCAACAATGTTTTGTAGTTTTCAGAATGTAAGTTTTGTGCTTCTTTTGTTAAACTTATTCCTAAGTATTTTATTCTCTTTGATGCTTTGTAAATGAAATTGTTTTCTTAATTTCATTTTTGGATTGTTCATTGGTAGTATGTAGAAATGCAATTGGTTTTTGGATGTTTATTTTGTAGCCTGCCACCTTCCTGAACTCTTTTATTTATTTATTTATTTTAATTTTATTTATTTATTTATTTTTTCCCCCAAAGCCCAAGTAGATAGTTGTACGTCATAGTTGCACATCCTTCTAGTTGCTGTATGTGGGACGCGGCCTCAGCATGGCCGGAGAAGCGGTACGTTGGTGCGCGCCTGGGATCCGAACCCGGGCCGCCAGCAGCGGAGTGCGCGCACCCAACCACTAAGCCACCGGGCCGGCCCCTGAACTCTTTCATTAAACTAGGATAAAATCTATTATTAAAATCTAAGCTATTGTTAAACTGCTATAAAATCTAATAGTTTTTTTTAGTAGCTTTCTGAGGATTTTGTGTATACAAGATCATCTTGTCTGCAAATAGAGAGTTTTTTTCCTTTCCAACCTGGATGCTTTTTTCATTTCATTTTCTTTTTTTATAATTTTATTTACTTATTTATTTTTCCCCCTAAAGCCCCAGTAGATGGTTGTATGTCATAGCTGCACATCCTTCTAGTTGCTGTATGTGGGACGCGGCCTCAGCATGGCCGGAGAAGCGGTGCGTCGGTGCGCGCCTGGGATCCGAACCCGGGCCGCCAGCAGCGGAGCTCACGCACTTAACCGCTAAGCCACGGGGCCGGCCCTTAATTTCATTTTCTTACCTAGTTGTTCTGGCTAGAACCTTCAGGAAGTATAGTGTTGAATAGAAATGGTAAGAGTGGACAGCCTTATTGTATTTTTTTCCTAGGTGCCCTTTATCAGTTTGAGGAAGTTCCTTTCTGTTCCTCGTTTTTTGAGTGTTTTTATCATGATGTGCTGTTGGGTTTTTTCCAAATGGTTTTTCTGCATCTATTGAGATGATCATGTGATTTTTGTCTTCTATTAATATGGTACATTACATCATTTGATGTTTGGGTGTTGAACAAGTTTTGCATTCCTGGGATAAATTCTACTTCGTAATGGTGTTATAATCCCTTTTATATAGTGCCAGGTTCAGTTTCCTAGTATTTTTGTATCTATTTCCATAAGAGATATTAGTTTGAAATTTTCATTTCTTGTAAAGTCTTTGATATTATCAGAATAATAATGGCCTCGTAGAATGAGTTAGGAAGTGTTCCATGTGCTTTTATGTTGTGGAAGAGTTTGTGAAGAATTGATATTAATTTTTCTTTAAATGTTTGGTAGAATTTCCCAGTGAAGCCATCTTGGCCTGGGATTTTTCTCTGTGGGAAATTTCAAAATTACTAATTTACTATCTTCAGTTGTTGTAGGTCTACTCAGATTGTTCATTTCTTCTTGAGTCAGTTTTGGTAGTTGTGACTTTCTAGGAATATGTCCATTTCATCTAGTTATCTAGTTTGTTAGCATCTAGTTGTTCACATTATTCCTTTAAAATGCTTTCTATCGGTATAGATATAGAAAGTAGTCGTTTGCCCTTTTTCATTCCTGATTTTAGTACTTTGAGTCTTCTCTCTTTTTTTTTTTTCCTTGGTCAGTTTAACTCGAAGTCTGTCAGTTTTGTTTATCTTTTTAGGTAATCAACTTTGGTTCTTTTGATTTGTCTCTTTTGTCTTTTTCTTATTTTACTTGTTTCTGCTCTTTATTATTTTCTTTCTGTTTAGTTTGCCCATCTTTTTCTGATTTCTTTTTTTTTTTTTTAAGATTTTATTTATTTATTTATTTTCCCCCCAAAGCCCCAGCAGACAGTTGTATGTCATAGCTGCACATCCCTCTAGTTGCTGTATGTGGGACGCGGCCTCAGCATAGCCGGAGAAGCGGTGCGTCGGTGCGCACCCGGGATCCGAACCCGGGCCGCCAGCAGCGGAACGCACGCACTCAACCGCCAAGCCACTGGGCCGGCCCTCTGATTTCTTATGGTACAAGGTTAAGTTATAGATTTGACATCTTTTTAAATGTAGGTGTTTTACATTACAGCTATAAATTGCCCTTCAAGCACTGCTTTCATTGCACCCTATATATCTTATTTTTGTTTTCATTCTTTCCAAAATATTTTCTTGTTTCCTTTGTGATTTTTTTTCTTTTTACCCTTTGGTTATTTAGAAGTGTGTTAATTTCCACCTGTTTGAACTTCCCAAATTTCGTTCCCAAATTTCGTTTTGTCATTATTTCTAACTTCATTCCATTTTGGTTGGGAACATACTTGGTGTGATTTCAATCTTTTTAGATCTGTTAAGGCTTGTTTTATGACTAGCATATGGCTGTCCTGAAGAATGTTTCATTGATACTTGAGAACATCATGTATTTTGCTGTTGTTGGGTGTTCTTTTTATGTGTATGTTTGTCAGATCTAATTTTATATTGGTTTTCAAGACTCCTTTTTGCTTGTTGATCTTGATTCTAGTTGTTGCATCCATTGTTGAAAGCAGAGTATTAGAGTCTCCCAACGACTGTTGTTGAATTGGCTAGTTCTCCTTTTTGTTCTTTCAGTTTTTGCTTCATTTATTTTGGGGCTCCGTTGTTAGGTTCATATGTTTTTAATTTAATTTTTTTTTTTGCTGAGGAAGATTTGCCCTGAGCTAACATCTGTTGCCAAGCTTCCTCTATTTTGTATGTGGGTTGCCACCAGAGCATGGCTGCTGACAAGTGGTGTAGGTCCGCGCTTGGGAACCAAACCCGGGCTGCCAAATTGAAGTGCACTGAACTTAACCACTAGGCCACGGGGCCGGCCCTTGTTTATAATTGTTATATTTTCCTGATGATTGATCCATTTATCGTAACAAAATGTTTTATCTCTAATAATACATATACATATTTTTTTGGTGAGGAAAATTGGCCCTGAGCTAACATCTCTTGCCAATCCTCCTCTTTTTGCTGAGGAAGATTGGCCCTGGGCTGATATCCGTGCCCATCTTCCTCTACTTTATATGGGATGCCGCCACAGCATGGCGTGATGAGCGGTATGTAGGCCCACAACCAGGATCTGAGCCCTCAAACCCTGGGCTGCCAAAGTGGAGTGTGCAAACTTAACCGCTACGCCACCAGGCCGGCCCCCATCTAATAATATTTTTGAAGTCTATTTTGTCTGATATTAATGTAGCCACTCCAGCTTTCTTATGATTGCAGTTTCGTGATATATCTTTTTCCACCCCTTTACTTTCAATTTATTTGCATTTTTAAATGTGAAGTGCATCTCCTGTAGACAACATGTAGTTTCTTTTTGCAGTCTGACACTCTGCCTTTTGATTGGATTTGTATTTTTTTAATCATTTACATTTTGTGTGTGTGTGTGGAAGATTAGCCCTGAGCTAACATCCGATGCCAATCCTCCTCTTTTTTCTGAGGAAGATTGGCCCTGGGCTAACATCTGTGCCCATCTTTCTCTACTTTATATGGGACGCTGCCACAGCATGGCTTGACAAGCGGTGCATAGGTCCACGCCCGAGATCTTAACCTGTGACCCCCGGGCCACCGAAGCAGAGCGCGGGAATTTAACTGCTCTGCCACCAGGCTGGCCCCATTTAATCATTTACATTTAATATTGTTATTGGTGTAGTTGGATATGTATCTGCCATTTTGCTTTGTTTTCTGTATGTTGTCATGCCTTTTTTGTTTTTTTTTTCCTGCTTTACTGCTCTCTTTTACATCAAGTGATTTTTCTTCTAGTGTAACATTTTAATTCCTTTAGTGATATTTTCACTACATTCTTTTGTATTATTTTTTAGTTGTGCTGGAGTTTACCATATGCATCTTACCTTATCAGGATCTACTTCAGACTTATACTGATTTAGTTCTAGTGAGATATAGAAATCTTATTCCTGTATTCCTTCCCCCTTTTTGTGCTATTGTTGTTCTACGTATTGCAGCTATATATTTTACAAACCCAACAGTATATTGCTATTATTACTTCATATGATTTCATGTTATTTAAAGAAACTGAGAGGAAAAAAGAGAGCAAGTACATTGTCAGAAAAACCCTTACTTCTTCATTGTTTATTAATCTTTGAGTATTTTGTTGAATTTGATTTGGTCATATTTTGTTGAGGATTTTTGCATCTATGTTCATGAGGACTATTGGTCTTTAAGGTTTTTTTTTTTCTTGTATTGTCTTTGGTTTTGGTATCAGTGTAATGTCAGCCTCGTAAAAATAACTTAGGAAGTAATCCCTCAGGTTTTATTTTCTGGAAGATGTTGTGTCAACTTGGTATTATTTCTTCTTTAAATGTTTGGTGGAATTTACTGGTGAAACTCTCCGGGCCTGGAGGATTTTAACTGTGAATTCAATTTTTTCAGTAGATATAAGACTATTCATGTTGTGTCTTGGTTCTGGAGGTTAGAAGTCTGGCATCAAGGTATCAGCAGGGCCGTGCTCCTTCTGAAGGCTTTCGGGAAGAATCGTTCCTTGCCTCTTCTAGCTTCTCATAGATGTCAGCACTCCTTGACGTTCCTTGGCTTATAGTTGCTTCTCTCCAATTTCTGCCTCCATCTTCACTCGGCCATCTTTTCTCTGTGTATGTGTCTGTCTCCCTCTCCTGTTTCTTATAAAGATATCAGTCATCAGATTTGGGCCCACTCTAATCTAGTGACCTTCTCTTAACTTGATTGCATCTGCATAGACTATTTCCAAATATGGTTACCTTTAGTAATACTAGGGTTTAGGACTTGAATATGTCTTTATTGTGTACACAAGTCTGGCCACCACACTTATAATTTATATTTTACGACTTCAAGTGGAATGTGGGAATCTTGTCATCGAGTTCCCTATCCTCACCCTCCTCTATGTTGCAGTTCCTTTGTGTTGTAGGTGTCATATGTATTACATCTACCTGGTTCAGATACTCCTTCAGACAAGGATGTAAATTCTGCTTTAAATTATCACACATATTTTAAAGAACTTAAGAAGAAAAGACTAGTCTATCACAGGATTGACAAACTACTACTGGAGACCAAATCCGGCCTTACATCTGCTTTTGTAAGTAAAATTGTATTGGAATACAGCCGCATCTGTTAGTTTATGTATTGTCTGTGGCTTCTCTTGTGCTACAGTGCAGAGTTGATTAGTTACAACAGAGACCATTTGGCCTGCAAAGCCTTAAATATTTACTATCTGACTCTTCCATTACAGAAAATGTTTCCCAATTTCTGGTCTATTATACATACCCACATATTTGCCATTTTTATTATTTTTCATTCATGAAATTCTTTTTTTTTTTAATTTTATTTATTTTTTTCCCCCAAAGCCCCAGTAGATAGTTGTGTGTCATAGCTGCACATCCTTCTAGTTGCTGTATGTGGGACGCGGCCTCAGCACGGCCAGAGAAGTGGTGCGTCGGTGTGCGCCCGGGATGCAAACCCGGGCCACTAGCAGCCGAGCGCGCGCACTTAACTGCTAAGCCACGGGGCCGGCCCTCATTCATGAAATTCTAAGTTTCCTTCTGGCATTTCTCTTTGTCCAAAAAAAACTTTCTTTCTTTAGAGCAGGTCTGCTCATGATAAATTATTTTAGTTTTCTTTCGTCTGAAAATGTATTTATTTCACCTTCATTTTTGAAGGATGCTTTTGTTCCATATAGAATTCTGGGTTGACATTTCATTTCTTGGCAGCATTTAGTTAGAGTTGAGTAGTAGTAGCTACCTTCTTTAGGTCGTTTACAGACTCTCCAGTTTGCCACAGACTCTCCAGTTTGCCACAGTCTCTGCTTTGTTGTTTCCTTGACATTGACACCAACTGTTATTTGATACTTACTATTGTGCTTATGCTGTTGTACTTCTGTGACGATTAGATTAGGAGGGAAGTAAAATTTTCGCTTTACCCACGTCTCTCTATAAAGTAGGAAAACAGATCAAGAAGTACGTGTTTCAGGAAAAGTGGGAGAGGCAATATATTTTAATAACATTTGGAATATTCAGATATTTGGAACATTTCTGTGTGTTCAGTATGCAAAGAGGGCTTACCTATTTGTTTTCTGACTAGTCTTTTCCAGGATTTGAGTTGGTGTGTCATACTGTAGAGTTTATTTTCAAAATGCTTTAACATGTCAACCCATCATTTTCTTTTTCAGATTACCTCTTCTTCCTGTATAATTTATTTCTTTCCCTAATAAGTTTTTGACATGTATTTGCAGAGTTGTCTTTGTCCTGTCTTATTTTCTTACAGCCAAGTCACATCAAAGTTGATTTAGCCTTGGATTGTGAGCCAGAAAACCTGGATTCTGTTTTCTTTGGTTCTCTCACTAATTAGCTGTCTGTGTGACCTTGAACAAGGCATTTACTCCCACCAGACCACAATTTCTTTATGTTTAAAACGAGGATTTCAACTAACTATGCTCTGAGGCTTTTTCCTGTTCTTCAAGTGCTGTCCTTTCTGTTATCCTCTGCAAACAACCCAATCCATGCTCTGATATTCTAATCCAGAGGTTCATACCCTTTTTGGACCATGAACCCCTTTTGGCCCTCTGGTGATGCGTGTGGACTCCTTCTTAAAATAATATTTTAATTGTGCAAAATTAAATATGTATGCTTATGAGGATACTGAGTATATTAGAAACAATTTTTTTTTTTTTTTTTTTGGTGAGGAAGATCAGCCCTGAGCTAACATCCATGCGAATCCTCTTTTTGCTGAGGAAGACCGGGTCTGAGCTAACGTCTATTAGAAACAATTTTTTAAATATCAAATAAAAAAATTCAGTAAATGTGCATATCAACAAAGTCTAGTGGTGTATAGTAATTTTTAAACTAGTAATGAGCATAAATGGTAATTTGAGATTTGAAGCAACTAAAATTATATGAAAGTGTCTGTGGTTTCTAATGGTAACAAAAGCACAGGTGTAGATAATACCAGTATGGCTTATTGCTTGCATTTTTAATTAAGGAAATACTAAATTTCAATTAGAGGTTATTAAAATGAAGATGTAATTTTTTCCCCAGGCAAGTTCACACACCTTCTGCATTCAATCACCAAACTGAGGATTTGTAACCCAGGTTAAGAACTGCTCTTGTCAGTCCACCAAGACATTTAATTTAGCGTCTACTGTGTTAGGTAAACATAAATTGTGTTTAATAAATATTAAATGCATTTCTTAGTGCGTGACTATTACTATTAAAGATGTGAATATTATTACTACTTGTAACTTTGTATTATTAAGTGCTTTATAACTCCATGGAGAATAATTTGGAAACATAATTTCTGATCTCCGGATCTTTACAAATGGAGTTTTTATTCCGGAAGTAAATTCTCTAGTTCTGTATTTCTTATGGGCATTTCTCATTGAGTCTTCTTTATTTACTGCTTGGCATATAGGAGAGCTCAGTTAAGTATTTTTAGAAGGAAGTTAGAAAAGAATATGATTATTAGTGTGAAGGACCTTTGGCTGTTTAATACAATAATTATTTAAAAATCTCTGGAAAATTTTTATTTGAAGTAATTTGTCTAGCTAGTATTTCTCTCTCTCTCTCTTTTTTTTTTGTGAGGAAGATCAGCCCTGAGCTAACATCTGCCAATCCTCCCCTTTGCTGAGGAGGACTGGCCTTGGGCTAACATCCATGCCCATCTTCCTCCACTTTATGTGGGACGCCGCCACAGCATGGCTTGACAAGTGGTGCGTCAGCGCGTGCCTGGGATCCGAACCAGCGAACCCCCGGCCGCCACAGCGGAGTGCGCGCACTTAACCACTTGTGCCACCAGGCAGGCCCCTAGCTAGTATTTCTTAAAAGGGGATACAGATATCCCTTATAAATGGCAAACAGCTATGGTTTTCTGTAACATATGATTAAGTGGAACTTGGCTATTACACACGTGAAGCAAATAGTACATTTTGTCTGTATTGTCTGAAAATTTTGAATTGTGGAATTTTGTCAATATTCTCAGTTCATTAGCAGTGAAACAACACATATTGGGGTAAAGTTCTTTCTAGTTTCGGTGATCTCTTATCACTGTGCTTCTTGTCTGGGGTTGAGACTGAATGGACTCAAACTCCTACTTCTTTGACTCTAGGTTTATTCTAATTCTAATTTCTCTCTTGGAAACATATGTCCTAAATGTTTTTTTTTTTTTTTTTTTGTGAGGAAGATCAGCCCTGAGCTAACATCCGTGCTAATCTTCCTCTTTTTGCTGAGGAAGACCGGCTCTGAGCTAACATCTGTTGCCAATCCTCCTCCTTTTCTTTTCCCCCCCAAAGCCCCAGTAGATAGTTGTATGTCATAGTTGCACATCCTTCTAGTTGCTGTATGTGGGATGTGGCCTCAGCATGGCCAGAGAAGCGATGCGTCGATGCGCGCCCGGGATCCGAACCCGGGCTGCCAGTAGCGGAGCGCACGCACTTAACCGCTAAGCCACGGGGCTGGCCCTGTCCTAAATTTTTAAAGGATTTTTTAGCTACCCCTCTCCCTGTAGGAGAATATCTGTTTGTTATGTACAGAATCTGTTATATACGGAAATGTGTTTGTGACTGATACCCTTAACAGACTTCCACTTAACTGACAGGCTTTTTTAAACCACTGCTGTCAGTTCCTGTAGTCCAGCATGTTCTGAGCATCTGCAGCTAGTGAACTACTCTCGTTTACTTTTGTTCCTTTCCCCTGCTGGGTTAGATATGTGTCTAAGAATCAGTTGTTTTTATGCCAGTGTTAATGTAATTTTTAGTTTAAATATGAACTAAGCTAATGAAATATGAGTGTAGAAAGAACTGTTTTTTAACGAAAAGCTAGGTGGATGCTTTGGAAAGACTTTACATAAAGTGCTTTAAAAATTACTGAAGGTTTAGGTTTGGATAAGCCTAAAGGTTTAGGAATCTTTTGCTTCAACTGACTAAACAGTAAAGAAAATTTATTTTCTTATGTATCTGGGGGAATGGCAGTTTTGTGTTGGTGAATGCAGCAGCTAAGTGGTTAACCCCAGGGCCACGTTCTTTCCATCTTTCTGTTGTACCATGTTACGTTGTCAGGTTCTCCTTGAGCTGTCTCATCATGGCTACAAGATGGCTACAGTGAGTAGTTCTAGATGGAACAACATCCAGGGGGAAAAAAGGGGCTTTTTCCCCCCTTTCTTAAAATCCTACTATCAGATTACCCTTCATGTCTCTCTGGCCAGAAGTGGTTCAAATGCCCTTCCATAAATCAGTTACTGACCAGGGGCCGTAGCATTGTTACGTTGACTTAGACTGCTCAGCATTTTCCTGTGAATCGTGGGAAGGTTGAGCATCTGAACAGCTCTGGCAGTCATAAGGGAGAAGGCCTCTTAGGGAGCAGGCCAGGAGTGTCTGCTACAGTGAGACAGTTGTTAAAAACTAGAAAACACTTGTAAAAATTCAGAAAGATTCTGTTATTTAGGCACCTTTAAGATCTTGTTCAACTTTAAACCAGATTGAAGCTGGAAATCTTAAAAGATGTATAGTAGATGTGGTTTATACAAAAACATCATGTGAAAACACTATTAGTAATTCTAAACGCAAAGAAAAAGCCTAGTCCTGCATCAAAATATCAAGGGGAATAAATGTACATTTATGTTTTAAAAGTGTGTATTTTTTTGGGTGACATTTGCCAACTTTGAAAACTAAGTTTCTGATTACTGGTCTTGTTCTTATCAGACAAGATGCTTCTACCGCAGCCCTTTTAAGGAAAATGATGTTTTCATAAAATTAAAGTTAGTAGAGTATTTAGTATATTTTTTTGTGGTTCACTTATTCAGTAAAGTGTATCTACAATGATACACTATTCTAGGTACTAAAGTTAATAGTGGTAAGCAGAATAGACAAGGTTCCTCTGTTTAAGGAGCTAACTAAGGGGTACACACAGACAATAAGCAAATGGGAACAAAATTCAGATAGTGAGTGTTCAGGGAAGGTCTCTCTGAAAAGAGATAGTTAAGCAGAGATGTTAATGTCAGGAAACTGCCTGGCATTTGAAGATTTAGGGGAAGAACATTGAAAAGGAGCAGAAAGTGTAAAAGCCCTAAGTTGAGAACTGACTTGATGTGTTTGAGAATCACAAAGAAAGCCAGTGTGGCTCAAACTTCATAGGCAAATGGTAAGTTATACACTTACTTCTTTTCTTACCCATCATCAGAATCACCACTTTGGCTGTACCCTTAATCCCCCTGCCCCTCTCATGCTTCATTGTACTCACCAGCTTTGGTTAAATCCACCCCTGCCTAACACTCCTCTTGCATCCCTGCAGTTGCGTGTGGCTGGAGAAGGGCACAGCGATGAACACCAACCCCAAGTGGGCCTTTAGTGCTACTGGCAGCTGGACTGTTTCCTCTGATCTCCTCACTCTCCCACTTTCTTAGAAGACTATTTCACATCTTTTCCTCTCTCCTCAAATCTCTGACACCTCTTTCTGTATCCTCACTCTCAGTTGATGACCTCATTTCTTATTTTACTAAGAAAATAGAAGCAACCAGATGAGAATTTCCATACTTAATGGAAGTTCTGCATATATCCACGTACCTGAATCCCTACCCATTTACGGTCTTCTCTCTATTTCTGCTGCTGTGTCCTTCTGCCTGTCTCTTACACATTCCACCCTCATCTGTTCAGTCATCACTCCAAGAATTCTCCCCTCTGTGTCATCAGTTTTCCCCTTTACGCCATAAGCTTCCCTGTCTTAACAAAAGGCTTCTCTCTCGCCGCCACATTTTCCTTCAGCTATTCCCCATTTCCCTCCTCACTTTGATGGCAGAACTCTTTGAAAAAGATGTCTGTATTTTGTCTTCAGTTTTTCTTTTTCTGTTCTTTTGTGAACCCAGTCCAGTCAGTGCTTTTATTTCCACCATTCCACAGAAGTTACTTGTGTCAAGATTACCAGTGACTTCCACGCTGTTAAATCCAAAAATTAATTCTCATCTAATTTTTTTATCAACAGCATTTGCAACAATTGGTTACGTACTTCCTTGAAGCACTTTTCCCAGGAAACTGTCGAGATATTTACCAGACTCTCTTTGGTTTTCATCTACCTCAGTGGCTGCTCCTGTATTTCCTTTGCTTGTTGCATCTCAACTTGCTGACTTCTAGATGTCAAAATGCCTTGCTGCCTGGACCATATTGGCTGTTACATGGTTCTTGTAGGAAAGAATAGAGGAAGGGAGACCAATTAGGCCAGAAATAATTGTGGCTTGAACTAGGGTGCTGGTAATAGAGATGTAGAAAGTGGACTTCCGAAGGAATTTTGAAGCCTCCTTCTTAAAGAATTATCTCAAGATAAGGTATATTGAATTTATTCATTTCTGTGACTGAGATAGACACAAAGACAAAATAACCTGCCAGCCTTGAAACTAAACAAAACAATTTACTGTTTGCCCTGTGGCATGGTGCCTGTTTTTTTCTCTGCTTAGGTTCTCAAGCTGTGTCTGAAAGGCTCCTGTGGGTGCTTTACTTCCTGATCAGAGTCTTTCTGAACTTTGAGTCTCCAGCTGACTAATGTCTATTACTTGTCTCTCCGTTGCTAATTTCCTTTTTGTAGCAGAATAGTGAGACTTTTGAGTAGAAGTATTATTTGGCAGTTGGTATTTCTTGAAATGGTTTCATTTTTCATGAAACCATAATTGATATGATAGATGTCATGAAAAAATTATATATATATGAGAGGTAGTAATGCATAGTGGCTAAGACTGGATTCAAGTCAAGTGACATGAGCCAAATTTTGGTCCTGCAACTTTTAGCTTATTTACTAGCTCTTGACCTTGCAAATTTACTTATTCTCAGAGTTTGTTTTCTCATTTGTAAAAAACGAATAGTAATAGTTACCTTATAGAATTATTTTGAGGATTGGAAGAAATTATACAGGTAAAATATTTAGTGCACAGTGTCTGATACTTGGCAAATGATAGTTACTGTTACATTTCTAGGAATGGTAACTAGAAATGTTAAGATAGTGGACATGTTTTTAAAATCTAAGTATTGAATATGAGAGGAACTTTTTAATTAGAAATTTCTTCTAATAGAGAAGTTTTACTCTGTTTGCATCTACTTTTTCCTGTTATTCACTTCTGAACTTACAATGTATGTATTTCAACAAAAGAAATCTTGTGCTTGAAAAACATTTAAAAATTAATATTTAAGGCCTAGCATTATTTTTCAGAGGTGGAGTGAATAAGGGGCAAGGAAGTGTTACCGAATCAAAGTGAGTTCACTTCTTGGTGAGTTGAAATCAAAGCCTTCACCAGACGTAGTTGTCACACAAAGTACAATTTACTTGCAGCAAATAAGGAGACCACGTGGAATAACTTCCAAAGCTGTGGCTCCCCCAGCAAGGGAAAACAGGCACCTTTTATTTTTGGTAGGAGAATCAGTATTCAAAAGGGAAATTTCATCATAACATGTAAGAGGTAGGTTTGAAAACAGGCTTTCATATACATTGCATGTTATGCTAATAAGCTTGAAGCTCCTGCTGGGGCAGAGATCTTAACATTAAAATGAAGCAAAGGTAACTTTTGGACAATTCTTGCCCATCTGTGCAGGCATTGCTCTTGTGGTGGGGTTTGGACCGGTTCAGGGCAGTTGGTGATTACATCTCTTAACATAACTGAAAAACAACTTTGAGAAACAGTTAAGTGCTTTTGAAACCTCCTTTAAGTTACTTGGGGAACAGAAGGGCACATTGACATGCATAGGAAATGTATAATGTTCATACATTACCTTTGATTTATAGTGCTTCTTTTTTGCTCAGTACTTATGCTGAATGAAAACATTTTTGGATTTCACTTTCCTGTGTAGTCTTAACCCTGACAGTCTTAACCTTGGCTATAAATTAGGATCATCTGGAGCACTTTAGAAAGCACCTGATGACCAGGTTCCCTCCCTGACAATTAATTAAAGAAGGGGCAAGGAAGGAGACATCAGTATTTTTTAAAAACTTTCTAGGCAATTTTGATGTGTATCCTGTGATCAAAACAATGTAAATCCTGTAGTCTATTTCTGTCCTTGATAAATATGCCTGTTGTCTCACCTCTGTTAGTGCTCTAGAAAGTCATGAACCAGTGCTCTGTAGAGCACCTCTGGCCATTTCCTTGTCCATCAGGCAGGAGATAGTGTACCAGTTGCCCCTCTTGTCTTTTACAAAGACTAAACTTTGAGGGATTGGGAAAATATCTGTTTAGTCAGTCTTCACCGACTATTATGTTATCTTTAAATGGATAGCTATAATTATTCTTTTCTGCTCTTCATTTAAGCTTTATTTTAATACTGTTATGAAAACTAGAAAGATAATTTAGTTTTAAGATTAAAAAAATTTTAATATATAATTGGCTTGATAGATTTATAAGAGCAACTTTTTAATTACTTTTTATAAGAAGAAGCCACATAATTTTCCCCCATCACTTGATTATCAGTTTTTTCTGAGATGATTTGTTAAGCCTAATTAGTTGTTATGAATTTGGTAAGTCTAAGCATTTGATATGAACTAGTCAGTTTTTAATACTACGTTATCACTAGAATCAACAACTTATATAAATTATTATGAAAAAAATATATATTACGTATAAAACTAGGAGTATTAGAGTTGCAATTTTCAGATTTCTGGTTCACATGCCAATTGCTGATGTAAAATAGCGGTATTTGATAACTTTACAGCCATTCTACAAGGGAGAGTAAGAAGAGAGCTGTTATATAATTTAAGGAGTTTTACTTATAGATTATAATTTACACAAGTTCCTCTGTTGAATTAATAGAGCCAGCATGTCCATTCCGCAGTGGGTTGTGAGGCTAATATGACTTGGTCTTATTTTAGAGGGACTGCTTTGGCAATAGCTACGTCAATCCTTGGAAACCCTTGTGGATTTTTAGCTAATTGTAATGAAAGGTTCTAAAACATTTCTAAACATAAAGTATTAATTTTAATACTTTCTTTACCTCTAAACTTGCAGAAAATTAGTTTGGCCATTTACACATTCAGATAGGTCACATCTGCTAGTCTGTTCTAATTAATTCAGACAACATCTGCTAGTCTGTTCTAATTAATTCAGACAACAACTGTTTACTTAAATGAAGTTTTATGTATTATAAATCTAGTTCACAAACTTATTTGATCATAGCCATGAGCTAGATTATGCAGACATTATCTTCATATGAGGAAATTGAATCACACAGAGAGGTTAAGCAACTTGTGTAAACATGTAAGTTTCAGGCACCAGGAAGACTAAGAGGACCCCTTGATTGTCTTAATTTTGGACCCCAATTTTATTTAAGCCCAAACAAATGAGGAGCTTTTAGTTTTCAAGCCTGTGGTTCAGAAATTATTGAACTTTTATCATTTAAGTTCAATAGGGCTCTACTGTATTTCATTTTATTTGGGACTTTTAAGACTTGGTAGTAGAAAATTTCTGTCTTGAGATGCTGAGCCTTTTAGATAGATTATGGGTTTTCTACTGACATAGTAAATTCTGTGTATCACATGCCTAGAATCCTCCTTGCAATATGTGAGAGAACTACACAGATATGTTAGAAGTAGTGCATCAGGAAGGCTATCACCACAGGAAATAGAAGACACACAAAATTTTAAGTTACAAAACATGAAATTATGACATCCAGAGAGTAAATTGACTTCAAGAGAATAGTGTTGATTTATTTTCATTGTAAGTATAGGCACGTTTTCATTTTACATGTTAATTATAGACCCAGGAAACCTGTATTATTAAAATATTCAGAAAAGCTATTTTTAGTTAATATGGCAATTTTTCCCAGACTAAGTTTGGTATGACACTGAAGTTCTTGAGTTTTATTTATTTTTATTTCATCTGCCGATGTTTCTTGTATGTATCACAAGTCATCAACTCAGAATTTTGAGGGCCGGCCCCGTGGCTTATCTGTTAAGTGTGCACGCTCTGCTGCTGGCGGCCCAGGTTCGGATCCCGGGCGCGCACTGACGCACTGCTTCTCCGGCCATGCTGAGGCCACGTCCCACACACAGCAACTAGAAGGATGTGCAGCTATGACATACAACTATCTACTGGGGCGTTGGGGGAAAAATAAAGAAATAAAAATTAAAAAAAAAAAAGGAATTTTGAAAACATTCATCTATGTGATTGAACCAAAAATTCAGAAAATAAGTTCATAACATTTTTGTGACTACAATCTTCTTATTAACAAGAAAAAGTTGCTTGACACTGCTTCTGGAATTTGAGAAACCCTTTGATTTTAAAGCTAACGGCCAAGTGCATTTACTTCAGCTTTTATTGAGGTGCAGTCATGTTGGTCACATCTGGTAGTCTGTTCTAATTAATAGCCAACATGGAATATAGTGTCCTCTATATCGAAAAGTAAAACCTGTCCCACAGCTTCAACTGTCGTAACCTGACCAAATTTATATTGTAACTTAAAGTTGAGTGTGGTAATGACTACCAAATTATAGATATTTTAGAAACCATTCCCAAACTCCAAAATATTCACGGCAGTGTTATAAGTACTATTGAGCAATAAAGTGGTAGAAAGAAGAAAATGTGGAAAATATCAACTGTAATTGTCCACTTTCCTAAGTGGATTACCTTGACACAGGACATTTAAAATATAAAATTTTGGAGCTGCTCGTGTTTTAAAAATTCATCTAAATCAATCTCCTTATTTTACAGATTAGGAAACTGAGGCCAGAGGGGAAAAATTGATCAAGCTAATACTAGGATTCATATTTTCTGGTTCTGTTCCATTCAAGGTGTATATTTTTGTATGATGATGTGACAGCCAAAATTTAGTAGAATTTGGAGAATAAAGTTAATAATTATTTCCCGTCTCCAGTAAAGTATTTTCTAGAGATTTTACTTATGATCAATTGATTTCTTGTTTTGAGAAATCTTTTTCTGAAGGGAGAAAAATTGGGGTTCAGTTAGCATTTATTAGTCTAAATAATGTGATGTGCCGAATTTTTATTAGGCTCTGACTTAGGGAAACACCTAGGATGAAAAAACCTGCTTGTTTTTTTCTTACGTTAATTAAGATGTGGTTTATATTTTTGCTGTTACTGGCTTGTTGTCAGATTTGAAGCTGTTAGAGTGACTAAATCTATTTTAAGGGTTTTACAACACAGAAAAGGTGTAAAATGTGTGTTCTTTACCATTTATACTGGTGTAATTCAGTAATTTATTCTAAAAGCATCTTGAATTTAAGAGAAATTATTGCATGTGAGTAGACACTAGTGATATATGTGTTGCATGAATTATTTTGCATTCTTGAAATTTGTTACCAGTCTATTAAAAAGATTAGAGATATACTTATTTAACTTAGTTACTTGTAGACATTCAATAAAATTTAGAGCTTTTTCAACATTAGCTTTGTTTACATTGTTAAAAAGTCTTTAAAACACCCTTTTATCAAGCTTATCTTTTAAAATATAATTTCAACATACTTACCACCTAGCATTTTGTCAACTTAATTTATTTTCAAGTGACATACAGCACACCAATGAAGTTATCTATTCTGTAACAATCTAAATGATTACTGTATTTAAAGTATTTTATAATTGAAAACACACTGATAACAATAGAGATGCCTAATTTATTTTCAAGTGACATACAGCACACCAATGAAGTTATCTATTCTGTAACAATCTAAATGATTACTGTATTTAAAGTATTTTATAATTGAAAACACACTGATAACAATAGAGATGCCTCTGACTCTAATCCAGTACCACAGTAGTTCATTCTAGCTTGACCTCCTTGCTTATCTGTAATTTCCCTCTCCGACAGTGAGAAACCTGGCTCCTACACCACCGTCTGTTTTACCTGTTTATCTCCAGGGTACATGCATAGCTGTTTCAGAATTATTAACCCATGGCCCTGTGAGGCATCACTTTACCAATTAGAATATGGTGTTTATATAGGGTTCTTTTTTTCTCTTACGTTTCCAGTCAAAACACCGTTTTCCAGAGTTACTTAGGTCAGCACCATTTCCCATACCTCTGTCAGTGTGGCTATTTCATACATTTGTAATACAGTTAGTCTTTTGTCAGGTCTGCATTTCTAACCTCCTGTTTGATTTTTAAAATTTTCATAAATTCAAGTTCACTTTTTATGTCGTGAAGTTCTGTGGATTTTAACACATGCATAGTGTCATGTATCCACCACGCCGGTACCATATGGAATAGTTCCATCACTTTGTTTTCCTGTGTGTCCATCATTACCCCACCCCTCTCCAATGCCCTGGCAACCACTGATCTTCTTTCTGTGCCTGTAGTTTGCCTTTCTAGAATGTCATATGAATGGAAACATAATAGCCTTTTTGGTCTGAGTTCTTTCCCGTAGCAAAATGCATTTGAGTCATCCATGTTGCATGAATTAATAGCTTGTTCTTTTTTATTGTTGAATAGAATTCTATTGTATAGCTGTGCCGTTTTGTTTATCCATTCACCTATCGAAGGACCTCTTCATTGCAGTAAACATTAATGCATAGGTTTTGGTGTGAAAATAAATTTTCAGTTCATTTTGGTAAATACCCAGGCACACAATTGCTGGGTTGTTATGGTAGGTCTGTTTAACTTTGTAAGACTGTCAAACTCTTCCAGAATGGCCGTATTTACCTTCCTTTTTGAAAGATATTTTAGCTGGATTTAGAATTTTTGGCCGATAGTTTTTTTTTTTTTTTTGGCCTTTTCTGTAGTTTAAAAATGTTGATCGACTCGCCTCTGATTTGTGTTGTTTCTGATGAGAAGTCTGCTGTCATTCCTATCTGTGTTTCTCTGTTCTTTTCCCCCACCTGTGGCTGTTTTAAGGTTTCTGTGTCGCTGTTTTTCAGCAATATGACTTTAAAATGATGAGGTGTTTTTTTGTTCTTCTTGGAGGTTGTTGAAGTTGTGAATGTGTGAGTTTATAGTTCTCATCAAATTTAGGAAAAATCTGGCCATTGTTTTCTGTCCTGCTCTCCCACTCTTTCTGGGACACTAGTTACAGTCAGTAATGTTAGGCTGCTTGATATTGCCACACAGTTCACTGTCCCACTTGGTATTGTCTCACAGTTCCTTTTTTCCTAGTCCCTCTCCTGTGCTTAATTTTAGATTTTTTCCTTTGCTATGTCTTTTAAGTTCGTTAAACTTTTCTTCAAAGCATCTAATCCATTGTTAGTCCTATCTAATTTATGTTTAATTACAGATTGAATTTTTATCTCTTGAAGATCAATTTGAGCCTTTTAAAAATCTTTTAACTTTCAAATAATTATAAACTCATAAGAAGATGCAAAAATAGTAGAGGTCTGATATTCCCATCACCTATCTTCTCCAGTGATGTCATCTTGCATAACTATAGCGTATTATTGAAACCAGAAATTGGCACGGTATAACTAATTAGACTACAAATCCAAATCAGATTTTACCTGTTTTTGCATGCGTTCACTTTTTTGTATGTCTTTATCATTCTATGGCATTTTATCAGTGAAGAACCATACAACCATTACCACAAGCAAGATATGAAACTTTTCTGTCACCGTAAAGAAGTTTCTCTGTGTTACCAATTTACTTCTTTTTGATACCTTGCATTTCTGTTACCATGTTCAGGGTTTTCTTTATCTTCTTGAATGTATGGAATATATTAACAATACCTGTTTTAACCTCCTTGTCTACTAATTCTATCATCTCTATCATTGCTTGGTCTATTTCCATTTGTTATATTTTGCCTTGTCATGGGTTGTATTTCCTGCTTCTTTGCATGGCTGATAATTTTTGATTGGATGCCAGACATTTAATTTTACATTACTTAATGCTAGAGTTTGTTATATTAAATATTGTTGGACTTTGTTTTGTGGTATAATTATGGTACTTAGAATTAGTTTGATCCTTTTGAGACTTGGTTTTAAGCTTTGTTAGTGCCGTACCAGAACATCCTTTAGTCTAAAGCCATTGCCAAGGCATTCATTACCTTCTGAACTCTATTCAATACCCCGTGTAGTAAGAGGTCCTACTCTGGTTGATGGGAACATGAGTTCTGGGTATTGTTCTGACTGCTTTTCAGAGGCTTCTTCTCTAGACTCAGTAGTTTTTTCACATGCATGCACGGATCGTTACTCAGCTAAAACCTTGAGGGTAATCTCTCTCCAGATCTATGGAGCTTTGTCTCTGCAACTTCCTTCTTTCCATTTGCCCCACAAATTCTAGCTGCCTTGTGTCTCTCCCAGCTCTGAACTTCTTTTCCTTAACTCAGTGAAATCACTGGGCTCTGATTGGGTTCCACCTCCCCCCTTCCTGTGTTTTGGCCTTGTAACTCTACAGGCACTAGGCCTTACTTTATTTGTTCTTTTCTCTTCATGATCTCTGTCCTGAGATGATGTCCGGTGTCTGAAAATCATTGTTTCATGTATTTTGTCTAGTTTCTTGGTTATTTAAGGTAAGAGGGTAAATATAGTTTATGTTTTTCCACCTTAGAAGGCATCCCTGCCTTAAGAAAATTTCACCGTAATTTTGTAAATATTTGTCTTTTCGAATATTTGTAGGACTTTGTGGGAAAACCAGTGTATAAACTTGAACAAATTTAGGCAGCTAGAGTGCATGTTCTCTCTTGTGCTTGCTCCTTTTCACATGCTCTCTGTCTCACATACATACTCACATCCTCTTTCGTCTATCATGCGTCCTTTTATTCCTAATGTCACGAGTATCGACACAATCTATTACTGAACATTTTTATTTAATACAAGATAGTGGTGACAAATGTTAGCTTTTATGTTCACCAGGAAGAAAAGAGAGTGCCTTCATTCGTTTCTCCTTTTGCTTACTAAAAGGAGATAATGGGGCCGGCCCCGTGGCTTAGCGGTTAAGTGCGCGCGCTCCGCTGCTGGCGGCCTGGGTTCGGATCCTGGGCGCGCACCGACGCACTGCTTCTCTGGCCACGCTGAGGCTGCGTCCCACATACAGCAACTAGAAGGATGTGCAGTTATGACATACAACTATCTACTGGGGCTGTGGGGGGTGGAGGAAGGAGATAATGATTCTTAGTTAATAGTTCAATATAGAATATTGATTCCTATATTGGTTAGAGCATGTAGTGGCTATTGATTGAAACCATACGCTATGAAATACTTGACGTTATCCCAAGAGGGGGGAACAAAAACAAGTTTTCCCTTTGTACTAAAATTCATAGTACTCTGAAGTTAATATGTTTTTTTAATCTGGTAAATTTACAGACTAAATATTAACTTTTATTTTTAATTAAGGTATTATTTAGCATATAAAGCTGTATTTATCTTTTTTATATAATTAGATTATGCTGTTTAAAATTGCCTTTCCTTATTTTAGATTTCTAACGTATCTTTTGATGAAACTAGTATTATTTGAAGATAATGCATGAACTTTAATTTAAACATAACCTATTTAAGAAGAGAGACATTCTTATTTTATAAGAAAAATCTGAAATTTTGCACTATTATCCATTGAATTCAGAGTTGCCCGGAATACATTAAGAGTAAGGCAAGTACTGTTTTAAAGCCTATTAATAAAACACTAACATTAAAATAGGGTTAATTTTGTTTAGAGGATGTGTAATAAAATAGTTTTGCTCTCATTTTGTGACAGTTGTGAAAATTTAAGTTGGAGCTGAATGTGTGTCACTTAACTATTCTTGGACATCCAATTCACTTGATAATTTTCCCTTATGAATAACCTAATTCCTTGCTACGTGGTAACGATTACATTTATAGTAGTAAATATACTCACAATTTAAAAAATGTTTCTCCTTTGTTATTTTTGAGAGAGGCATACTTAATTCCAGTGGTACATACAAATTTGGTAATGAGCAATTACATTTTTGCCATAAAGCCAGGGATCTTGAAGTATTTCAGCCAAATATATACAATGTAAGATGGTAAAAATCAAGTAAAAGTATAGTACCCACTAACTTTGTGATCAAACATAAAACAGAAGCCAGAATATAGGTATTCATTACGTGGTTTCTTTTTAAAACTTTAATAATATTAAATATTTATTAAATATTTTCCTTGAAAATGTTTTCTGCCCTTCTGATTAGATTGCTTATTAGATGTAATCCTTGTGTAAGTGCGTGTTTGTTGATTTTTAAAAAATTGATTTATACTTCTTATAAATTTGAATTAGATATTTTTTTCTTTCCCCAAGTAAATTTCATATGTTAAATACTTGCTCTAGATTTAAATATTTTTAGTATTTAGCAACTATAATTAGTTCAGTAGGTATAGTTACTCCTTCCCTAGGGTAAACATTTTACTAAAACTTAGGTGAGAGACATTTGTCTTGAAAACGTACATTTTCAAATTTGTAGATACCACTTTTGAGTTTTTGATCTCTCATTTTCAATTTACATTTTTGAGTTAGCATCTCTAGCAACTGTCACCTCTGCTTCAATGATTTTTTTGTGAGGTGCACAATGCCTGGTCATTTTGGGTTTATCTCTGTCCAAGTTAAGAAATGAGCCCCATTATTTTTCTGCCCTAATATTAAAAAACAAATCCTATTAGAACATGCATGAAATTGGAGGACTGGTGGGCAAAGGCGTCCAGAAAGTTGACATTTGTTGCTACTCTTCGTAGGAGTAAATTTTAATAGAAGATTGAGTTAAGTTTGCATCTATTAATCATCCTAAGAATATGTGATATATTCCCATCTTATGGCATATGAATAAATCTCATAAACTGAATGAATAGCAGCTGTAAGCATTTGGAGGAAAGAGATTTGAAATTAAATGACGTGACTCTGAATTAATTAGATATTTCTGAGACTAACAGGACAATATTTATTTAAAAGAAAAAACATGTCAGTTGAGGGTTGAACTTTTTTGTCCACTCCATTTTTATTCACTATAAGTTTCTTCGTTGTGTGTGAGGTCTGGCAAGCAGTTTTAATTGGAGAGAGTAGAAGTGGGTGGGAAGAGTTTCTCATATTTAACCATTTCTATCTCAAAGTATGTTTGCCAATCTAGCCTTCCCTAGATGGTTAAGAGGAAAATCAGTTAGGATGTCAAAAAAGTATTTTGTTTTCTTTTCTGTGTATCATATTGGATATTTTTGCTACTGTTCATATATTTACGTGTTAGTAATTTTGACGGCTTTTGGATAATTCCACTCTAGAGGGAGAACTGGTGGGCGGTCCTTCCTGTGACACGACCCTTGAGTGACAGTTCTATTTGATTGCCTCCAGTACTGTGAGGACAGGACACGACTCTATGGTGAGGACTGATGGACATACATTATCTGAGAAAAGAAACTACCAGGTAAGACTAATTTTTTCTTTTTTCTCTATTGGTCATATAGCTACATTGAACTGTTTAATGTGTTGTATTAAACTGGAGCCAGTGGATTGGATACACCTCAATTTGAAAAGTTTGCATTATAATTTAAAATATATGTATTGGGTTTGACAGTTGAAATAGTTGGGAACATTTTTCAAAATAAAGCATGCTTATAATAAATGTATATTCTTTTAGTGTCAAAACAAATTTTCTGGGGTATATATATGCCAAACTTAGATTTTCTGATACACAGTTTATGACTTCATGTCTTGATTCAGATTTAGTATTCCATAAAACAAAGTGTTGATTGCTTTTATACATATTATTCCTGGAAGACTAAACCTAAAGTCTTAAACTAGGTTCAGGGTAATAGAACATCATAGAAATGTAGACAAAGTTGGCTAGAATATAGAAGAAATGAAAATCCCAGGGTGCTCAGAGACCCACATTCTATTGAATTTGTCCTTAACTTGCTGTCTTTATAATGCTGGATTCTTGTTTTCTTATTTAAGTTGGTTAATAATATCCATCCTCTATGTAGTGTGTAAGGATGCTGAAAGGATAGTTGAAGTGTAATATTCCTGTTTCTTTCTGAGCTTTTAAAAGAAGGTGAATTTTAAAGATAGCGCTATTAAATAGTGGCTTTTTAAAAACAAACATGACATTTGAATTTAATTTTTTCAAAGAAAATCTGCTTTATTCATTTGATTATAATTCATTATCAAGTTATGTAGTGATTCACAATGCAGAGTAGTTCAAAGCTCTAGTAGGAATAAGCTTCAGGCTTCCTGCACAGATGCATATCCAGCCTCCTTCTCCCTCTTCCACCCACTAGTTTCGTTCTCTCTAGGCTGTGAAGGCAGCTAGTGTGATAGGAGCAGCTTTGGTTAACTAACCATTTATCTGCTAATCATTTATTTTAGCCCAGTTAATCTTTTCTTTTCTCAAATTGGAAAAGTGAACAGTGGAGAAAATTGTAAAGGGGTGTTCGTAGTGTAATAGCCAGAGCTTTGATGATAAGACATAGGTTCTGGTTTGAGCACTGTCCCTGATAAAAAATAATGTCATGTTTAACCTTTCTGGAGTTGCACCTAACTTGGTGTCTGGAATTTCTTGCCAAATCTTTATGATACGCGGAGTCAGTTCTCCCTGTAACCTTTTCTGTTCTGAGTTGTCATGAACTTGACCAGCATGGCCTTTGCTAATTATTTAGACGTGCTACAGCTCCTCCTGCCTTACAACCACTTCCAACTACCTTGACTCATAAGATTTGTGTGTGTGTGAGGAAGACCAGCCCTGAGCTAACATCGGATGCCAGTCCTCCTCTTTTTTTTTGGTGAGGAAGACTGGTCCTGGGCTAACATCCGTGCCCATCTTCCTCTACTTTATATGGGATGCTGCCACAGCATGGCTTAACAAGTGGTGCGTTGGTGCACGCCCAGGATCTGAACCAATGAACCCTAGGCCGGCACAGTGGAGCGCGTGCACTTAACCGCTTGCGCCACCGGGCTGGCCCTGACTTATAAGATTTTTATTGGTCACACCGCTTGGGCTGTTGTATCTTTTGATAGGTTCTGCTACATTATTTCAAGAATATTGTGATTCTAGGTTATGTGATTTTTCAGTGCTCGTAATCCAGTTTGTAAAGTGTAAGTATGGAACTTTTGTATGATGACACAGTGTGGTTAATTTACTTCATGGAATCATATTATAGAATTCTGAAATTTACACTTAAAGGAATAAAACAAGATTATATTTTTCACATGAAAAGATTTCCTAATTCTTGCTTATTCAACTCTAAAAATACTCAGTTGTTCCAGTCACATTATTTACAAATAATCCAGGTTTTTGAGCTTACCTGAAAAATGCCTTCTTGGTTAGGATTTTTCTGGCTGAAAATATTTTCCCTTTTCTCTCTTTTGTTTTTACTTAGTGACACTTAATACATGTTGAAATGTCCTTGGAAACAGTTGTTTAAATCTCCATTGTAAAATTATTTTATTTTTGAAGCCTCTTCTGAGAAGTGCATGTATAGAAATATAATTTCCTGTCTGATATTATGATGAATATATTAAGAGCGTATGGGAAATTCAAAGGAATATTAAATAAATCACATTTGTATTTGTAGCACTAAGAGTTTGTATATGCTGAAATTAAATGATTTGGATGTTTAAAAATTCCATTTTGGAGGAATTTTGTTTTTCATGGATAAACTGAGATTTCTTTGTGTCCATGTTTATACTCATTTTAATTTATCTTTGAAGGCTTTTGTTTTTGGAAGGCACTTGATGTCTTATGGTGATCTTTAAGCATCCTGATAATAATAGGCTAATATTCTAGAGTTTAATAAGGAGGATAGTATTAATCCAATTCTCATTTCCTTATAGACCTGATTAAAGCCTTAGGAATTTAGTTTAGGAAGGTACATTCCCTCAGCTTTGTGCTAAAAGCTAGTGCCTTTCATGGGTGTTGGTTGAAGTATTGATTTTTTTACTGGTATATACTTTGTGTGTTTCATTTCTTACTATAAGCCCAGTTAAGCTTTTAGAGTTTGAATAGAGTAGTTGAAGTTTATTTGCATAGGTAGACTGGTATACTAATTCAGGTAAGATAATTTAGTTATTTAAATGGTTCATAGTTCTCTTTTTGGGGAAGGATTGTCAAGGTTTTTCTAAGGAAATGTAACTCCAGTTTTTTGCTAGAATTTTCTTTCCTCTAATTTACAGTAATTTACTCCAGCTTATGAGCATGTGTAGATCTCACCATATTAATTACCAATTTCACTCCTTGGTGGTGTTCCCTCTTACATAATAAGCCAACCACTAAACAGCTGCAGTGTCTCTCCACCTCCTGAGCCCACAGGCTCTTAGCTTTCCGTGTCTATCCCCTGACTCCCTCTAGTGAGTCTTTCCATTTACTACACAACGGCTTTCAGTGTCCCTCCACTTTTACACTTTAAACCTTTACTTGTTTTAGTTCCTCTTCATGTAATGCTTCGGCTTTCTTCACATGATTCAAGAATTAGGTGTGAATACTTGTAGGAGCCACTCTCTGATGGGCTCAGTGTTCCTTTCTCTGCTTTCATAGCCTTTGTGCATACTACTAGTTTAGTGTTTACCTTAATACGTTGTAGTTATCTGTTTATTTGTCCTTGTCCTTGTCTTCCTGTAGATGTGTGCTGTCCAAAACTGTAGGCACCAGCCAGAAGTGCCTATTTAAATTCATTTAAATTAAATAAAATTAAAAATTTAGTCTCTTAGTCACAGTAGCCACATTTCAAACGCTCAATAGCTACATGCTGTTCATGGTGACCATATTGAATTGTGCCGATGAAGAACTCTTCCCTCATTGCAGAAAATTGTATTGGACAGTGCTACTGTGTTATAAGCTTCTTGACAACTGGAACCCTATCTATTTGGTACTGCCAGTACCTAGCATGGTTCCCAGTACATAATAGGTATTCAATGCATGTTGTTCTAATAAAAATTAAATAAAACTAATAAATATTAATTTAAAAAACAAATGAAAACTAATTTAAAAAATTTCATTAAAGTGAAAGAAGTGAAAGGAAGAAATTGCAGAGTGTACTGGGTAACATACTACCAATATTTCCAAGATTTTTAGATGTTAGTCTGAATGGAACTTTTTAATATGAGGTCATTGATCACATCATTTGCTGACTAGTTCAATATGTTATCTATAAACTGGATCTAATGCATCTCAGTCCGTATGTTCCTGAAGGATACCTCATGATCTAAAATGCTGCATTAACTTTGTGGAATATAGCGTGTCAGAGAACTATGGCAGCGATTGTATTGCCATTCCACCCCCCCATTAAATATTTTTTATATTTTTTTAAATCACAGAAGTGATAGATGCTCATCGCAAAAACTTTGAAGAAAAATACGGAAATGTTTAAATAGAACATGAAAGTTTACCATTGCAACTGTACTCTTAACAGTTTAGTGTGTATCTTTTTAGATCTTTTCTGGTGATTATTAAGGTGCAAAAGTGATTTGTTGTCTTTGTTTTTAAGAAATATGCATTTTTCTGCAGCATGCATATTGTACTTAATGGAGTTATTTCCATGTCCCATCATTCCCCTGCCTCCTTCCCCAGAAGTAACCGCTAGTTTGAATTTTGTGTTGCATTCTTTTTATTTTTATATTTTACTACATATGTGTGTTTCAGTTTATGTAGGCACATCATTTTTTTATGTATTGTGTAGTAATTTTTTGGGAGGTGGAACCCTATATTCCATTATTTCGAATAGGAAAAAAAATAATTTCCAGGTCATCCAAAACTGTAAAGAATTTCCCAGATACTGCTAAAACACTCAACACCTATCCGATAACTCACCAAGGGTTTCTGCATAATATAAAGCATTTAAAACACAAGTTAACTAATTATTTAACACATACAAATGCATCAGTAGTTATGTTTCCATTCAGTATGCAAGAGAATTATATAGTACTGTGTACAAATTACATTTTTTTCTTTTGTACTGCAATAAAAATGTAAATAAGAAGTGAGGTACCTGTTTCTTTTCTTCTAAGTTATACATTATTGAAAATTTTTATCCTTTCTGCTGTCAGGATGCCACTTACAACTGATGGATCTTGAGTCATAGTTCTAACATTATTATGTAATGTTATAAGCTTATAACCTTCTGTTGATACCTTAGTATGATTAAAAACAACAACAGCATGTAAGCATCTTAGAATCTGTGATACTTAAAGTATGTTAAAGATACATAATGAATATAAAGAACACTTAATAAAATAAAATGAACAACAATTTAAAAAAAATGTTTACTTAGCAATTCAAGAGTTGTCAGAGTGGATCTGGTGCCTTGAGCCGAAAGCTGGAGGCTTTAGTCATTGTTGCTGTTTTGGTGTTGAGTTAAGGTGAACAAGAGTGAGCCCAGGAAGGAATTAGTTCAGAAATAAATGCCTGAAACCAACAAACTGCTTCACAGTTTACTCTTCTTTGCTCTTGAAACTCTTGGAAACAAGTGGCTGTGACCTATTGTCTGTAGCCAGAGATGAGGCAAGAAGATAGAAAAAGCTCACACTGGAAAACTAGGTCCCCTTCACTTGTGGTTCTACAACTCCTGCTAACATGAGGTTGCTCTTTTTTTTTTTTTAATTGATGATTTTGTTTGTTTGTTTGTTTATTTTTTTTTGTGAGGAGATCAGCCCTGTGCTAACATCTGCCAATCCTCCTCTTTTTTTGCCGAGGAAGACTGGCCCTGGGCTAACGTCCGTGCCCATCTTCCTCTGCTTTACACGGGACGCCACCACAGCATGGCTCGCCAAGCAGTGCGTCGGTGCGCGCCCGGGATCCGAACCAGCGATCCCCGGGCCCCCGCAGCGGAACACGTGCACTTAACCGCTTGCACCACTGGGCGGACCCATGAGGTTGTTCTTTTTTTTTTAATAATTTTATTTACTTATTTATTTTTTTTTCCCCCAAAGCCCCAGTAGATAGTTGTATGTCATAGCTGCACATCCTTCTAGTTGCTGTATGTGGGACGTGGCCTCAGCATGGCCGGAGAAGCGCCGGTGCGCACCTGGGATCCGAACCCGGGTCGCCAGCAGCGGAGCGCACGCACTTAACCGCTAAGCCGCAGGGCCGGCCCTTATAATTACTCTTTTGAATGTGATGCCCCTGCTCATGTCATGATCACATTCTCAGCAACACAAGTCATTTTGACTCCATGACCTATGTGTCATTCGTAGCTCCCCTTTCTCTTCTTCCTCTGACCAAGCAAGAACATCAAGTTAAATGAATTCCCAAGTTCCTCGTTGGTTGGCTCGTTATTACATGATGCTAACTAACAATGTTAGCTTTTCTTTGAATGCATTATATAGTCTGATACGTTTTTCGCTCATCTCCTGAAATCACCAAATGAGGTGACGTTTGTTTTCCAAAAAGCAAATTTCACCAAGGTACATGGTTTATGACACCCTTAGTGTCTTGGTAATTTTTTCACAGTGCCCCAAGCCAAAAGAAATACTAACAGCTCTGTTAAATTAAGTACTTAGGTCCAAGCCACTAATAGTAGTAATTCACATGATTATCTGACAGATATTACTGTTTCCCCAAGAAGATTTAAAATATCTGCCGACGCCCCTGTGTGTTCATTGTGGTTCTCCTGTTGAGAACTTAGGCCCTAGGCTTTTACACATGCAACACTGTGTTCTCTTTCAGAAAAATATTGTACATTTAAGTAATTTGCCTCAATCATGAATATGGAATGTATTCATCATTAACTAGAAAGTTAAAACGTTAGTGCAAAAATTTCTGTGAATCAAAGAAAATATAAAAGTAAGCAAAGTTATATATATATATTTTTTTTTGTGAGGAAGATCAGCCCTGAGCTAACATCCATGCCAATCCTCCTCTTTTTTGCTGAGGAAGACTGGCCCTGGGCTAACATCCGTGCCCATCTTCCTCCACTTTTTTATATGGGACGCCGCCACAGCATGGCCTGACAAGTAGTGTCAGTGCGAGCCCGGGATGCAAACCCGGGCTGCCAGCAGCAGAGCGTGCACACTTAACCACTATGCCACGAGGCGGGCCCCCAAAGTTATTTTTAAAATTATAATATTAGGTCTTGCTTAGATTCTGGGATGATTGCACCGATGGTGGCAGCTTAGTTTTTTTATTTTTCTGAATTCCCACATAAAAATAGAACAACTAGATGGCAAAACCAAACTTGGTGATAAGGTATCCCCATAAACCCAAAATATAAGCAGGTGATAACTAACAAAAAGACCTATATTTATTAGTTTTCGTGCATAGGAAAGTAGAGAGAAGCATTGGGGGATCTGGACCTTAGAGTAGAAGCACCTCAAAGTGGTGAACAGCCAATTTGAAAGCTGTAGTGTGGTTAGCCAATCTGAAATTGGGAGAAGTTTTGCCCACTTTGTTGGACCAGCATAAGGGACCTGTACTGAAGCCCACAGTGGCTTGAGCTACCTCTTTAAACTCTCAGGACTGACACACCACTGCTCTCTTCCAGGACCTGCTGAGGAGTTGTTTCTGGGAGTGGCATCAAAATTGAGGGGGATAGGACAACAGAGACAGAGAAAAGAGAAGGTCCAGATAAAAGTGGGAGAGGGGAACAGAGCCAGAAAATCTCAGAAAACAAGCAATTGTATTTTGAAACACTATATGAAAACAACAGATGAGGGAGCTTTATGAAGTTAGAAAAGTTTTCTGACCCAAGCCATATTCTCAAAATTTAGGAAAATTAAATTCACAAAAGGTCTTCCAGGATATATTTAGGGAGTGTTTGTACCAATTTTGAGTCCCATCAGCTGTGTTCATATGGATCTGACATTTGATAATGTCAAATTAAATTTTTTTTTTGAATTTATTGAGGTTGTGTTTGAGACATTTTTCCCTATTGAAATGAAATAAATGAAGATATTCTCCTATATCTTTTAAATGATTTTTCATTTTGTCTTTCATACTTAAATTTAATCCATCTGAAATTGATTTTTGTATATGGTGTGAGTTAGGAGTACAGTTTCTTTTCCTCAGTATATAGATATAATCAGTTGTTAGCATCATATATTGATTTGGGGGTGCCTTCCTCAACTAATCAGCAGTGCTAATTCTATTGTAAATCAAGTTTCTCTATATTCATGGATCTGTTTCTTATATTTTTATTCTGTTACTTTGATGTGTTTGTCTATGCCTGTACCAGTATCACATTTTTTTTAACTACTGTAGCTTGGTATTATTAAATCTTCATGTCTGTCTGTCCACCTTGGTCTTCATGAGTTGTCTTTACTTTCTTGGCTTTTGTTCAATGACACATTTAGAATTAAAAAAAAAAAAAGGTATTTTTATAAGTGGAATTGCATTGACTTTATTTTTGTTTGGGGAAGAATTGGGATGTTTATAATATTCTTCCTCTCCTTGAATTCATATATTGAGGTCTTCTGTATTTTCTCTCAATAAAATTTTACGTTTTTTTTTGTTCATAATGGACTTACACAAATCTTTAGTCAGATTTATGCATAAGTATTTTTTTGTTGCCTTTTTTTTGGTAAGTGGTATTTTTAAAATTATATTTTATAGGTGTTACTGTTTTATTGATGTACAGTTGACTTTTTAAATTGATTATTGTATTCATTAATGTTGCTAAACTTTTTTATTCTTATAATTAATCTGTAAGTTCTTTGGCGGTTCTCATGTAATAAACATAGCATCTGGAAATTACAGTTTTGATACTTCCTTTGTAATTTTTATAACTTGCATATCTTTTCTGAACTCACTAGTACTTCTGATACAATGTCTAATAGAAGTGTAAATAGAAATCTTTCTCTTCTTACTTGTCTTACAAGCTTTAAGTTGTCACCAGCAAGTAGGATGTTTGATGCAGAATTTTCTTTTTGTAGATAGTATGCTTTATCAAAGTAAAGAAATTATTCATAATGCTGCATTCTTAAATATTTTTCTCTGCAGCACCTTTTTCATTCTTAAGGCTGTTTACTGTGTGCCTTTCCCCTTTATTTGTCAGTCTTTCTAGAGATTTGTCCATTTTTACTAGGTATCAACTTTTAGTTTCATTTGGTTATTTTTTTAACTTATTTTTTGTTTTATATTCATCAGTTTATGCTTTTAATTTCTTTTTACTTTTTAGAGTGTTTTACTGTTCTTTAATGATAAGTGTTTGTAATTTTCCAAACGTGAAGTTTTTCTAGTTCTCTTTCTGTTGCTGATTTCTCATGTAACTCCCCTGTAGCTAGAGATTGTGGTCACTATGATACCAATTATTTGTTTATGTACTTGAACACCAAAAATGCAAATTGACCAATTGGTGGATGTATTGCTCTGTTTCTTTCCATTAGATCAAGTTTGTTAATCTTGTTGTCTTTATCTTCTGTACCCACAGATTTACTGTTATTATTCACATACTACCATTATTCATTCCTTTGTTTAGATTTGGATTCCACTATACCCTCCTTTATTTCTTTAATCATTGTATACATTCTCATGTTTAACATGTGGTAAATCCAGCAATTGGAAGTAGTCATAGATCATTCTAATGTCTTTTGTGTCTGCTGGTTCTCACTTAATGCCATCTTGTTTCTGTGTGTGTGTTTGTGTGGGTGTGGGTGTGGGTGTGTGGGTGAGGGGGAGAGAGAGAGGGAGAGAGGGAGAAAGAGAGGGAGAGAGAGAGTGTGTGAAGTTTACCATTCCATGTTTCCTAGAACTCTGTGGGAATTCTTTGAGCACTAGGTGGAAGGACATTTTTCCCAAGGGGATTTGCATTTGCTTTTGTCAGTGCCTAAGACAGAACCAATCCAGGACCAACCAAAAATAAAATGTTGGCTTGAGGTTGCAGTCCACACAGGTAATGCGAATTTGGGCTGGTTTATGGCTGTAGATTCTCAGAAGAGATTTCCATTACCTCCTTCTGCTTAGCATCAAAATCAAGACCATCACTAGGTCTTCTAATCGCTTTTCTATCTTGGGCAGATTCCCCTTTCGGGATATAAGCTTGTGGCTTTTTTGAATTCCAGCTTTTACTTTGTTTTTCGGTGCTGGATTTCTCTCCTTCCCTCCCAAGCTCAGCAATTCATTTAAAAATAAAAATGTAATCTCTGTGTTAGTTTTCACTGATATTTTGTTTACAGTGTATTCCCATCTGAGAATAATGCCTGGCGTGGGCTCAGTTAATATTTGTTGATTAGCTGAATTAATATTTAATGGAGCATTTTTAGTTGTTTTTGAGTGGAGCATTCTGTTTTATTATCTGCCATAGTACCAGAAGTATATATCTTAATTATTCTCTAGATCTCAGCTGAAATTTCACTTGTGAAGGGAAGCATTTCCTACTTAGACCTCTGTTATGTAGTCTCATTGTTCATTTAATTGGGGGAGAGGGATAGTCATTAGTGTTATTTCTGCTTTTTATCATCATCCATAACTGAAAACATTTGGTGATTCTTTTTCTTCCCATTCTTTCCTTCTTCTTTCTATCCCTTCTCTTCCCTTCCTTTTTTCTCTTTTCCCTTGTTTTTCTTCCCTCTCTCCCTTGCCTGCCTCCTTCCTTCCTCACTTCCTTTTCTTTCCTTTCCTTCCTTCTTTCTTTATAGTATCATTTTCCTTCTACCTGAAGGACTTTTTTTAAAAAAAAAAAAAAGTACACTTTTTTTCAATGCTTTTTTTTTTTACGTGTTGTAGCATAGGCAAAATTATTTAAAGTCTGTCAATTTTTAGTTAAGGAGTTTCACATGTGATTTCTTCCCCTGCTTATCACCTAGTTCCTCCAAAGTTTGAGTCATAATCTTCAAGGTAGCCTTTTTGAGAAGAACTTTTGCTGAAACCACAGTTGTCTTATCAGTCCACAGTTCTTTTACTTGGGCTTCTTTGATCTCCACTTGAATATGGACATACTTATGACATACTTACCCACCTATAATCTTTGGGATCCACTCTCTTCAAGTAATTTACGTCAGGGCCACTTTTAGGGTGAGAGTAGATCCATCTGCCTGGTTTTCAATTTCACACACCCTCTAAACATGAATAAATTCAAAGCATATTCACTCCTAAGCTATTACACCCTAGAATAGTATAGATCTTTGGGATATACCAATATTCAAGATTTTAAAAGTTTGACTATTTGATCCCTCATACTTTTAGTATCTCTGTCTTTTACTTCTTCCTTTCCCGCAGATCTAACAAATAGCTCTGTGAGTCTTGAAGCGTTTCCAATGACACGGGTCTATGCCCTGTTGGCATAGACTTCAACTAAAAAACATTTTTGTAATGTACTTCTGATGGTGGTGAATTCTTTTAGGTTTTGTGTATCTGAAAAAGTCTTTATTTCAGTTTCATTTTTGAAAGATTTTTGCTGGATATGAAATTCAAAGTTGACAGTTTTTTGTTTTCGTGCTTTAAAGATTTTGCTCCACTGTCTTCTGGCTTAGATCATTTCTGACAAGAAGTCTACTGACATTCTTATCTTTGGTCCTCTTTACATAATGTAACTGTTTCTCTCTGGCTACTATTAAGATTTTTTTTTTGTCCTTGGTTTTATACATTTTGATTACAATGTATCTTGGTATAATTTTCTTCATGACTCTTGTGCTTGATATTTATTGAGCCTCTTGAATTTGTGTGTTTATAGTTTTTATCAAATTTGGGAATTTTTTAATCCATTATTTAAAAAAATATTTATTCTGCCCCTGTTCTACTTTGAGGACTCCAATTACACATGTATTAGGTCGCCTGAAGTTGTCCCCACAGCTTAGTGATGCTCTGTTTATTTTTTTTAATTTCTTTTTTCTTTCCATGTTTTATTTAGGATAGTTTTTTGTTGCTGTTTTCAGGCTCACTAATCTTTTCTGCATCATGCCAATTATTCTACCTTTCAAATACAAAATGTAGCTATAATACCTTTTAATGTCATTGTCTATTAATCCGATCATCTATGTCATTTCTGGGTTTGTCTGTTGATTATTGGATTTTTTCCTCTCCGTTATGTGTTTTATTTTACTGCTTCTTTCATGCCTGGTAATTTTTGCTTGGATGCCAGTGCTTGGAAATTTTAGCTGTTCAGTGCTATGTATTTTTTATATTTCTGTTAATTTTCTTGGGGACACAATTAAGTTATTTAGAAGCTGTTTGAGCCTTTGAGACTTCTTTTTTTTTTAATTTTAAGTTTTGTTACACAAAACTGCATTAGCCTTTAGTCTAGGGCTAATTTTCCCTAACTAGAAGCTGTACTCTTCTGAGTACTCTCCCCAGTGCCCTGTGGGGACAGCTCTGTATGAGCTCTGGAGATTGTTCCCACTCTCTCTTTTCTGAGCCTCTGGTAGTTTCTTCACATACGTTTGCTGATCAATGTTTAACTGAAGACTCAAGAGGGACCGTATCCAGATCTCTAGAACTCTTTTCTCTTTGTAGCTCTCTCCTCTCTGGTACTCTGGCTTCTCACTCGAGCTGCCTTGGTCTACCCAAACTCTGAGCTACACTTCCTCAAGTGGCAGAGATGGCTGGGCTCCCCCAGGCCTCCCCCTCCCTGCTCCGCAGCCTGGAGACTTCTCCAGTCCATTGGCTGGGCAGCTGTAGGGCTCATTTCAGTTCTTTCTCTCCTCTCAGGGATCATTGTGTTGCACTGCCTGATGTTCTTTGTTTGAAAACCATTGTTTAATCTATTTTGCCCATTTTTTAAGTGGTTTCATGTGAGGTGGAAGGGAGTCCTGACTATGCCATCTTGGTTGAAAGTAGAAGTACTAAGATTTCATTTTTAAAAAATTTTATTTTGGTTGAGAAGATGCATGGAAAATCATTCCTGATACAGAGAGTAAGCTTTTGTGTCAGTATTCAGTCAGGGCTTGAATACTTTCTGTTGTGTAAGACACTAGGTGGTGTGCAATACACAGAAATGTCAGACCTGTTCTCAGCTCTTAGGTCATTTGGAAAGAAACATAAAACAGTACACTTGAGTAAATAAATTCCAGTTCATGTGTGGAGTCATTATAGCCGTGATTCTCTTTTACCCAAAGCAAAAAATTGGACCATTTCCCTCGAATTCCCTCCTTCAAGATTCCCTAGAGTCTAATAGACCCATAAATACAGTAGCCACGTATCTTTTCAGCTGAGGTAATAATTTTACTGCAAAATTCTGTGTTCTGTAGCATAGAATAGTATATTATCTCTTTATTGTTTAATCTGGATCAGTAAATTAAAGACATTATAGTACATGTGCTAATGAAAATAGGAAGGTATTTCTTTAAGGAAAAAGAAAAGTAAAGATCTTTCCTATTTAGAACCAGAAATGCTGAGAGAGACTGTGTGGGGCATATGAAATTTTAAACGTTTTCTTCTCCTGGGATAAAGGCAATGTAATAAAGCTGAAAGAAAGTGATTGGTAGAGTGAAGGACCCTGATTTTGAGACATTATTTTTCACTTGCTACCTTTATCACTTTGGGCCAGTTATGTAAAGTCTTTGACACTATTCGTATTTAAGAGTGAGATCTTTAAAAGATGATTGGTTTATTTGTAGAGCATCTCAGTTAACCAAGATAGTACAGAAGAAATGAAGGAAGAGCACTATTATAACATCACAGTATCAGGTCCCGCAGGCAGTGCCACGGATGAATGCTGTAATTAGTGGGCAGAAGTTTAAGGACAAACAGGTATTTGCATACTCTCCAAGTACTTCTTTCAAAACATTTATTGTTTAAAAAGAGAAAATAGTAATTTACAGTGGAGAAAACTGGCAGATGCACCAGCTTAACCAAGATCAAAGTTAAGATCACCTGTTATGAGACATACTGACATCACATGCGCCTCTGTAGTGATGTGGCTTTAGAAATGCATAACCTCCATCATGTAGTCCTGAGAAAACAACAGGCACACCCAAATTGTAGGACATTTTACAGTGCAGTTACATCAGTGTGACTGATGCCATCAGTGTTGTGAAATACAAGGAAAGCCTGGGGAATAGGCCGAGGTTGCAGAAGACTAGGGAGATGTAAAACACAGTGTAATGTGGATCCCGGGATAGAACAGGACGTTTGTGGGAAACTGGTCAAATCCATATAAAGTTGTTGAGTTAATAGCTAATTTCTCAGTTTTGAACTTGTACTGTGGTTATATAAGATGTTACCACTAGGGGAAGGTGGAGTATATGGGAACTCGACTGTTTTTTGCAACTCTTCTGTGAGTCTAAAATTATTTCCAAGTAACAAGTTTTTTAAAAACGGTAACAGCATTTGTGGACGGAGGTTGTTAAAATGTAGTTGAGTTAGCTTTTTCTCATTGGAGAGAGCCTCATTTTGATAGTGTTTGACATTCCTTTCTCTGGAGCAATTCAGTTTTTCCACAGAAAACATATAGTTTCAAGGTAGGGTAGAGGGGTGGTTTTTACATCTGATTTGTGGCGTTCTGTAAGCAGGTTAAGGAAAGAAAGCTGAGGATCCCACAGTTCAGAATGTAGGTCTTCATGTCAATTGTCAAGCCCAGTCCTCACCCCTCACCCACCTTTTGGCTAAGTTCCAAATTTGGAGCCTATCCACTTGAGTTTTTCTGGAGAATAAATCTTTGGTATCTTTTTGGGATTGCAGGGGCTGAGTATTGTCCATGATCACTGTGAAAAGGAGACATCTTCAGTCTAACTCCTTTATAAGACTATTCTTCTGAGCCCCAATTTGAGGGAAAAGTAACCGTCTTATAGAGGTGTTGTTATGATGAAGTGAGGTAATATGTAGAAAGTGCCTTGAGCAGTACTTATCATTTGGTAAACACTCAGTACATGTTAGTGCTTGTTTGTACCAGGCCCACTGCGTAAGACTGTTTGTTCAGGAGGGCACTGTTAACCAACTCAGGAATGCATATTCCCGTGGACTACAGTGCAGCCCAGTGGCTCTAAGTGGTATAATTCTTGTAGTGGGATTTTATGATAGAAAAGAAACGTGTGTTGTCTTCGCATATTAAACTGTAAGTCTGAAATACTCTTGAAACAACTTCTAAGAAAAGGTACTCTAATTGGAGAAAAAATTTGAAAATGGAAAAAAAATTTTTTAATCTCCAGATCCTTATCTGGTGTGGCATTCTAACCACTGAAGTTTTCTGGTAGTCTATTAGGTATTTTGGAAGTGGTTGTCAATTTCAGTGGGAAGAGGCATTAAACAATTTTATTCATATATGTTTCAGAAATATAAAATTTAACATTTATTTTTCAACATAATTCCATTACTTTTTGAAATGATGGTTATGCTCAAATTTTTGCATGTGCTGTGAGCGCCTCATTGGTCAGTTAGTGTCAAGTAACACTCAAGTAACAGTGTGCATGAAGGAAGAAGAGGGCATATTCATGATATGGGCCTACTCTGTGCCAGGCACTGTTCCAGATCGTATGAAAATAAGATCTGTTCTCATGGAGCTAACATTTTAAAGCATAGGAAGACATTAGACAAAATAAATAAAATGCATTGTGTATAAGACATTGATACATGCTATGGAGAAAAAATTAAAGTAGGAAAGGGGATAGAGAGTGCCAAGGGGCTGGAGAAAAGGGTAGTGTAATCTTAAATGGGGTGGACAGGGAAGTTCTCACTCAGATGACTCAGAACTGAAGTGAGGTGAGGAAGGAAGCCATGGAGGTATCTAGGGAGAGCATTCCTGGAGGGTACAAGTGCAGAGGCCTGGAGACAGGGGTAAGCCAGATGTGTTTGAGGAGCAACAAGGGGGGTCAGTGTGGCCGGAACACAGTGAGAGAGGGGGATGTCGTCTGAGGCCTCGAGGCCACGGTGATGGTGCAGGGAGCCATGTAGAGGTGTTTACACCTCTGCTCCCTTTGACTTGGGTGTTCTTTATTCTGAGCACCAAGTGCATGAAGATGTGAGAGTGAGAATGTAATATTTCGAGCACATTACACAGTAGATGCTCACTGAATGTTTACTGAATTACTTTAGATCACAAGATGTTTAGAAGTATTTTGAAGGTCCTGTGTTCCCTTGCTGAAGGAATGCTTTTCATTTTTAACTGTTTCATGTAACATAATTCAGGATTTGGGTACTCTTCTGTATTTAGTTTACTGATTTAAAATATTTGCCAGCTTCAATAATATTTATGTCACTGAATAGGTGTTATCTTTAATTAGCTTAAATAAACATCTATTTTTATTAGCCTTAGTATTCATAATAGTCAGAATCTAGTTTTCTTTGAATCAGTAATTCACTATATTTTATATTAAAACAAGGTTTCACATTTTTTTTGTGTGTGAGGAAGATCAGCCCTGAGCTAACATCCGATGCCAATCTTCCTCTTTTTTGCTGAGGAAGATTGGCCCTGGGCTAACATCCGTTCTGATCTTCCTCTACTTTGTATGGGACGGTGCCACAGCATGGCTTGACGAGCGGTGCCTCGGCGCACACCTGGGATCCGAACCTTCGAAGCCCCTGGGCCACTGAAGTGGAGTGCGCACGCTTAACTGCTGCGCCACCGGGCCAGCCCAGGGTTCACATTTTTATAAAAGTGAATAAATCACATTTAAGTCCTATATTTAGATTGATTTCTTTAAAAGTCTTTATGTTTGTCTCTTTATCATTTAGTTTGATTAAAGTTATTTTAATTGAGGGGTCCTTATTTGTTTTTATCAGAGTGGAACACTTTTAAGAAATTCATTTCCTCCCAAGGAATGTACTTATGCCAAAGGTTATCCCTGGTTTTTGAAAAGCTCACTGGTCCACTTTTAGGAATTTAAATACGTGTGTATAGTCCAGCTGTCATTCTGCTGGTTGATGGTATTAACGTGTACTAGAGCCTTAGATTTAGTATTGAGTGCTTAGGAGAGCAAGAAAATATACAAGGAGCAGTTAGGCAGAATATTTTAATGTATTGTATTAGATGTTTTTATGGCCAGGTAAGCCCTATCCTTTCATTTTCCAGAAAAGTGTGCAAGTTTATAGAAAGCTCTGCCCTGCTCCCCTTTTTGAGTAGAACTTTGAATCAGTCTGAGAGAAGATTCTGGGATTGGGGAATAATGAAGATGTGAACAGGGAGTCATAATGTTGAAACTGGACATTGCGATCTTTATAGCGTGATTTCCTTATTTTTCAAAGAGCAGAAGAATCCCATCGTTTATCATGTTCTGGTTGGACTCCGTTTGCTGGAGTTTGAGCTTCAGAGCCATGGTGTCATCCCTGCTGTAGTATCTCAGGGGAGCTCCTAGTGTGGGGCTGGTGCCATGGCTCACCCTCCAACCTTTCCTTCTTCACTTCAGCCTCCAGCTCTGAGCTTTCCAATCCCCAGAATAGCAAATGTTGAAAGAAGTTGTGCAGGTAAGTATGTGGTGGGAAAGGCTGGGGGAAAAACGGTACTATCATCAGTATTTTGAGGGTGGGTGGTGGGCTGTTTGTTAGTTTAAAAATATGATGTTGCATATAAATTATTTTTCTCATAAAACTATCACAAATTATTCAATAAAAAGTCTAGTGTTCTAAGAAATCTACTTCTTGTCAGATGTGAAATAGGGAACATCTTAAAATGAATAAATCATTAATATTGTAATAGAAAAGAAGGGTGTTAGATTTTCTTAAACTTACATATTCTCCACAGTGCATAGCAAGAACAGAAAACTCCTTTTCAGATAAGAAATTAAGAAAAAAAGTTGAGGAAGGCATAAATCTGTAGATGAAAATTTGCCACATGTAACTTGGTCTCAGAAGGAGGCAAGTTTTAGTTTCTTTTCACTAGCTTTAGACATGCTGTTCTTCTCTTTTCTAAGGTTTTAGGCAGGTAGCTATGTTTTTTTTGTTTTTGTGAGGAAGATCAGCCTTGAGCTAACATTCATGCCAATCCTCCTCTTTTTGCTGAGGAAGACTGGCCCTGGGCTAGCATCTGTGCCCATCGTCCTCCACTTTATATATATGGGATGTTGCCACAGCATGGCCTGACAAGAGGTGCATCGGTGTGCGCCTGGGATCCGAACCCGGGCTGCCAGCAGCGGAGCGTGAGCACTTAACCGCTACGCCACGGGGCTGGCCCCTGGTAGCTGTTTTTAATCTCTGCAGGAATAGATACTTAAAACATCTTTTTCTTTGAAGTCTAGATGGGAAGACTGGAACATTTCTATTCATCTCTAGGTTCAAGGTTAACAAAAATAAGTATAAAGCAGCGAAGGCATGATATCTGGTACAAAGTTCAGCAAATATTTACTGAATTTGTGTGTGTGTAAAATGCCAACACTCTTGGCATTTTCTGCTTGTCTGCCTTGTACTGAAAGCCATAGTCTACATTACAGATTTTTTTTAAATTATTTAATTTAATTTATTTATTTATTTATTTTTTGTGAGGACGCTCAACCCTGAGCTAACATCCATGCTAATCCTCCTCTTTTTTTTTTTTTTTTTTTTGCTGAGGAAGACTGGCTCTGAGCTAACATCTATTGCCAATCCTCCTCCTTTTTTTCCCCAAAGCCCCAGTAGATAGTTGTATGTCATAGTTGCACATCCTTCTGGTTGCTGTATGTGGGACGTGGCCTCAGCATGGCCGGAGAAGCAGTGCGTCGGTGCGTGCCCGGGATCCAAACCCGGGTCGCCAGTAGCAGAGCGCATGCACGTAACTGCTAAGCCATGGGGCCAGCCCTAATGTTACAGATTTTTTTCTTAATGCATAATTTTTAGAAATAATTTTGCAGCAATTTAGTCCTGGGTCTGCACTACTTTGTTTACTAATACTGTCCTTTTAGGCTCTTGCTTCTCAGAAAGCCTTCAAAAATTGTTTCTTTCATTATCCCAGATATATCCTCTATAATTTTTTTTTTTTTTTTTTTGGTGAGGGAGATCAGCGCTGAGCTAACATCCAGCGCCCATCTTCCTCTACTTTATATGGGACGCCGCCACAGCATGGCTTGACAAGCGGTGCATCCGTGTGCGCCCGGGGTCTGAACCTGCGAACCCTCCGACCACCGAAGCAGAGCGCGTGCACTTAACCGCTACGCCACCGGGCCGGCCCCTCTTTTATAATTTTTATTCACCTGATTTCTAGATTCTTTTTCACATAACAAGACATTCAAAATTATACCCAGGAAATATAAACTTAATATGGCCTATGATTACTAACATTTCTTCAGAGAAAGTATGTCAAGCTTAAAGAGATTAGGACACCAAGTATTTGGTATTTCGGGTCTCTAAACAGATCCTCAGAATATAGGATCCTAGGCAATGTATCTCTCCTTTTACTCTCGTAAGTTCTACGGTTTTTTTTTTTTTGTTTTGTTTTTTTTAAACTGGGAGCTTTGTAGAATACATAGCCCCCAGAAAAGCAGACCGTACGTCCAGTTTCTTCTGGATTCCCTTCCTCTCTCCTTCTTTGTTAGACCAGGCCCCCCAGGCCCCCTTTAGGATTGGTTTAAGATATTTACCCTCATTAAAAAATTTCCTTTATGCTTAGAGGATTTGTTTTGCATCCTTAACTTAAAGGTTTTCTGCTGTTACATGTCCTTCCACTTGTATTTTATAAATTTATGTCCTAATATTTAAGGATAAAGTACTGCTTGTTTTAATTTTAGGCCCTGTTGTGTGAGTTCTCAACTCTAACTTACTGCTCATAAGGCATACCGATCATAGTTGATTGTTTAGTTGGTATATGACTGTATATTTTTTTCTGTGGATTAGCACTTTTTGAATTATTAGAGTTTTGGTTTTGGGATGATGCACCTTTTTTTTTTTTTTTAATTTCATTCATTTATTTATTTATTTTTGTGAGGAAGATCAGCCCTGAGCTAACATCCAATGCCGATCCTCCTCTTTTTTGCTGAAGAAGATTGGCCCTGAGCTAACATCCATGCCCATTTTCCTCTACTTTATATGGGACGCCGCCACAGCATGGCGTGATAAGCGGATGCGCCCGGGATCCGAACCAGAGAACCCTGGGCCACCAAAGTGGAATGCGAGCACTTAACCGCTTGCACCACCGGGCCGGCCCTGCACTTACCTTTTAAAGCTTTTATATGTTACTGGTTCAAGTTTGAATCTTTATAAGGCACGTTGATACAGGTGATTTTAAGATTTTGGAAAACCACAAAATCTGTTTCTTTAAGTTGAAGCATGCTCAACATATTCTCCCTAAACAAAGTCAAGCTGATAGTGGCATTTATAGACTTTTTGGTAACACTCTTTGTAGATGTTTTGGGAATATCATCTGAGTAAAACAGCTTCAGACCCCAGATTTCAGCAAGAACGGTCTTTGGATTGGGAAGAATGACGTGTTCTCTTCTCTCTCTCCATGTGCCTTCTCCATCTTTTTCTCAGGCCTGGGCTACCCGGGTGTTTTTGGATGAGACCTCTTATAAAATATTCCTGTAACCACTGGAAAGAACTCTGTGCCAGAATATTTACCTGCTCTCCAAAATAATGACTGTGTGGATATGTTACATATAGCTCCTAGTTTTCTGCTGAATCCCATTTCCAGCCTGAGTCGTTTCCTCTGCATCTACTTGTTAACTGTTTTTTCAGTATTCATTAAGGCTTTTATTGCTCATTTATCAGTCCTTCTGCATTTGCTAAAACTATGTCATGATTTACTTTTATTTATTTCCTTGCTATTGATTCAAGTTGATGAATTTAGAAATTCTACCTTTAAAATTTATCTAAACCTTCACTTTTCCTTAGATCCATCCTAAGCAGATTCATAAACTCTTCATTATACATTTATCATATTATAAATATCACAGTATTCTAGAACTAGTAGGTCTTCAAGAGTAATGTACTTTTTATATGAGGAGAGAAAGATAATGTTCCTTTTCTAAGATTTTCAGATGCTAAATTCTTGGTTCTTTGAGAAGCTAGGTTTTTTTTTTTTTTTTTTTTTTTTGGGATGATGTATGTGCCCTTTTGTCCTTTATTTAAACCCATTTCGTTTTTTAGTGTTTTTTCAGGACTGAAATAAAATTAGGATTATTTATAACAGTCATGAAGCAGGATTGGTAGCTAAGAATGCTATTACCAGAGAATACTGCTAAAACAAAAATTCCTTGGGTGATAAATCTTTCTAGATTGTAGTATATAATATTTGATATAGGAATATTCTAGTTCCATAGAATTTGGACAGTCTCTCAGTGAGATTAGACTTTTCAGCTTTTCCTTCTAAAGGACAATAATAAAAAATACCAGATTATTATCTTCAGATATTATGGCTTCTCGTGATTGGTTTCAAGTGTTGATTGACTGCATCTTGATAAAGGCAGATAAATGTTAATGGCAATTGGCTGTGATTTTTATTAATTAGTTTCTGCCTACTTTGTAGACAGCAGAGAACTTGTGCGTATATGTATGTGAAGTGTTTGTTGATAGTAAATGTGGAACTGGGAGGGGAAAAGTAAGCAAGAAGTCAAAGTCTGTATTCAGCAATGAGGGTGAATTAGTATAATCTTCATTGGGGAAATGGAGTAAGAAAGAACCCCCCCCCCCCCCACTGTATGACCTACAGTTGGTGCTCTTTATCCTTTATAATACAAGATGACTGCAAAGTTCTGTTGCTAGGAGTGAAACATTGTTGGCTGTGAAGAGGTGAAAAGTCTTCGTACTTGAATGTTGTGAAATAGTTGATTCTGTGATGGGACACGTGTATTAGCACGTTAACAGTAGAACTCCTGGCTACATTAAGAGAGGATCCACAAGAAAAAAGTTGCCATTAGGGATTTATTCTTGTTTTAACCCAGCTTCTAGATCTTTCCTATATATTTAATGCTACAATGTGTATTTCAGTAGCTTATAATGAAATTTAGAGTTTTGTTATAATCATCCTAATTCCTTGAAGGATTAAATTATGTTCACTGTATTTAGAAAGTACTTAAAAATATTAGTTCATTTGGAATATGGACGCAGTAATTACTTTTTTTTTTTTTTTTTTGTGAGGAGATCAGCCCTGAGCTAACATCCGCCAATCCTCCTCTTTTTTTTTTTTTGCTGAGGAAGACGGCCCTGGGCTAACATCGGTGCCTATCTTCCTCCACTTTATATGGGATGCCGCCACAGCATGGCTTACCAAGCAGTGCGTCGGTGCGCGCCCGGGATCCGAACCAGCGAACCCCGGGCCGCCGCAGCGGAGCGCGCGCGCTTAACCGCTTGCGCCACCGGGCCGGCCCCCAGTAATTACTTTTTAATTGGTGTAATAGTGTTCTTTCTTTTAAGCATAATTTTATTATAAAATTAATGTAACTTTCTCTAAAATAAATACGATCATTCTGGTACAGACTGAGTTTGTTTCACATACCTCTTGGCAGTCCATTCTCATTCTGCTTAAAGAGATCTTTTTGATATGCACACATATTTGATTGTGGCATCCTCTACTTACCATTGTTCACCACAGAATAAGTGGTGAACTTTTTTTTTGCCCCCCCTTTTTTGCCCCTTACTGCTTCTCCCATCATGAAGCTTACAGTTTGGGGAGCATACACACATTTAACTATTAGTCGTATGTGTGAAAGTCAGTGTACCTCAGTGGTTAAAAAGGGAGACTCGAGCAGGTTCTCTGAGTTCATATCCCATCTCTTGTCACTTATCAGATATGGATCCTTGGGCACATCAGATATATGACCTTGGGTAAGTTACCCAACTTCTCCGGCTCTCAGTTTTCTCATCTAAAAGTAAGGACTACAGGGCTGGCCCCGTGGCTTAGCGGTTAAGTGCTCGCGCTCTGCTGCTGGCGGCCCCGGGTTCAGATCCCGGGCGCGCACAGATGCACCACTTCTCCGGCCATGCTGAGGCCGCATCCCACATACAGCAACTAGACGGATGTGCAACTATGACATACAACTATCTACTGGGGCTTTGGGGGAAAAAAATAAATAAATAAAATTAAAAAAAAATTAAAAGTAAGGACTATATAAGTAAATACATGAGGATCACATAAGTAAATTATGTAATTATTACTAAGTAGATTCTGAGGATTACATAAGTAAATACATTTTAAAGCATTTAGAATATATTGCCTGGCACATAGTAAGTGGTCAATAAAAGTTATTTTTTATTTATAATTTTAGCTACGATAATGTATTTTCAATGACTGTGTTTATTAGGGGTCCTAACTTAGTGTGAAAGTTTCAAAGAATGGGAGAAAGAGCATTCTTTTTTTTTTTTTTTGTGAGGAAGATCAGCCCTGCGCTAATATCCGTGCTAATCCTCCTCTTTTTGCTGAGGAAGACCAGCTCTGAGCTAACATCTAAGATTGCCAATCCTCCTCCTTTGTTTTCCCCCAAAGCCCCAGTAGATAGCTGTATGTCGTAGTTGCACATCCTTCTAGTTGCTGTACGTGGGACGCCGGCCTCAGCATGGCCAGAGAAGTGGTGCGTCGGTGCACGCCCGGGATCCGAACCCCGGGCCGCCAGTAGTGGAGCGCACGCACCCAACCGCTAAGCCACGGGCGTCCCAGAAAGCATTCTAAGTAGAAGTATCAGCATATGCAAAGGCCCTGAGGTGGAAAAGAACTTGTGTTTGAGTAACTGAAGGTGTGGTAGCAGTTTAGTGGTGGCAGGGGACCCATGGAGAGAGTTAAGGTCAGAGAGGTTACGTAGGGCCTTGTAACCCTTATTATTGATTTGGAAAGCTGTTGAAGCATTGCTGATATGGGAGAGTAGATGTGAGTGGAGTAAGAATGGATTAATAAAGACCTGTTTGGAGGATGCTAGAGACGCTTGTGCTAGAAAATGATAGAGATGGAAAGATATGGATGTTCGAGTTAATCTGATCAGCTTGAGTTTTAATTGTCAAAGATCACAGGGGTTATGGATGGCATTTTTAGATATAATTATGAATAGGAACAACTGTGAATAACACGGTGTAGGCTGAGACATAAGGTTTGTGTTGGGTTTTGAGATAAGTACTGCTGCAGAGTTCTGTTACCGTCACGATCTCAGGAATCTTGGTCTGCACCTCTAGGGAGGGGAAGTTAACAAGAGTTGCAGGAACAGGAGAGTGATCGCGTCAGTGCAGTGGTTGTTCATGTGGCACCGTAATGAAGTGGTAGTTGAGAAGTCTGGCTTAGTCCGTCACCTAGATTTTTGCACCTCGTTTTCCTGCCTGCACTGTTGCCCTCTTAGCCTGGCACTGAAGTCCAGCCTGCTGTTCCTCACCACCTCTCACCCTCCTTCCAGGCATCCTCCCTGTTGGCTGTATTGAAAGTTTTGTTGTTTTCTGGTGTTTCTCTCATATCTGAGCACATGAGCCTGCTTTCTCTCATGCCAAAGTTTACTTCCACCTCCCACACTTCCCCCCCCCTTTTTTTAATCATGGCTTTGTTCAAACATTGCTTCTTTTATAATAAAATCTTTCAGTCTGTTTCCCTCCGACCAAGTCAGATATTCCCTAATTTGTGTTCCCAAAGCACCTGTACAGATTTTCATATTGTAATTATTTATTTACAGGCATGTCTCCTAGCTAGTCTGTGAGCTTGTTGAAGACTTGGGGCTATTACTTATTCAGCTTTTGTGGTCATTAGCACAATTTTTGGCATAATTCATTTAGTAAACCCTCAGCATGTTCATTGAAATGTGAAGGAAGACCAATCAGGAGGCTAAAAAAAAAGCCAGCCCAGAGCTTACACTAACTAAGGTGATGATAGGAAGAATGACGAAAACAGATGTGAAAGCCACTGTGAAGAAAGGATAGAACGTGACGGAGGTGCAGAAGAAAGCAGGAGAAAGTAACTCGGAAAATCAGTTTTACATATTAATTTAGTTGATTAAATTGTACTTCTCAGGTAGAAATGTCTAGCAGCACTTTAAAATATGCTGCTAGGACCTGAGTTAAGACTGGAATAGATTTTGAAATCAACCTACATTTGTTTGCTATCAAGAAGAGGACAATTCTGCCATGAGATGTGTTTCTGTTCCCTGGGAATAGGATTCCGTGCCTGGGCCAGCATCTGCCAGCATTATAGACAATAAATGGTTTCAGAGTAAATTCCTCTCCAGAGGCCTTACTGAAGGAAATTGGTGTAAGATTAAATATCATCCTGCCTTGGATATGATCTGAGTCTGTTTTTCTTGCTTTCCTATTTATCTTTATGTACATGTATGTGTCTCTATATATATATGTATGTATTTGTATACATATTCTCTCTCATACACACACACACACACACACCGTTTCAAGTCTCACTTGTGAAGTATCCTAGTTCTGCTTCCCTGACTGTTCCAGAAGCTCTAGGCCTTGTCTCTTACTCCTCTTTCCTAATTGCCATTCGTCCACCTGGATTAGGACCCTTTTTACCAGTCTTCTCTGAAGTTGTTGGTTAAAGATGATCTCTAGTTTGCGGTTTTGCAAATTCTTTTCCTGTGCTAATTCTGATTTACTGCATTTGGCTTTGAAATATACTGTATTTAAATATTATACCTTAGGAAGTCATAGCCAGTCCAGATTGAATAATGAAGTATCCTGGGGAAATCCAGCTTCCATGCTGCCTCTCAGTTAACCCCCCTCTACTGCTTCGTTTTGAAAACTTTCTTTGGTGGAGGGTAGGGGTGGGGGGAGGGAGTCAGGCTGATAGAAAGGATTTAGTGTAAGCTAATCTATGTGTGTGTGTGTATATATATATATATATACTTTATGCTTAGTTCTTGAGGAATCAAAGGAAAGATAGTGTCTTGACTAAACGCTTTAGGTCTATGTTCAAAAAAGGCTTAAGAAACATTGCTTTGGGTTACATATATATGTAATACTCTCTCGGTAAAATCTCAGTTTTTTTTTTTATTTTGGTGAGGAAGATTGGCCCTGAGCTAACATCTGTGCCAGTCCTCCTCTATTTTGTGTATGGGATGCCACCACAGCATGACTTGAGGAGCGGTGCATAGATCCTGGGTCTGCGCCCAGGATCCGAACCCGCGAACCCGAGGCTGCCAAAGCAGAGTGCGTGAACTTAATCACTACGCCACCAGGCCGGCCCCTAAAATCTGTTTTTACTTCTCCTTTGTTATAACATCTGGTATGAGAGTTGAGAGAGAAGGTGGTCAGTTAGCACAAGTAGATGTTAAGCCCTTGATACGTTTGCTTGAAAAAAGCTGACAGATTGTACATACCAAAAACTCGGACAAATTTTATATGTAATATAAAATGAAGTGTGCTTTTATTTTTAAATTAGTTTTTAAAATTTCCATTTACCAAGTTGACTTTAATTTATATGGCATAACCAGTGATTTCAACATCTTTCAGTATAGTGTTGATACATTCTCTTTGAAATTGATAAAAATTGATTTTTAGGTTCCTTTGATTCCTGCTTATTCTCTTCCAGGAGGTAATGTGAATACCTTACCCTTTCATATCCATCCATCTGTCCATCCGTTAGTGTCAGCTCTCCCTCCAAATATATCCTTTATCTGACTGCTTGTCACCCTTTCTGCCGCCACCACTGTAGTCTGAGCAGCATCGTCTCTCGCCAGCTGCCTGTCTGCTTCTACTCTTGTCCCCTTTTTTGTCCGTTCCTTACAAAGTAGCTACAGTCCTTTAAATATATATATATATGCCAAATTATGTCACTCTTAAACTGCCCCCAAACCCTCTCTTGGCTTCCCAACTCACATAGAGTAAAATGAAGTCTCTCAGGCCTGCAAGGCACTGCGTGCTCTGGCCTCCACCAGTGTCTCTGAATTCAGTTCCTGCCGTCTCCACCAAGTTCCTGTGGCTTGAGCCTCACCACGGAGGGATATTCCTGCTCCCTCTGTATGGAGTGCTGTTTCTACAGGTGTTTGCCTGGTTGGTTCCCTGACTTCTCTGCTTGATGGTTGTCTTCCCAGTTTCACTCTTCCTGGCTATTCTAAAATACTTTCCTACTCTATTCCGTCATTCTATGTGGGATAAAGGACAGGCCCTTTAAAATTAAATAAAACTAGCTTTTATGAAAACTTACTATGTTGTGTTTTTTTTTTCCTCTCTGATTTTGCTGTGGATCAGAGAATTCTTTGTTTCATTCCAGTACCAGCCCCCGGACTGGGGATTACATTTGGAGAGCAGAGTACTACTGCACTCTTACCTCTATTTTTTGCTGAAGTCATGTAAGAGTAATTCGTATTTTCACTGATGTGTAATTTCTGTCTTGAAGCACATGAAACAAAAAAGAAGTTCTGCATGCTTGTGTGTTTTCTCTCTCTCTTTATCTCTGGCACACACACACAATGAGTCTGGGAAAATCTGGTATTGATAGAAGAGGAACATGTCTGTTTTCCTTTGAGGCATTTCATATGTTTGGTTTTGCTTTCAAAACAGTAAAACTTCTTGGCACAATATTAGCAGGAAGTTTTTTATTCTATACAATGAATTTCAGTTTTGGAATTCTAGGAGTCTGTAATTGGTTTTGATGATAAATGTATAAAAATTGTCAAAAAAAAGAGTTTACTTTGTATGCATGTAAGTTAATGTATGTGTGTAAAATTTGATGAGATACACTGGTACTCTTCTGAAATTTTATTGAATTCTGTAAGTTTCATGCTGTTTTACCATATATATCGTTTCTTAGAATTCAGTAGTAATGGTCCTTTAAAGAGAATTAAATGTATTCTTTTGCTGGCAAAACAAACTTTTAAAATCTCGTATGTAATACATCTTCATTTGCAGACTATACAGTGCTTCTTTCCACTGTTAGATTTCTCAAATAAAACTCACTGAAAAACACTTCTTTTTCTTGGTAGGGACCACTTAGGGCATTGGTAGATAGACGTGTGGGATCCTAGTTGCTGAAGTTACTTTCAGAATTACAGAGTAGCTCTCATGAGATTCACCAGAGTCCACTGCCCAAAGAACATTCAATATATGCTAAATATTAATCCAGGCTTTAAAAAGCCTTTTTGTCTTTCACACCTAAAGAGATTGATTAATAGCCCAAAAACATATACCAAAATGATGGTTAAGCTGTCCTCAGACTGTCATTCATATTTAACTGAATAGCTTTTTCTCAGACCTCAACAGGAAGAATAGTTAAATATTTGAGTTTCCTACAAATTTAACAGGGAACTTAAGATATAAAGCAATTATTAAATAGTATGGGTGCTTTCAACAAACTTGCACGTAAAATTTGGCCTTTAAAGTCTGCAACATATTAGTTTACCATGTCTACTGATAAACCATAGTAATTTACAGTGTTTCATTCTGAAATAAGTAGAAGAAATTGTTCATTTCTTACTTACAATTGAAGAAAATATCTTTGTTCATAATGAGTTTACAAGACATGTCAAATTTGATGTTTTTCCCCAAAATTTTTGTGAAAAGATGTAGTCACCACGTATTCAGGTCTTTACAAATCTCTCCTATCATGACTTTTGAATTTACTTTGAACTACAAAATTCTGTTAGAGGGAAGACACATTGACCTTAAATAACCTCAGTCGATTGATAGTTTTGGAAACCTTAAGAAAAAAATAAATAAAAATTAGCACGGATTTAGTAATTATTTATCTTGCTGTGGGCTCAAATTACTAATGTTAGATATGGTAAATACTTAAAAAACAAAAGGTTAAATAAATCAGGTTACATATTGGAGATCATAAATTTACACCAGGATGATGAATGAAAAAATTATCCTGCTGTTATATGAGTAGGTACTTGTGGTTTGAGATAAAACTTTCCAGTATGTCATTATACACTGGCTCAAAAAATGCTATGTCTCAATGAACTTAGATTGTAAGTGAAGATGATACACTGGAAAACAGGTAATTTAAGAAGTAGATATAGTAATGACAGAGACACTAATGTTGAAGATGCATATGAAGATTTTGAATAATTAAATCCAAACTTAATTTTTAAAAAAATCTTTGTATTGGCAAATTATATTAGGGGTTATTATTTTTCAAGAATAAGTGATATTTTTTTCTTTTAAAGTAAGTGGAATTATTGCATACAATAGGCTTTGAGCTTCTCTTAATTTTAGGACCTGGAATTGTAAACATTTAATACTAGTGGATTGTTATAGTCAGATTTATGACTTTCTCCCGTGCCCCATTAAATGCCATTAGGTGATCTGTGTCTTCATCTTAGTAGTGCTCCCTTTATTTTTTGTTTTCCATATAGGAGTAAGGTAAAGCTTGACATTTTCCGAAGTATTACTCTTGACAAAACTAATATTTTTGTTTAGGTGACAAACAGCATGTTTGGTGCTTCAAGAAAGAAGTTTGTAGAGGGGGTCGACAGTGACTACCATGATGAAAACATGTACTACAGCCAGTCTTCTATGTTTCCACATCGGTCAGAAAAAGATGTAAGTTAATCACTTCCATTGTGTTTACTCAGCAGGATATGTCTGTCTCTGGTCCTGAAAAGCGGTATCTGAACTGCAGAGCACCATCTTTGGGGGAGGGGCCTGTGTTTTAGGCACAGTGCTAGGCCTTGGGGATACAAAGATGCTGAGCTTATATTCTAATGGGATACAAAATGTCCTATGATTCTAAAGTTGGGATATGGTAATACTGTGGTAGGAAGTACTGAAAGACACGGGATGAACATGAAATTACTTCTAGATCATCGATTGTTTTAATTTGTGAAGTAAGGTGTTATTTTTATGTTAAAACAAAACGCATGTATAGAGTAGAAAGCAGATTTGCACAGATTTAAAGATATAATGGCAGGCTTCAGTGAAACGTTACCGTTGCTGTGTAATCTGGCGATAATCCTAGACCTCAGAAAGAGTATCTCTCCTCTGGTTGGCTATAGGGATGCTACAATAGAAAAATTTTTGAAGGACTACATTTCAAAACATGGAAGATGATATAGAGGTGTGAATTAAGTGCTTTGGAAAGCTAGTAGTTCAGTAATCCCGTTTAGAATGAAAGGATTGAGGACACAGCCAAGTCATAGTTAACAAATTGATAAAATAATTTTAAATAAATTCAATTGTTATTTTCAAATTCTGGTAAGCTACTTTAAATTATATACTATATACTATAGTCAAACCAGTTGCATTCTTGTAGTTTGTACCTGCCCAACATTTTTCCCCTTTCAAACCTTTATAAACTTGCTATTCTTAATTTCCCTATGTATCTAAGTCTATTCTAGTTATTAACCTAATGAGATTCTTACTGATGTTTAAAACGCTTATAAAATGCTAAGATACATAGTAAATGTAGACTAAGATACATAGTAAATGTAAAAAAAATTAGTAAAACACTTCTCTGTCTTTTAGAATTTCACAAATTGATTTAACCTAGGTGTAAGTTAGGATTTTGGTGGTGGTTTTTTTTCTTCCTGTTTTGGTGTTATTCCCCTTTATTTTTATTTGAAAATTGTGTCATTTTGGTAACAGACTATCAAGTGCATTATTAGCACTCTTTTCAAATTGTGTGTGTGTGGTGGCTTTCTCTATAATTAGTGTGCAGTTTAATAGCTCATAGAATAATGTCATCTCATTAATTTTCTGTCATCTTACTGCCCTTCTAGCTATTTGTTATTTGATGTAAATTATAATTGAATTTTTTTATGTAAGTTTCTATGTTTAAGTGTTGATCTTGTTAAAAAATTTGGGATGTCTTTCTGATAGCATCACTGCAGAAACTATACAACTAATCCATGTGTGTGTTACTGTGATTGTATAGTGCAAGTTAAGTTTGATGGGAAAATGGTAGCGAAATATTACTTATTGATGAAAAGCATTCATTCTGATTAGGAGGATATGAGGCTTTCAAACTGAAATCTGAAATAAAGTATGCAGAGAATGAGTGACAGAGATGTCTGTCTTCTTGAGAGCAGAAATACTATATGTCAGAGTTCTTTAGTCAGAATTATTACATCCACTCACATATGCTGGTTGCCATTCCTATTTAGTTGTTTGTCACACAGATAACAGAATGTTTTGCTTCACACAACTGTTTTTATTTTTTAATTAATTAAGAAGGTAATAAGACATAGGAGTTGAGAATTTGGGCTCTAAATCAGCACAGATGTGTGTTTGGATCTTGGCTTTGCCTTTTAGCAAGAACTTCTCCAAGCCTCAGTTTTCTCTTCTTAAAAATGGAAATAATAATATAGTAGCTACTTATAAATTTCTGCTGTTGCTGATACTTTTATTTTTTACATGACAATTTTATTTTTTACATGACAAAATAGCATAGGGGTATTATATAAATTTTAGAAAATATGCGTGGGGGAGAAGAAAAATTATTTACTATGTTGCTAGTCAGGAATAATTTACTGCTAAAATTTTGATTTTATACTTTAATTATTTTTATTTTTAAAATTATTTCTATCTCTGGGACATATTGACATATTTTCCACTTGAAAGTTTTTACCAATTTTTACTCTAATCAGCACTCTCCATGCCCTCGAGAATACCAACTTTGCCAGTAGACAAAAGAAGCTTGTTGTTTTAATGTATGTTAAAACATTGCTAAATTTACACACACACACACACACACACACAGAGTGCTGTATCTTTTCCATGTAGTTATTGGCCATTTATATTTCTTCCTTTGTAGATTACCTATTTTTGTGCCATTTTCGATTTCTTTATTGAGACAGTGAGTCTTATTTAAGTGTTTTTCTTATAGTAAGATTAATAACCTCTCATTTGTTGCAAATATTTCCCAGTTTTTTGCCTTCAATTTAGTTTATGGGTTTTTTTAATATAAAAATATTTATCATTTTTATTCAATTTGACTTATCAGTTTTTTTATGGTTTCTGGTTTTGAGATCATACTTAGACTTTTCCCAGTTACTTTCTTCTAGCACTTTTGTGCTTTGTTCTTCACATATAACTGTGTCCATTAGAAATATTTTGGTTTAAGGTGTGAATTTTATGGTGCCAGATACCCTCCGAGATTATCCAGTTTTCCCAACACCATTTATGTTTTAGATCACAGGTCAGAAAACTTTTTCCATAATGGACCAGATAGCAAATATTTTTGGCTTCGTGGGCCAAGAAGCTAAATCAAAGATAGTATGTAGGTATTTATATAACCATTTGAAATGTGAAAAAACATTTAGTTCATGCCCCCTGCAAAGATAAGCAGTGTGCTGGATTTGGCCTTCGGACAGTAGCTTGCCCACTTCTGAATTTAGAGCGTCATTTCTGGCTAATTTAAATCCTTCCTTGATATATACTAATGTCTGATGTATTCTTGGGCCTGTTTCTAAACTCTTTTGTTCTGTTTATCATATTGATTCTATGGCAGAACTAGAACATAGTTGAATTGCTGTAGCTTTATAGACAATTTTCACATGTTAGGTAAGATCTCTCACATCCTTCTTTAAAAATGTTTTTGACTATTGCATATGTATACCAATGTTTACCTTCTTTTAGTAGTTTATGTCTCTCTTTTATTCCTGTTATTTATGCCTTTTAATAAATATGGTTTTGTGGTTGCCGTTTTCATTACATTTTTCTGATTGGTTTTTACTGATATATTGAATAATTTGTGTGTATGTATTTGTTTTATAACCAACTACCTTACAAAACTCTTTTATTAGTTTTTGTTGATTAGGAATGTGGGCTCTGGAAACCCTACAATGTGAGTTTGTATGGGCAGCCACATGATTTACTAGCTATTCACTAGTACATGACTCATGGGTGGTTGTAAGGATTGGATGAATGTGTATTTAAGATTTTTAGAAGACCAGATATTAAATATTAAATAATTGTTGCCACTAATATGAATAATAACAACATTGTTATTCCATTTGATCCTCTTGGATTTTTTTAGGTAGTTATGTATATCATCTGCAAATAATGATTATTTTGTCCCTTATAAAAGCTTTGAAGAGAAAAATTTTAAACATACTAAATAAATGACGGATGATTTTGTAATTTTTTCTCTCTGGGAACAGTGTGAAAATAATTTTAAAGTGTAATTTATGATAAAGGAAAATGGGCCAGTAGAGTGAATCTTGAATCAAAAACAAAACAAAACAAAAAAAAAACCCCCAAAGCTCAACCAGTTTCCTGATTTACCCTATCCATAGAGTGTGAAAAGTAAGCATTTCTTTGTCATATGCAAGGTTGTAGAAGTATTTGGGAAACTGTTCCTTCTGGGATTGTGTGCTAATTAAATTGTAAGCAGTTCTTTAGGGCTACTTCTTATTTGCCAATGCCGTTTATTTCAAGAGATGCCTGTACATTTGTGTGTCTGTCTGTAGAATGCTAAATTGGCTATTTTGAAGTATAAAGGTAGTTTTATAAATATTATAGGTATGCTACTTAAATTTTTCACAAGATTAAATGAATCATAGATATGGGCTTTATTTATTTATTTATTTATTATTTATTAATTTTTTTGTGAGGAGGATCAGCCCTGAGCTAACATCTGTGCCCATCTTCCTCTACTTTATATGGGACGCTGCCACAGTGTGGCTTGACAAGTGGTGCGTCGGTGCACGCCCGGGATGCAAACCTGGGAGCCCCGGCCCCCTGAAGTGAAGTGTGCTCACTTAACTGCTGCGCCGCTGGGCCGGCCCCTTGATTTATTTTTTATTATACTTATTTTATTTTTGGAGACCTTACAGAAAATGAAAAGCATTCGTATAAGACATGTAATAGACAATTCTTTGGGGGTAATAGAATCTAAGCAACTTTTACTATGTTTGTATTCTAATTGCTAACATTTTCTAGAGTCTTTGTGGACTCATTTGGTGATTCTTAAGCATAATCATTTTAGAAGCACAAACTTGTAGGAGCCTCTTTTCCCTTCTTTTAATATATGCTGTAAAAACATGAAATGTGACACCTATTCCTTACTTTTAAAAAATTCTTAAAACTGGTAAGACTAGGCTACTTTCCTATTTTAACAAACAGCAATCATTTGAACTCATACCCAGCTTTTCTACTTGGGTTAGTCTACAGCAATTATGGCAACTAGGATTTTTCTCAGGGCAATTAATAATCAATATTTTGCTAAGATCTAGTAAAAATAAGGGTACCTTCCATCATCATTATCGTTGTCATTCTCATGATCAGTGTTTAACTACATACTGGAGTCATGCTGGCTGATGCTCTAGCTCATTGAAATCATTTCTGTCTCAGGATGGTGGCACTTTTTTTTTTCGGATCTTCACTGGTTCTCTCCCTGCATCCAGGTGTCTGCTAAAATATCTTAGCTGAGAAGCTCTCTCTGGTCACTCTTTTCCTAAGTAGCCTTGTATATACTATCAGTCCTACTCCCAGACTCATTCTCAATTCTTTCTTGCATTTTAACAGTCATAGCACCTATCTCTATCTGAAAGTATGTATTTATTAATTGTTTATTATCCTGCCTACTCCACTAGAAATTAAGTTTAACAAGAGCTGAGACTTTGCCTGTCTAGTTTACTGCTATGTTCTTAGAACCTACAATAATGCATAGGAGACAGTAGGCTCTTAGTGAGTCTTTGTTAAAGAAAGGGAGAGAATGGAGTTGATATTGAAAAATAACAAAACATTATTTGCAGATGATATTATTTTTCTAAAAAACTCAAATCACCTTTAAAACTTTTAGTAGAAGATCTGAATATATAAATGTGTCATTTTTATGTGACACTTGTAACCTGATAGAATTACGTGTAAATAAATGAGACTATGTACTCTAAAGAAGTTAGAATTAAATGTCAAATTATTTGAAGGGAATGTTCTAAAACTTAAATTCATTGATATTCACATAACCTTCAAACTCAGTACTTTAAAGATAAAAGCCTGTTTATAAAAGGGAATTAAAATGATATACTTAAAAGATATGTCAAATTTTGATTTATCGACAAAAATAATTACAGAATGTTTCTTCTCAGTAATAATAATAATAATAAAAATTCATAGTCATAAAATAGCATTTTACTGCCATCGTGCTGGGAAGGAGTGTTTTAGTGGAAGACTAGCCCGTCTTCTCGAGGGAGCACTGGAGTAGCTGCTGTGGAAGTGTGATCAGTGCTGACTGTGTAGAGGACAGCTTAGCAGTGCGTGTGGAGAGCCTTTAAAACGTGGCACATCCCTTGAATCTGTCATACACATTTCAGTAAATTAGTGCCTTGGCTCCAACCTGAAATTCAGACATTGTAATAGAAAGATGTTCATTGCCATCCTTTTTTAGTAAAGAATTTGAATGTTAAATGTTCAGTAGGAATTAACTACATTGACTATTTCAGCATATATTACACTTCTTTTAAATGTTGTTTTTGAAAACTTAACGTTTTAGTTAAAATTACTTGAAATACCCAGTAAACTCGTAATTTGTTGTTAGTTGTCTGATTCATAAGCGGCCAGGGGTGCCTTTTTTCCCCCTGTGTTCTTTTGTTCTTTTTAATGTGTTATCTTCTCATAGTTTTTCTTTTTGTATCTGTTTGCTAGATTTCATTCTGACTTCAGTGATTTCATTTTTTTAACCATACTGTTTAATTTAAAATGTTCTTCAGATTCTGTCTAGACCAGAACTTCCTTTCCCTGTGTTTCTTTTTTCTGTTTGTAGATATGATATAGTCAAAGTCGTATTTCTTTGTTAGTTTTGTCTTGGAATAATAACAGAATGCTAGGAATTATGTTGTTGTCATACCTTTAAGTATATTGTACAATGAATTTTTGAAAAACTTTTAAAAACTTATTTCGTTTTTTAATTGCTTTTGTGGTCAGGGAATTTTTATTTCACAAAACTTTGTTGAATTTTGAAGTCATTTGTTTTTATGTAGAAAATAATTTCTTGACCAATCTGATTTTAATGTTTCTTAAAATAGGTTTTGTGATTGAAGGTACATTTATTGGAGGGAATAATTGTGAGAGGTAATCACTATTAAAAAGCATGAGGGGGATAGAATATTTACCACTTCTCTACTGTTATGGATTGCTGGCAGGAGTCAGATTTGCCTGTTAATAAATTTTCAAATATACATTTTTTTTAAACAAATATTTTTTAGAGTTTTTTTTGGTTGTGAATTTCAGAGTTGTATTTAGTAACAGTGGAAATAGTTTTAAAAACACATTTTCTAATTTATTGATTTTCTTGTCATTCTATATATTAAACAAAGGATAAAGGGGCTCTTTGTTGGGTCAGGGGAATTACTTGAATCACATTGCTATTCTAGTTACTTCCTGGTTTTTATTGTTATTTGACTGCGGTGTGTGTTATAGACTCAGAAATGAGGAAGAGTGTAATTGTTAACGATGGCTTTAGGCTGGGAACACAGTAACCTACTTGTTGGTTTCAGTGTTCTATTGATTGTGTGACATTTAATCTTTTTCTACCATTTCCCTGTCTAAGAACACATTTCTACGCCTTATTTTACCAGGAATTTGTGATGATAAACTTCTTTCTTTAGCTTCTTAGGCAGACACTTATATAAATGTAGGGTACTATTCAATAAATTCTCCAAGGCTGAGTGCCCCTCTGACTGCTGTTAATGAGGGGAAGGTTAGATTCTGAGCAGCTGCTGCTGCCATTTATCGAGCACCTACTCTGTGCCACATCTTACCTTACTTAATCTTCACTTCAACTCTGTGAGGTAGGTCGTGTTATTTCCATCTTACAGGAAGGAAACAGGCTCGGCTATCCCGTGGGTAAGTGGAAGAACCAGGATTCAAACCCAGATTTTTTTCTGGCTCCAAAACTGGGCTCTTTCCACTTATGCTGCATTCGCTACTGTAATGTGGCATTGATCTAAAGTTCCATATTTTTTTTTAAGAAATTTAGCTTTATATTATTAACTTTCAGCATTTAAAGAATATAAATTTTCTGTTGTTTGTTAAATGTAGTTATGCTGTGCCAGGGTGCGTTTCTTGTGCATTTTCCTTGCCCTCATAAATAGCATTTCTGTCCCATTGACATTCCCTCATCATGTGTGAGATCCATTTTTAACACTGATATATTTCATGAAGCATGCTTTCAGAGTTGAAAAATAAAGTCATGCGCTGCATAATGACATTTTGGTCAATGATGGACCTCATATACGATGGTGGTATGATAAGATTAGTGCCATATAGTCTAGGTGTGTAATAAGCTGTACCATCTAGGGTTGTGTAAGTACACCCTGTGATGTTTGCACAACGACAGAATCACCTGACTGCATTTCTCAGAACGTGTCCCCGTTGTTAAGCGACACACGACTGTATATACCATTAGGGATTGATTGGTTTTATAAGAAATTTTATATTTGCATTTTTGACCCATTTTGAGGCAGTCATTTTAACATCTGTTTGTATTACTGATCAATGCTTATTTTACATGGATGTTTTGAAGGTTATAAACTTTAAATTTAACATGAAACTATCTTCATATTCTTAAAAAACAATGTTTACTAACCTTCTTCATGTACCCCCACATAGAGAAAATGAGACTATTGAATATGTCACACTGGAAGGTGGAGCCTCTAACTGCTCTTGGCCTCCAGTACCTGGACCGGAGCCATCCCTCTCTCCCTCATGTGCCTCCCTCCCTGCGTGGCCTCCCGCAGCTGAGGGGCACACTGGTGACTCATTTATGGATGTGTGACCTTTGTGAGGAAGGAGACTAAACGGTGTTCTTTGGAGTGATGTATTCACTAAGCATATCAATTTTGGGAAAAGTAAAATTTTAAGTGATCCAATCTAAAAATTTTCACAATATATGGATCATTCTAAGTCATGTATTCATATTGGCCAACATCTTCTATTTGAAGCCTTTGCAAACAACTGTACTGTTTTACTTTTCATTTATAGCTTATAATGATAACAGAAAATCATGATTCTTAAGCATTTTATATAAACCTTTTACCTTCGGTCACCAACTAAAGCTTCATTATATATTAAACAATTTCTTTGATCTTGTTCTTGCAATTTGGTAATGAACTTTTAATATACTTAAAATATTTCCAGTTATGTGGTAACAGTAATGATGATTGTACGTAACAAAGAACTTGATCAGGCATAAAATGTGTATTCTTTCAGTTTAATTGTTTTGATTGCATACGCTCTAGATTTGAGAAGGAATATTTGTAAGGTTTAATGCTTTCTTAGAAAATTTGTTTGCTATCTTTAAATACTGCTGTTTTTAGGGTAGTATGGTACTCAGCCCTACCTCAGATGAGTCTGATGTGTATCATTGGTTTAAAACTACTGTTACGTAAAAATTTTTGTGAATTTTGTAATAAAACAACTCAGAATTTTGACATGAAAATAGCATGATATGTGTATTGTAAAACCTTTGTTTAAATATTTCTCCTCCTGGTTTTATTACTGTGGTTGGTGTCAGCACAGTTCTTCCCTGGACACCACAGAGTGGCCTCTGGTAGTTCCCTGTCCGGTGGTTCTCCACCCGCCTCCTTTTCCCCCCGTACTCGACCTTTACAGCAGGACATCAAAGACTGTTGCTTCTACCACCAGAATGCCTCTCCTTTGTAGTCCCACTTTGGCAGTTCTAGTTTGGTATCTCACCATTTCCACCCGTTTTTGCTGTAGGAATTCTCTCTCCAAAACACAGTTTGATCGTGTCACTTCTCTGCTTAATCTTTTTTTCTCTTTATTGCCATAGTGAGTAGCCATCTTTGTATGCCATTTAAAAAGACCCTTTGCAATCTGGCCCCAACATACTCTCTTATTCCCCATTTTTCTATGCCCCACTGTGCACGGGAGTGAGCCTTACCTCCTTTCCTAAAGTACCCTATTATCCAGTCACTCATGTTTCTTATTTTGTTTGTATTCTAACCATCTCACTAACTTTTATCACACTTACACTCACTGCATGTTTTCAGCCTGGGAGACCCCTCATCTGTACCCACATCAGATGTTACCCCTCTACAAGGTATTCCTGTTACCTCACGCTTGTTTAGAATTATCTTCCTCTGATGATACTTTGTACTTCCTTTAAAGCATTTACCACACTGTGCCCTAGAGTATAATTAGTTGTATAATTCATTCTCTTCTTCCACTAGGTTATAACAGTCTTGATGACATGACCCTTGTCTTACTTCATTAAGGTGTTTTGATGGTTGCCTAATATAAGGCGGGGAGTGCACAAACATGCACTTACACATACATGCACATTTTCATTTACTCAGCTTCAATATCTGCTTTGTGTTTAGCACTGTCACATTCAGTGCTAGTCTCTATGAGGAAATAAAAAATGAATATAACACACCTTCAAAGAATTTATATTCTAGGAAAAAAGATGTTGCTGCAATAAGCTGAAAGGCATAGTACACAAGTGCCCTGAGGTTCGCGTTACTCACTGACAAACAGTATGCGTTATGTGCCCGTCTGTGTGTTTCTGACTTGTCCTTTGGTGTTGTGTCATCTCTGTTACATGGTTCTCCCGCCCACTTCATACACATCAGTTGTTGGTATATTAAAGTCAAGAACTATTCTTACAAAAGACAAAACTTTTCTACTTAGGTAGTTTTATTTTCAACTTTAGAAAACTGAATTTAGAATTTAGCTTAATAGATTATCTAAGAATCAGGTAATTTCACTTATAAATTTGTAGAGGCTTTCTGAGATACTCTCCATGTTTTCGTTAGCCTAGTTTATTTTTTTGAAATGAAGTAATGGTGCAGCTATAGTTTCATTTAGAGTAACTTGAAAAAAAACTTTTGTAGTAATCAAAAATTAATTTTATTTGCACATTGGATTTCATCCAATTGTGATATTCTCTGAAGAAACGTGGAATTTATTATGTTTGTTTTATGTTTTTCTGAAGAAAGAGAACTGTGGGTTTGACTCTCACATGATATATTGTATATAGATTTTTAAAGTGTAAATGCAATGCTCTGTGTACTTTTTTTATGCTCTAATATAATTAATTTGTTTCCAGATGCTGGCATCACCATCTACATCAGGTCAGCTGTCTCAGTTTGGGGCAAGTTTATACGGGCAACAAAGTAAGAATTTTGTATTTATTCTGGGATACTTTATTTAAGGAAAAAAAAATAACTACCAAATAAAGCAGGACCAATGCTGCCCTTGTGGGTTTATTCTAGGATTTAAAAGGAAAGATATTTAATTTTTGGTTTTCCTTATTTCACTTATAGGAATACCTCATTATTTTAGACCTTTCTAATTCAAAATTTGTTAGTATTTGGATATAGGATAGATTGAAATTTATTTCTGCATCTTTTGTATCTATATGTTCTTCACAGTATTTTTGAAGAAGAATTTGCTAAACAAATTAAAAATAGACATCCTCTGTGTTTTCAATTAGAGGAAGTTAAAGGTTTTTTTGTTTGATCAGTTGAGTAGGTTGTTTTGTTCGTTTGTGTTTTTTGGCCTTTTTGTTAATGTAAGCCCATTACTTAACATTTTGCGAAATGTTCTCTTTGTTTAGCAAATATTTCTTCTTTTACTTTAGCTCAGTCTGGGTATAGAATCCATGTTTTTGACTCACAGTCGAATGCTTTTCTATGTGCAAGTTCTTATTTCTTTGTAAGTGTTGTGACACTCCTAGCGCTTAGCACAGAGCCTGGCGCATAGTGAGCGCTCAATAAATGTCAGCCGTCATCATCACGTTAGAGTCCTGTCAAACCAGAGGACAGAATCTCCCTAGTTTTTCCAGTTAGTTTTCCAAATTATTATTTATTAATAAGTTTTATCATCTCTGTTCATGTCAGAGACTGCCCATCTCTCGTCTCTGTTAATGGGGGAGGAAAGTCAGAAGAGATATAAGTTCCCATCAAAGCCTACAGAACCATCCGGTAACTGGAGGAGACGGTCTGAGGACTGAGGATCTGAACCAGCTGCAAATAAAAATCCGTTATTTGCTGTGGAACTCTTTGCCAGTATAATAAAAGGCAAAGTTTTGATATGTATCAGAATAGTTTATAGTACCACTTGACCCTTCAAATTGATTTTGAAGTTTAGTAGGGGCAAGAAACTTATTTTGTTAGACAAATATAGTTTCCATCTACTTTTTTCTCTCCATCTTTTATGGCCTTCCTCTTTTGCTGTGGAACACAATTTTGTTAATACAGAATTAGTAAATAAAATTGTTAATAGCTTATAGATATTAGCAGTTTTCCTCTAGTTAAATGGAAAACATTTTAAAAGTTTTTTATTACATAAAAAGATCTTGCTTATTTATCCACAAATGTTCATCCTATTTGTTTAGGGAGTATTACTAGTAATTTGTTGCATTTAACCTGTGTTTTAGTGTGAAACCTGTGACTTTCCCCTTTCTAGTAACCCTTACCATGGAAATAGCTCGTTAGTTTAAAGGTACTCTTTATTTCTATAGAGTAACTGCACAGAACTTTGTTGTTGTTGTTGTTTTTTAAACTCACAATTTATCACAGCAGAATGTAGATATGGAATGGAGAAAAATTATATTTGTGAAGCTAAGGTTATTTTATGAAGGAGAATGGCAATTATTTTACAGTATAGTATCAGCTATATGGACTTTTAAAATCTGATCTTATTTTTTTAACCTGCAAATGTGAAATTGTAATTGGGCTAAGATACGGAATGGGTTAGGTTTCAAATACAGTTATTTCATTGGTATGGTAGACATTTCTTGACTTCTTAATTTGTGTAAATGATTGTGCTGATTGTTAAGGATATACAGAGATTAATAAATAAGCATAGTTATTTTCACTAGAAAGAAGTATTTTAAGGTGCTTTATTAGTTTAAAAATAAGTCATATATGACAAATGTTTCCTGTTGGAGTTTAGTATAGTAAATGGCTACATTCCTATAGCACTGGTAAGCCAGCATTTTCGATGCATGGCTCACTCTTTAACTGACATCCTAGGTATTAGCATACAGAAAAATTGAACCTTACGTCAACTGGAACCAAAATGTCTCAAGTCAGGGTACAATTATTCCTTTCCAGTGTACAGATCTAGAAGCTACAATTAGTGAAAAAAGCCTAGATTTCCAGTCTCTATCTGTTAGGATGGACCTGAGAGGGCCAGATAGATCATTTAGCTGGAAAGTAGTCTAAACGCATGCCTTGTCAGAGAGTACGTACACCAGCTACCATGTGGAACTTTAAGGTCAGAATTTCAGTAGTGTAAGTCAGTCAGAATGATAAAACTTGAAGGGCTGATCTTTATAAAGGATGGGGAGATAGAAGGAATACGTAGGTGGGAGTAGATTAGTGATATTATTCTTATGGCAACTAATTGTGTTGTGCATTGGGCTTGATATAACTAGTAGTTCTTTGGCCTCTCAAGTGTATTGAGTACCATCACTAACTGTATTCAGATTGGCAAAGTTTAGTAGGAATTTGTGCCATTAAAATGGAGGTCTGCTGTCTGTTTTATGTTCTTGATGATTAGAAAGGTTAGAGGTGGAGAGGATGGAGGAGAAAGAGTGCCCTCTTCAAAACGGAGACTCACTGAGATGCAATGAGGGAGGGAATTCCTCTTGGAATGGATACAGAACTGCTTAAACCTACATCTTGCCGGATTGGGGTAGAAGTGGTTGTGTAGTACAAAAGGTATCCAGAAAATGCTGGACGAGTGTTCTTGTATGATTACAGGTTCTAGGATAGTGTGATTGTATCCAAATATGTAAGTAGCTTCTCATCCAGGAGTTCATGTGAATACTGTGCATATAACTGTAGAAGCCGGTGAACAGAATCTTGTATTCAAGTTGTATGGTGTTCTCTATTTGTCTTCTGTGAATGTGTGCAGAAGATTTTAGGTACACCTTATAGGTTTAAAGGCCTCTTGGCTCCCTGAGGCGGTCTGCTAGATTGGAATGAGCAGAGAACCAGGAATTAATTTCTCCTGGATAGTCAGTGCATTGAAATTAAGTGGTAGTATAGTTGGAGTGACTTTCTCTTACTTACCAACAGGATTTAGAGCCTTGGAAGATTGTAGAAAAAGAAAACTACTGTTTACTGAGCTCTTCCTTTATGCCTGTTATCTTGTGGGCACCTAGGTTAACTAGCTGTCTGGATGAATCTATTATGCACATTTATATCTGAATTCTCAGACAACCCAGACTTCTAGCTGGGAAAGGAAGTAAACTTGTCTTTCTAGGATCTGGACACCTGACTTGAGAGCAGCGGCATAGCCTCATGATTTCAACAACATCCTGTTTGTCCCCCTGTATTAAGAACCCCTGTGTGAAGGCTAGTTGTTTTGTGGCGAACCTGAGCACAGGTGGAATGGTTCAGAAGTGATGGTGTTGACAATGTAGCTAGGCAAGGTACATTTTGGTAGCTTCAGGCAATTGTAGGGCCATTGAACGGGTACTTGAATTAATACTGAATGCTCTGTGAGTTCTTGCTTTCAAGAAGCGCATGTTTTAGTTGAGGAGGTCAAGAAATGTTTGTTTGTTTGTTTGTTTATTTTGTGTGTGTGTACAGAAGATCAGCCCTGAGCTAACATCTGCCAATTCTCCTCTTTTTTGCTGAGGAAGACTGACTCTGGGCTAACATCCATGCCCATCTTCCTCCACTTTATATGGGATGCATGCCACAGCATGGCCTGACAAGCGGTGCGTCGGTGTGTTCCCGGGATCCGAACCGGCGAACCCTGGGCCGCCACAGTGGAGTGCGCGCACTTAACCGCTTGCGCCACCAGGCCGGCCCCTCAAGAAATATTTATATGTAAAGTATTGAATGACAGCATACAATGCTATTACATAAGTTAAAAAGTAACATGTTGGGCCAGCCCCGTGGCTTAGCGGTTAAATGCGCACACTCCGCTACTGGCGGCCTGGGTTCGGATCCCGGGCGCGCACCGACGCACCGCTTCTCCGGCCATGCTGAGGCTGCGTGCCACATACAGCAACTAGAAGGATGTGCAACTATGACTTACAACTGTCTACTGGGGCTTTGGGGTGGGGGAAGGAGGAGGATTGGCAATAGATGTTAGCTCAGAGCCGGTCTTCCTCAGCAAAAAGAGGAGGATTAGCATGGATGTTAGCTCAGGGCTGATCTTCCTCACAAAAAGAAAAAAAAAAAAGTAACGTGTTGAGTGGTAGGGACAGACTTGTGGTGTGGAGAGAAAAGCACAGTAAGCTACAGTAGTATGAGAAAGCTTTGAAAAGGAGGCCACGGTTGAGTTGAACAGATACTTAACTGAGTGTCTGTATTGCACCGTGCTAGATACTGCAGAGGTGTGGTAGAAGAAATCGTTCTCCCTTATGTTGTCTCTATGCGTGTACGTACTGCTGTAGTGTTATTGCATTTTATTATTGCTTGTCTTCATTGCCGTGTATCCTCAGTGCTCTGTACATGACACGACAGGCACTCAGTTCTCAACCCTGGTGGCACGCCTGGAAACACCTGGAGAGTTGTCAAAATCTCACTGTTCATGAATTATCCAGACCCAGACTAAGCCGCAATTTCTGGGCATGGGATCCAGATATTAAAGTTCCCAGGTGATGCAAAAGTTAGCAACTACTATAAGAAGTGGAAAGTGATTGAAAAAAGGGATTGAAATAGGAGTCAATAAATTGGATCATTATTTTTTTTCTTCATTGTTTGTGATCTTGGGCAAGTCAGTTAATGCCTGATGTTAGTTCTTCATCTGTACCACAGCTGGATGATCTTCATCTGTAACTTAGTTGGATGATCTCTGGAGACTTTTCTCTTGGTCACATCCTTTGATTTTAATGAAACAAATTGCATAATGAGACAGTATTACAGGGAAGATAAACCAGCTAGGTGCAGGACAGGTTGGAGGAACAAAGATGGCTGTCCTTAGATAGTATGGGCAAGACGTTGAGTTCCTGGGGAAGCAAGTGGCTTTGGGAATGGAAAGGGTGGTACTTGAAGCCCTCTTGAGTCAGTTAGGGATTTTCTCTCCTCTCCTTAATGAAGATTTCAGGAGACTTCATTTAAGTATGAATATTCAGAGATTTGGTTGCTGTGACTGAATTTTTTTCTTATGACATATTATTGATATTGTTTATCTTTAGCAGAAGATTGAATAAAGGATGGCATATTTTGCCATAAGTATTTAAGGGATGTGCTGTTAATCAGTTTGTGCAGTGGAAATAATTCATGGAAACATTTCTTAGATCATATTCTTTTGAATTTCTGAAAAGTGATCAATAAAGACTCAAATTCATTCTTTGTTTAGCACCCTGCCAAATTAGAGGTAGGAATCTATTTAGATTATGTTCATACATTTCTCCTAATGTATTAGTTTTTATTACCAGTTTGTCAAAGTGAAAGAAAAATTTAAATCAGAATCATAACCTTTTAAACTGCTTTTTAACTGTTTTTTTCCTTCATTCTTTTATTTGTTATCTGTTAAAAGCGGGTAAATACCTTCTCTCTAGGATTGTTAGAAGGAGGACAGGAGATGAAGCAGCATGGTGCTTGATACGCTGTTGTTAGGTGCTTGGTACATTTTCATTCTGCTGCCCTCTCAGCCACCTACCCACACACAAGCTCATGCATATATATTTATATTTTTTGCCTGTTGTAGCTATTTTATACCAAAAAAATGTTTTACGTGCTGTTTTTTTTCCTTCAGCTTACATGTCTTCTTGGTATGGTATTTTGGAGATGATTCTCTGTGGTTGTTTCTAATTATACTAGTAAAGGAGTAAATTTTTCCTTCTCCTACCCTACCCAGTTACAATAGTTTGACTCAAGTAACTCAAATTTAATGACTTATTATATTTTATTTCCTAAAAATAAAACTTTGTATGTTCCTATTCAGTTAGATTAATTCTTTGTTTTAAAAGAATTCAGTTTTTAAATTGAATTTAAAATAACTAGATTATTAAGTATTCAAGGGTTGATGATCCAGTTTGAAATTGATACACACCTCTCTTGTGATTCTTTTTCATACCTACCTAGTTCAACAAAATGCAACTCAGACTTTTTGAATTTATTAGCTGTTTTTATGAAATCAAGAGTGTTAAAAAAAATAAGAGTAAATGCTAATCTTTGAGTTTCTTTAAATCATACTGTCTTCATCCATTCTCAGCACTATAAATTAACTCACGTGTGCCAGTCCACAATTGACTAAAGAAATAACCTTACCCATTCTTGTTTCCTTCTCCAGAAGTTTTTTTTGCTGACATTCAGATAATCTCTGATCTCTGAAATATTTCTGGTTATAAATTTTCATAATACAGCATAGAATAATATGTATACAAAGGGTCGAAAGGAACAAATCTCAGTGAGTCTTTTGTAGGGCTTATCGATTAGTAGAAAAGAGCCAAATGGTACTAGATTTTTGGAAAGTGTGTTTGTTTATAGTGATGAAGATGTAGAGAGAGTGGAAAGGAAAGGAAAGTAAAACTAGAGGGAAGAAAACTTGGCAGTATAGAGAAGAGAGGGAGAAAAAAAAGGAGAGAAGAGAGCAAGAGATGGAGGTTGAGAAAAAGTTTGAGAAGTAAACATTCAGAAAAGAAAAAGAAAGCAAGAGAAAAAATAGAATAGGTAAGAGCTGTTGCAATTCATTAGGCACTCACAAGGGTTTTCATTTAGTGTTGTATAGCAGTGCCACTAAGAACACCAGGCGTTAAGAAGTCTAAATTCTACTTTTGGTTCTTTGTGTCACCTTGGAAAAGTCACTTAACTTATCTGAGGCTCAGATTCCTCATCTGTAAAATGCGAACGCTCGACTAGGTGATCCTTAAGGTCCCTCTGGCTCTAAAATTTTGTAATATTTCTTGGTCAGTAACTGTGAGAAACACATTCCTGTGGGAAATTTGCAGCTATAGCTGACTTTAGGACAGCGTATTTGGGGAGAAGGATGTAAGCTCTCTGTGGGTAGGAGCTTTTTCTGTCTTGTTCATTGCTGTATCCCCAGCAACTAACACAGTGCTTAGCACATAGTAGCCACTCAATAAATGTTTGTTGAATGAGTGATGTGAAAAGTATCACTTTGGTGATTCATTATGGGAACATCCAGAGGACCTAGAGAGAAACTACTGTGCTTGAGAGAAGGAAAAGACTGACTTCTTCTCAAGACATCTTATATAAGCTGATTTTAATCTCTTGTTCTTCCTTATTTGTCCCAGATTCAGAGAAGGTGGCTGCAGCTAGTGGCATACTCATGGTCACAAAACTTGTAGTGACCAGACATACATATGGTGACTAGATCAACATATATTCTAGGCCAGTTTCCTTCATGTGGCTTAAAGAAATGCAGAACCCAGCTCATGTCTTCGCGGAACATGAGTGAAAGGGGACACGTAGAACATAGTGGCTATGTTGAGTTGGATTCGTGGCTTCGTTCAGTGGAGAAGCCAAGTTAGGCTGTAAGCTGAGGACTGAGGTTGGCAGACTCCATTGAAGTCTTTGTGGTTCACAGGTATCCCCAGGTTAGAAGGTGGTACATTGTTTTGCCGAAAGATAAATTTTGCAAAGGTAGTTGAAGGAAAACATTCACAGCGTATATAGTAGTCCAGTATTTTGGAGGTCATAATTTCGAAATAATCAGGTCTTTGAAATTTTTGGACCCAAAAGTAGACTAAAAAGGGGGAAAAAAAATCACTTTAAATCCGTAGCTCTAAAGTCATCTACTTATTCACTAGCTCACTCCATCTTATCACTTTAATTTAACCTCCAGTTCAAAACAAGCTTGCTTGACTGATGAGCCATTCTGTAGCAGACTAGAAATAGAAAACACTCAAGCACTGGGTCAGGAAGATGGAGGCAAGGAGGCGTTCATAGGCAGATATGATGACAACATAAATGACAGCTGAACGTCCTTACTGTGAAGGATGAAAGGGGGAAAAATAAACATTGAGAACATTAGATATCCATGACAGTTATTCTGAATCATTAAAATAATAATAAATAATGTATTTCATATTAATAAAAAGGTAGAAAATGTCATACATTTTTAAAATAAATTTATTCCAATTGGTTAGTTTTTTAAATGTTTTGTATCTGAACGGTAAACCCTCAGTAGTCTTTAAAAATACACCTGTTGGAACACATCCATCTCTGTGTCTGGCCCCAGGGGTACCAGATCTCTAGGAGGTCATCGTACTTGGAAATCTTTTAAAATGTTTTAAATTCTTGTCTCTCATAGCTATATCAGGTTGAGTTTTTTTAACAGTTGCTGACATTTTATGTTGACTTTGTAAAAATTATAATATTGAGTAGTATGTATGTGTAAATAGTAATACAGAGACTTTTTCTTAAATGCATTTAAAAAGGATCATATAAAAATGAAAGCAACTTGAGTAAAGCGGAGTTTAATGTCCATGTACCTCAGTTATGATTTAAAACATAAGCATACACAAGATTGCAATTTTCTTAAAGGCATATTTGTATAAAATGTTTTTATTGGAACATAAGTCATCTAATTGTTACAATCATTGACAGACATAGTTTATTGTAAAATAAAAATATGAAAAAAGATAGAAATATGAAAGCAATATCCATTTGTAATATTAAATTTCAAATTAGAACATATTTTTGTTAAAATCAGAGTCCTTTTGGAGTAAATTGAATAAATATCCGTTTAAAATTTGCATATTATATTACGTTAGGTCGTTTTAAAATGTTTTAAATTGCCAACTCCAGAAGATGGATGACAGTTTCATTCCTGATGGCAATGAATCTCCTTCTTCTGAATTCTTTAATAGGTGCACTAGGCCTTCCAGTGAGGGGGATGAGCAACAACACCCCCCAGTTAAATCGCAGCTTGTCACAAGGCACTCAGTTACCGAGCCACGTCACGCCAACAACAGGGGTACCAACCATGTCACTTCACACGCCTCCATCTCCAAGCAGGTATTTATTGATGGACCAGGATATCTTTCAGAACGCTATCTTTGTAGAGTAAGCAAGCTTTGTAGTTTTTTAATAAGGTAACTAATTATTTGGTTTTTCTGGTTCGGTGCCTTTCACTGAGGAAAGAAAGTTGGTACCCTGTGCTCATTTATTTCATTGCAAATTGATACGTATAGTGGAAGATGTTCTTACCCTGCAGCTAACATACTGGGTGTCAGCTACGTGGGTGTCCAGGGGTGATCACCACCCGGGGGGCTTTTCCAAGCGCCAGCTCTCTTTCTCATAGGAGGATGTGCAATTTAAAATTGCTCCTCAGATAATTCTGATTATTGCACCTCACCACACACCCATTGCTCTAGTGAGAGTAAAATAAAGCAGATTACATAGATGATGCATATTAGTATGAAGAAGATAGAATGACATACATTTGGAATGAAATTATACTAAATTTATGTGTAAAATAGCTTTGTATTGTTTTATGTCATAGTCATAGCAGTAGTTCTGTCATCTTAGATAGCACCTTAAATTAGTTCCACTATAATTTGCCCTTTCTTGTTGGTTTCTTTACTTTGATTTTTCCTTTCAAAGAGCCAAAATGACCAGATAAAAGTGTTAAATTAATAAAAAGTGGCAATGAAGTTTGAAAATATATTTGAGGTTCTAGAGTTAGATCAATTGCTTATTTACAGAAAATTTTAATGAGTTATTGTAGTGAGCTTATTTAGTATAATGGACTTCTTTTTCAGGGGTATTTTGCCTATGAATCCTAGGAATATGATGAACCACTCCCAGGTTGGTCAGGGCATTGGAATTCCTAGCAGGACAAATAGCATGAGCAGTTCAGGGTTAGGGAGCCCCAGCAGAAGCTCGCCGAGCATAATATGTATGCCAAAGCAGCAGCCTTCTCGACAGCCTTTTACTGTGAACAGGTAAGACGTTTATTGATACTGTGTATAATTGTCTTGCTGGGTATTTTCAGATTTGCCTTTTCATTTTCAACATTCTGTTCTTGAGTCTTGGCTTCTGTCTCATAAGTGTATTTCATCATATATTTATGACCAAAGATTCTCTTTCTGTTACACTTCACAACTTTAACCTCCCCAAACTGAAGACGTGTTCTGTGGCAAATCAGTCTGATTTTAGAAAACACGTTAAAGCTTTTTGTTGTTGTTAGAAAAGGATTGTTTTTAGGTTGCTACCAGGCAAATTTTTGTTGATGCCTTCCTCTGTTAAATGAGGCTGGTCCCCTCTGTGGTAAGAGTTCCAGACTTACCAGTAGGACCCGAGACAAGTTTGACTATTACTCCTTTGCTTCGCTAGTGCTTTGGTTAAGTACCTTTTCAACCAAAATTCAGTTTCGTGCTTTGGAGACTTACTGACCAAAGACTTTTTAAGACGACCTCTACAATATTTGAAAACAGTGTCCTGTCCTGGGACTTAAAACAAAAATTTGAGCTGTTGTGCTTTTATGTTCTCTTTTGCATTGCCCGCTGCAAATATCTACTGTGCAATCATAATAACAGTATGAAGACCACTGATCCCTTTTGTTAGGATTTTTAAGCTGTTTAACTAATTTTTCTGAGAGTTACGTCTACAATATAAGGCTTTCTTTCTTGCAAAAACAGCATTGAAGTTTATTCCAGTTTTTTTTTAAATGGGAAACTCTATGGGGGGCAAAGGACCTGGATCTAGTTGCTATCATCATACCCATTTAATTCAGTTTCTTTTATCTAGTAGTTGTAAAATCTGAATTAAATATGTTGTTAGCACATTTCCTGTTTAATCTTCGTCCCATAAGCTCCAATTCTACTTTTATTTAGACTTTTGAGTATGTCTTTTATAATTTTACTGCTCTTTTAATTTTTTAAAAAGTTGTTATTTATAAAAGGTTATCAAAATGCTCATCTCCTTGATAGCTTCCTAAGCATTATTATAATACTTCTTGGGCTTTATCACATCTTTCTGCGTTCTTGTAATATTGTTCATTGAATATGTATATTTAAATTTTTGCCTTTCCATATTTTTTCACATTTTAATTGTTTTTAAAAAATTCTATGCTTATGAATTGTCAATGAAATGGGTCTCTAAAACCCTGCTTATTACTCTTGATAAGTTGTATTTATTGTGAAATGTTTTCGTCTCTTAGTAATTACTCAGTGTTTGAGAGTGCCTGTATCATTAGCAGTTCTAACGTGCTATGAAACAAAAGTTTCTGTTGGCTTTCCTACTCTTCTCTGGAGTGTTGCTTGTTTCATTAGCTGCAGAGTTTATGAAAATATTGTTTGGCCATAGTTAGTTTTACTGATTTAGGTGAAAAACAAAAAACCCTGTCATTTTCAAACAGTTTAACCCTACTCATAACACTGATAATACACTGTCTTTTATCAGATTATTTGTTGTTAAAGATGTATACTTTCATTGTGGAATTTGCATTAACAGTTCTTTTTCACATTCTTAATTAGTTCTGGCCTTGCTTTAAGTTCAGTCTTATTTTTTGTTTTTGTTTTTTCCCATGTTTAGGCTTGTGCAAAAAAGGGAGGCATTTGTAACTTTTTACCAGGTACCAGTTGTGCATTAATTCAGAATTGAGGGCACTACAGAGTGATTTTTTCCTTTCAGGTAGCTGAAAGATAAACTATATTTAGATAAGAATGATGTTTTAGAACACTGAATTTAGTTAAAGAAAAGCATCATTTAATTCAGGTCAACTAAACATTTACTGAGTGCCTATTGTATCCTCCTGAGCACTAAGGGGAGAGGATGCAAAGATGAATATGACATGGACTCTGTCCGTGAGAGTTTATATTCTAGTTGAGAAAGACAGACTGTATGAAAGAAGATCTTTTATGAAAAGTAGCAGTAGCACGCTTTACCAGTAGGAGAAGAAAAACGAGTATTCAAGAAAAATAGTCTTACACTAAACTGCCTATTTTTGAGGTTCGTTAATTCTTCCAGGCTATCCAGTAAGTTGGCTCTCCAACTACACAAAATGGTGCCCTTAATCTGTTTTCCTCAGGGCTTATATATAAATTCTTTGTTTGGTAATTAAGCTGTTTAAGACATTTTGGTTAACAGTTGTTCATGGAAGGACTTCAGGGAAGTTTTTAAATAAAAATAAAGGTTAAACTCAGAAAAATATAATTAGTATTTGTTTTTAAACATGTTGTTTTATATGAGGAGATCAGAAGTATACTCTTTTGTTTTTCTTCATCTGAAAGTTAGTGTTCTTACTGTATATCTACAATTATTTTCTATGTACCCAGTATGTCTGGATTTGGAATGAACAGGAATCAGGCATTTGGAATGAATAACTCCTTATCAAGTAACATTTTTAATGGAACAGGTAAGCTTATTCTGGAGCTAGTATCCTGTAAAAAATATAGTAGATCTTTGACATATAAAGCAATTCAACAGACCGGTCTTAAAATATGACAGGATTTTTTTGTGTTAAATGCTAGAATTTAGTTTAATGAGAATCTGCCGGGGATAGGAATTAATTCAGTGAACAGTTGAGAGAGATGTAAATATATTTTTTCACTTGTCGTGGTAATAGCATAGTGTTCTAGCATCAGGATTATTTACTTAACACCTGGAGAAAGCCTAAACGTTAATTTAGTCTGTGTTTATGCCTCAGAATCTTTTTTGCTTCAAGAGCTTTTCCTGTCCTTAGTCCTGTCACTTCGAGAACTACAGCGTAAACCAGGTTGGGTGGGCTAGCGTTCCGCTATAGAGACCCAGATTGAGGAAACCTTTAAAATAATATGGAGCACTTACAGTTTTTTGTTAATAGTTCTAATAATACTAATTTTGGCATTTAACCCTTAAATGAATATGTACTCAATTGTGTATGTAAAATTCAAAATTTAATTACATGGAAAACCAATTCTGGTTTGACAGTAAAGAATTCCTGCAGTCTGTTGGTTTCTTTCTTTTGTCACCTGGTCAGACAGAGGAGTACAGGAGCTTTGTTGCTGTTCAGCGTCAGGTTCCTCCCTCGCCTCCAGACCCTTTCCTGAGAGAGGAAATGAAGGATCTTGTTATAGTCACAGGAGCAAAAGTGAATAGAATTATTGAGAGAGATACATGTCAAGGAAGTGGAAAGCGCAAGAGTGATCAGGGAAACTGAGTGTCTGTGGCAGCGGGAGAGAAGATTTAGTAATGAAATGTCATTTGTGGCTGTGGGCTTTTAATTTTTAAATGTTAATGTATCTTTAGCAACATAGGTTAATCAAATGAGACTTTAAAATGCCAAATTTTAGTATTTGAAAATTATAGTTTTCTGTTCAAGATGTTACAATAATATGAAGTACCATATTCCATTGTTTCTTAAAACATTTTTTAATATCTGTGAAATCAGGCTGCATGTCATGGTTTAATTGGGAAGTTGTTTTTTCCCCCTAAATGGACCATAAAGTAACAGTTTGTCTGACAATGCCATCTTATATTCTGAATTATATAAATTTTAGAATTATTTTTAAAATCCAATTTTAACTGAGTATATATTTTACACTAAGAAAATTGTTTCCAAGTCTTTCCCTAAAAATATAAATTTGGGTGTTTATTAATTATTTTTAGGTTAAAATTATTCTCAAATAACATGACAATTTAAAATTCCATCTTAAGGGACCTAAAGATATGTATTAAAAGTTAATATATATTCAGAGTTTATAGTTAATTTGTAATCAAATAATTTGAGAGATTACTTTGTAAATTGAAACGCTATATAAATTAATTTCTGTTGTCTTGTTCATATAGTAGTATCTTTAAAATTCAAAATTTATAAAGGGTAATTTTTTTAAACAGTGGGTATGAAAAATTTTCTTTACCCTTTATAATTTTAAATTGTCACCTGACTTGCAGTGTTAATAAGAGTGTATTGTTTTTCGATCAACAAAGTAATCTTGAGATAATAATTTCTTTCTGAGATTCTTCTAATTGTGAAACATGGAGAAAAATAAAAATTAACTAGAAAAAAGGGCCAAATACATTGAAAATGATTATAAAACACTAGATGAAACAAAGATTACAGAAAAGCTATGGTGCAGGCTAAAACCAAGGTAGAAAATTAAATTCTTCAGAAATTAAGATTACAAGATTATAAGCATAATTGAACAATAAAAGTTGAGAAGAAATGGGGGATAATTAAAATAGGCAAAGCAGAAAAGTTGGGTTAAATTTTAATTTTTGAAAGCAAGCTTTTATTTAAATATAAAATGATCAAAAATAAATTTTAGTCATTGAATATATATTTATTGAGCGCCTACTGTGTGATAGGTAATATAAACTTCTAGGCTTTGCATCGTATTCCCACACTTCGCAAGCACTCACCAGACGGGAACCCTACTTAGACCCTACCTCCTCTACCCTGTCTGTATCCCCACTGCACATAACACACACACGCACACACATGCCTGCACATTTGTTTGTGGGACTGCTAGGCCACAGGACAGAGGCCCTTAGGGCTTCTGCTCCCACTGCCTGTGCCTCACATATGTTTCTGGCCTTTTGCAGGAGGCACTGTCATGGTGGCACCTGTGTAGACCTGAAGCTCCAAGCCTTCCTTATACAACCTCTGCTTTTGGATGTAATGAAAGGAGCAGTTATGTCACAATAGTCTCCCTCTTGCTAGCTAAGAAGCTATAGCTTTAGAGTACCATCTTTCACAGGGGAAATAATATACCACCTTACTCCTTATTGTCTGTCTTAAGTCTCTAGGATTTGGGATTTTTATTATGCTACTTATGTATCACTTTGCTGAATTGTTCATGAAATTCTTTCACATGAAATCAATCCACAAGTATTTATTGTGCACCTACATACACCTAGTATAGTGCTGTGCATTATTTAAGAAGACGACACTGTCATTTCAATTTATATTGTGGTTGGTCTTTCATAATCTCTTTGAAATGTTTGTGGAATCAATAACTGGTGTTCTTTCTTATTATTTAGATGGAAGTGAAAATGTGACGGGATTGGACCTTTCAGATTTTCCAGCATTAGCAGACCGAAACAGAAGGGAAGGAAGTGGTAACCCAACTCCATTAATAAACCCCTTGGCTGGAAGAGCTCCTTATGGTAATTAAGCTTTTTAATGATGGCCAGTGGAAACTCTCCATTGCACACATGCACATGTATGTACACATATACATACACATATGCATGTGTGTGTACACACAGACATGTTTTCTAATCAGAGTAGTGTAATTTTGTCAGAGTTGATGTATGCAAAGTGTTTTTTCCTCTCAGAATACCATGATAGCAAAGTTTGTACAGAAACCCCAAAAGGAAGTCCTCATTGGTATTCAGAAGATATTTTCTTCTGGCATCTCTGCCTTAATACACCTTAATGATTATTTTGTGGTTTACCTTCTCTTAATTCATTACACTTTTTTTTTTTTTTTTTTGGTGAGGAAGATCAGCCCTGAGCTAACATCTGCCAATCCTCCTCTTTTTGCTGAGGAAAACTGGCCTTGGGCTAACATCCGTGCCCATCTGCCTCCACTTTATATGGGACGCCGCCACAGCGTGGCTTGACAAGAGGTGCGTTGGTGCGCACCTGGGATCCGAACCAGCGAACCCCGGGCCGCCACAACGGAGCGCGTGCACTTAACTGCTTGCGCCACTGGGCCGGGCCCCCATTACACATTTTTTTAAAAGAACCAATTCCTCATTCCGAGTGATCAATAATGACTGCCCATACACTGAAGCCTTTTTCTAAGCCAGTTTGTCCACCTGTACACTACTGACATTTGGGTCAGGTAATTCCTTGTAAATAGGGGGCTGTCCTGTACATTATAGAATGTTTAGCCACATCCCTGGCTTCTGCCTACTCGATGCCAATGGCACCGCCACCCCCTTGTGACAATCACGGATGTCTCCAGACATTGACAAATGTCCTGTGGGATAAAAAATTGACTCCTGTTAAGAACTAGTGATCATGGTTCGTGTACAGTTTATGTAGACCCTTGCTCACCGTTAATACTCTTTTTCTCTGTCTCTAATAAATAAGAGATTTGGCTAACAGAGGCTAAATGAAAAGAAGTGGGGGACGTGAAATGTATATAATAACAATTTATAATTTAAAATTATGTAACAGCAATGTAGCCATATTCTTTTTATCCTTTGCTCGTAGTTGTTTCCTTTTGGGAGAATCTGATCAAAGCCAGTTGGAGAAACAGTGAACTTAGAAGGATCAGTTTATCACTTTTCTAAGATAACTGTTTTTCACATTTTCAACCAAGAAGGATTTCTTTTTTTTTTATTATTAATTTTATTTATTTATTTATTTATTTTAATTTTTTCCCCCAAAGCCCCGGTAGATAGTTGTGTGTCATAGCTGCACATCCTTCTAGTTGCTGTATGTGGGACGCGGCCTCAGCATGGCCAGAGAAGCGGTGCCTCGGTGTGCACCCGGGATCTGAACCCGGGCCGCCAGCAGCGGAGCACACGCACTTAACCGCTAAGCCACAGGGCCGGCCCCCAAGAAGGATTTCTATGCCTTTTAAAATGTGAATACAAGTGATAATATGTGAAGAAGGGAAAAATTTATTGTTCATATTCTAAAGTTTCCAAGTCAGTCTTCCACAAATAACAAACAGTGATCTACCCTGGACGTTGAGTACCTGGCTACTTGGTTCTCAGTTCAGACTCTAATGTGTTTAACCTTTCCTCATAGGTCCATTTTTTCATCCCTTTAACCATTCCCGTTGCTCTCCTTGGACCATCTCTAGTTTCTCCATATCGTTCTTGAATTGTGGAGCCCCAAACTGGATATTGTTCTCCAATAAGGGCCTGACTAATGCCAAGTATAGTAGGAGGATTACCCCCACTTCTTGCATGTTTTACATCTATTACACGGAGTCCAAGAAAATCTGAAATAATATGGAGTTGTTTTATTTATTGCAATTTGCTCGCTCTGTAAGTCACTTTCAAGTAGAATACTGCCGTGTTCGTTTAAAATTTATTTTGTTCATTTGTATTTGACAATTAGTGTTTATAATAGCTAGTCAAATATTGAAATAAAGCAAGCTTTTAAACCAAAAATTTTAATAATTATTACCAATATCAAATTATATTTTTAAGCATCTGTGTATGACATTAGATTAGAATTATAGGATTACCATTTATTTCTGTTGTGTTATTTTGTATATTGTTATTAATCATTATATAAAAATTTAGTTCCTCATTGTTATCGTGAATACTAGTTTTTTGAAATGTGCTTTCATAGCATAATAAGAAAATTCTTTTGGTATATTATCATGAGAAAGGTTAACTTTTTATAATTTGTAACAGTATCATAAATATCAATTGCAATTCTCTGGATTATTTTCATTACATAGTTGGAATGGTAACAAAACCAGCAAATGAGCAATCCCAGGACTTCTCAATACACAACGAAGATTTTCCAGCATTACCTGGTTCCAGCTATAAAGATCCAACGTCAAGTAATGATGACAGTAAATCTGTAAGTAATTGAGAATTATGTATGTGAGTGACATAGTTTTTTCCCTTCAGATTTCTCTTATATTAACGGTTTTATAGACTATATTAAGGACTTACTAAATACTATTACAAAATTGTTTATCTTGAATCTGTAATAATCTAACTTCTGAAGAATGTGGAAAACCTTTATAACTTAGAAGATAGCCTATTTTTTTCCTATTTCATATAGGTTTGCAAATTTCTGTTGAACTTCTCAGAGTTAATTTAGACTTTTATTGTAGTCCCTGTCAGCTGGATCCCATGAAGTTTGATATTATAGCCTTCTAAGGAGCTGTGTTTTTCTTGAGTAAGTTTTCTCCTTGAAGAATCTTTATACACATTTTTATTCCTGTGTTGATTCAGGCAACTCAGCTTCCTCTTTCTGACTTGACAAATGTGTTTATTTCTTCCGCATTTCACTGAAAATAGCTTTTTTGTGATGGGAGTTTGTATATTGTTAAAATAATAAATATAATAAAGAAGATTACTGGGGAGCCAGCCCTGATGGCCCAGTGGTTCAAGTTCGGTGTGCTTTCAGCTTTGGTGGCCTCGATTTGGTTCCCGGGCGCAGAACCACACCACTCGTCTGTCAGTAGCCATGCTGTGGCCGTGGCTCACGTAGAAGAACTAGAAGGACTTAGAACTAGAATGTACTGGGGCTTTGGGGAGGGGGAAAAAAAGAGAGAGGAAGAGTGGCAACATGTTAGCTCAGGGTGAATCTTTCCCAGCAAAAATAAGAGAGAGAGAGATTGAGAGATGCTCTCCTACCTCTGCTGTCTTAAAACAACAACAACAACAACAACAACACATTAAAAAAAAAAGTTATTCGATAAGAATTAAAATAAATGCAATTTTTAAAAGTTTATATACTCTAACTTATCTTGGAGGTTTTTATGGTGATATTTTATGTAATGTACTATATTTAATTTCTCTTCTAAATGAAAGTATTGAGGAGTGTAACTTCAGGTGTATCTCAAAGCATAAAGTCCTGAGATAGAGAATATTTTTTTTTTCTGTGACTGAAGATCTGAGATAAATAAGAATATTTTCCATATATTTCTTGTCCTTTAAATATTCAAATATGTGTAATACAAGGTTTATTTATATACCATGGGACAGTTGTGGAAACAAAAAATTTCATGTAGAATTTGAAAAACAGGTGATAATGTACTACCAGTTTAAATATAATAAAGAAGGAATAGAAAGGTACTAATATGTGAACTTGAAATTTTTACTTAACCAACTTTAGTGTCATATTTAATTTTTTTCATGTTAGAATTTGAATACATCTGGCAAGACAACTTCAAGTACAGATGGACCGAAATTCCCTGGAGATAAAAGTTCAACAACACAAAATAATAACCAGCAGAAAAAAGGGATCCAGGTGTTACCTGATGGTGGGACTCTATAAAATATGTCGAAGATATTATAGAATTCATTTTCTTTCCTTTTTCCTCAAAGACAAAAATGATTATATTCTTCTTATCCAGGTCGAGTTACTAACATTCCTCAAGGGATGGTGACGGACCAATTTGGAATGATTGGCCTATTAACATTTATCAGGGCAGCAGAGACAGACCCAGGAATGGTACATCTTGCGTTAGGAAGTGACTTAACAACATTAGGCCTCAATCTGAACTCTCCAGAGTAAGTTTTTTTCTTTTCTTCCACATTTGTATATAATACCTCCCTGTAGACTTCCAGTTTTTAATTTCATGTCATCCACTTGTATCGCCTCTTGCCACTAAGTGTTGCTATTGTCTATTGACTTTTTGGGTCATTTCCTCTCATATTAGCTTCTGGATCACTGTCACTTTACAATATTACTCCTCTGATGATTCGGCGGTTTCAAATACACATATATGATCCTTCCAAAATCCTGAAATCTTGGTTCCTTAAATTTCTCTCTTCCAAAAATCTCACCCTCCCCATACCTCAGCTGCTGACTTCCTTAGTCCTCCCTTTCACCTTGCTTGCCATTGCTGGTGGCTTCAGTTGCTCTAGTTTTAGGTCTGTGCTCCCATGCCGTTTCCTCTTTTCCATCTCTTTCCCTCTAGTACTGGCTTCTGTCATCATTTGACTCCATCGGGACCTTCAGTCCATTGATGCTTCTACCTTTTCACTGTTCCTCAACATCCCTGTCTCTCTTCCCCTCCGATGAACTTCCTTCCTTCTCATCCAGTTAAATTCTATGGTCGGTCATGATTGCTTGTTCACATATACCCTTGACTGCTTTGCACCTCTCTCACTTTGTCAGACTTGCATGGCAAAAGCCGCAACCCTAGTTATCTCTCTGCCTCTTCCATTTTTCACCTGTGCTACTGAGCTTGACTAGAGAAAAACAATTTCATTGCCTGGTCTCACTTCAGACTCATGGCCAGGAAGCTCAAAAGTGGGCCCTTACTTCTGCCAGCCGTAATCATAGCTGGAAGCCTAGTCCGTTCACTCTTTTGTTCCCCGTGCAACTGTTCTACACTTGCCTCTTCCAACCCTGATACCTTCTCCTTTGTCCATCAGATGATGACCTTGGTTTTTATTTTTACTTCACTAAGAAAGATAGAAACAATCAGAAGAGAATGTCAGCATAGTCCTGCCACCAAATCTAACTACCTACGACCATCTGAACCCACCTTATTCTTGTCTTCCACCCTGTTGCCACAGTTGATCCATGCTTTCTACTTAAAACCTCTCTTGAAAACTCAAGGACATGGCTCTTAATTTTTTGCACTTCGTTAGATCATTTCCATCGGCATACAAATATGCTGTGTACTTCTTCCACGTTAACAAATACCTTCTCTTGATCCACCTTCTTCTGTGAGTTACTGCCCCCCATTTCTTTATTCTTCTTTGAAGGAAAACTCTTGAAAAGAGCCATCTTTGTATCTCCCATGTATCTTCTCCCGTTCTCTGTTAAACCCGCTTCAGTTAGGATTTTGCCCTCACCACTCCACTGAAACTGCTGTCATCAAGGTCATCAAATGACTTCTATGTTATTAAACTCAGTGGTCTCTTCTAGGAACTTATCCTCCTTGACCTCCCAGCAACGTTTGACAGTGGAATCACTGCTGCATTGTTTCTCACTGCTTTTAACTGCTACCAGCCTGGTTTGGCACAGCATCCTCTTTTGCCTGCATCAACCATTAGTGAGTCACGAGGGGTCTCTGATTCTCGTGTGCCCATCACACTTTCTTCTTCGTATAGTAACTAGGACAATCCTTTTTGAATAAGTTACTCCTCTGCTCAATACCCAGTAACGGTTGGCGGTTTCATTGTGATTAAAAATCCAAAATCTTTGCAGGCCTACCATCTCTCCAGGCGTGGTCTGTGTCTCTCCCATACCTGCCTCAGCAGCGTCTCCCTTTGTTCTGCTCTGTTCCTGTGTCGCTGGCCCTGCTGCTGCACCTGAGACGCAGCAGTCCTATTCCTGCCTTCATTGCTGTTAGCAGTTCCCTCTGACTAGAATAGTCTTCTGCCAGATAATGAGCATGGCTGTCTCCCTCAACGTCTTTCTCAATGAGACCTGACCTCACTACCCTGTTTAATTGTGTAACTAATCTTCCCTCCATTCCCTCCCACTAACATGGAATGTTATTTATTATGCAAATCGTTTTTGTCTGCCTCCCTCCAACCCCACCATCCTCAACCAGAAAGTAAGTTTCGTGTGGTCAGTGGTCTTTGCTCTGTCACTGATGGGTCCCAGGCACCTAGAACAGTGGAACAGTGCCAGGCCTGTAATAGGCACTCAGTAAATATTTGGTGAATTGAAACTTTTGCTTTTAATAGTTACTGATTTTTTTCTGGCCATATAAATGGGAAAATAATTTTACTTAGGTGTTTGGTATTAATGAATTTAAAGCATTCTGAATATATATGTGTGTGTATATATATGTATTTAACCTTGTTTCAGTTTCCTGCTGTGTAAGTAATAGTAAATACAAAAAAGGAAATTAGAAGTCAAGATGCTCATTTTTACATTTGAAGTCATTGTTTCTCTTGATTTCCTGAAATAAAATTAGAAGCCTTTTTCTACTTTGGACTTCAGAGTGTTTTTTTTCCCCCTTATTCAGAAATCTGTATCCCAAATTTGCATCACCCTGGGCATCTTCACCTTGTCGACCTCAAGACATAGGTAGGAGAATCTGTTTGTGTTCAGACCTTTGAAAAAGATATTTGTAACTGAGAATCAGTTAATAAGGCTTTTCTCATTTTATTATCTAGACTTCCATGTTCCATCTGAGTACTTAACAAACATTCACATTCGGGATAAGGTGAGTGTAGTTTATTATTCTACTCAGCATGAATTTATCTATTTATCAGGTGCTGTTTTTCAGGTCAGGCAGCATAATGTTTTGAAATAATTAACAGTGATCTCAGGGGTATGCTTTTGTATGTCTATTCAGTTATAGATACCAATTTTATTTTTGTTTGTAATCTTAATGTTTTGATGAGGTCCTGAGTTATATTTTAAAAATATTTTAAAGGCAAAACAATGTTAAGACTGGTAAAATACTTCTTTCAGTTAACAACAGGGTATAACCATAACCACAGTTGATGGGAATAAACTAACTTGGAAAATTTGATAAATTTCCTTCTGGTATTCTCATTTTATGCCCATATCAATAAGAAAGGTTTTTCTTTGCAAATATTACAGATAACGCTGTTTTTTGTTTTTTTTGTGTGTGTGTGAGGAAGATCGGCCCTGAGCTAACATCCAGTGCCAATCCTCCTCTTTTTTTGCTGAGGAAGATTGGCCCTGGGCTAACATCAGTGCCCATCTTCCTCTACTTTATGTGGGACACCGCCATAGCATGGCTTGACAAGTGGCGCGTCAGTGCGCGCCCGGGATCCGAACCTGCGAACCCCGGGCCGCCGAAGCGGAGCGCATGCATTTAACCACTTTTGTGCCACCAGGCTGGCCCCACAGATACAGTGTTTTTAGTGAATATATATATATGTACATATTTAAAAACTATTTATGACCTTGGGCTTTGTTTCGTGTGTTTTTTTTCCATTTTTTAGGTACCTAAAATTCTAGTTATAAAGTAACTATTAACAGATTGCAGCATTAATCTTTTCTTTTTTTTTAATCTAAGAAAGAAAATGATAAACACTTGCTTTAGGGGAAAGAACTAAGAGCTCATTTCGTTAGAAATGGTATCTAGATTTTGGCCTTGTGGAAGGATATAATTTATTAAGAATTATATAGTTATGTTATACATATTTATACACATAAATGTGCTGTCATTTCTGTTCTGCGTCTGCCATGCGATGTGTAGTCAAATGGATGTTGGTGTTCTGGACAGGCAGGTGAAGAGATCCATTTCTCAGTGTGTCTTTTCATACTTGAGTGGATGGAAGACACGAAGTATGAGATAGAGAGGGCTAGTTTGTTCTGTTTGTGGGTTGTGTGGTTTGCTGCCACCTCCACTATAGAGCTCTTTTGCTCCATTTACCTAAGGATTCCAGAAACTTTCCTTATGCCAATTTAAGAGATACTAATTTAGGAGAATTTGTTGCATTCAGGAACTGCAGCCTGAATGGGGATAACATGAATGGAGAGAAAAATTACATTCAGAGAATGTGTAGCAGTTAATTAAACATTTAGATGCAGGATTAGGTACAGAGATAAAGGTGTTTTCATTTTATTGAGCTTTTAATAAAAGTTTATCTTAACGTGAGAATTTGAGACTATTGAACTCACTTGTGTTTTATAGTTTGGTAGGCAGTTACCTTTCTGCGTTGTGGAGGGATATGCATCTTGTAATCAAAACAAAATAAAGAGCTATCCCTTTATGATTTTTGTACTTACCATCTGTGATTTGCTAAAAATGCATAACCAACTGATTGAATGACTGTCCGATACAGATTCAGTTAACATTTCTTATAGGTCTTCTGTGTATCAGGCACTCGACAAGGTGCATTCCCACGCAGTCTCTTGTTTAATTTCATTTACGTTCTTAGTAACCTTTGTAGATGTGATTGTGTGCATTGTGTAATCGAGGTTTAGAGACATTAAATAACTTGGATATGGTCATATTAGTAAGGAGGGGAACTAGGACTTGAATAAGTCTTCCTTTCTGAGCATGGTGTCCCACTATTATTGCCACATTAGGTATTAATGAATCCCTCGAGTAAGACAGTCAGCATTCGGTCTTGCTTAGAAGTTTTTATTTAGCTTTTTTTCCTATTAGTACATAAAACAGATGCACCAGAAGTAATTATTAAATGACTAAAGTCATTTAAATGTTGAAACTCCCCTACAGAATTATAACTACCTGTGTAATCACATAATAACAGTTATCTCCTACAAAGAGAAGAGTTTCTGTTTATCTCTGTTTTTACTTTAGTGGTAGCAGTTATGTTAGGATTTTCAAACTTGTTTTACATTTCAGAATAATTTATTTCTCTTTTCCAGCTGGCTGCAATAAAACTCGGCCGATATGGAGAAGATCTTCTCTTCTATCTCTATTACATGAATGGAGGGGACGTATTACAACTTTTAGCTGCAGTGGAGCTGTATGTTCAAAGTATTTTTCAACACTTTTGTGTTATAGTGGCTCTTGTTTATTCTGAAAGCCTCTTTTTTTAAATAATGATGGCTGTAGTTTTTGTCTTTTGTTTTTAAAGTGGAAATATTTCTCCATCAAGAAATTTAAGTTATTTTTACATTTCGTAAAATAAAGTTAATTTAGCTTCAAACCTTTTATTAACATGGCTTTATAATCACTATATACATAAAAAAGAAGGATTTCAAACTTAATAACCCTCAGTTTTTAAGAAGAAAAAATTGACTTGACTCATGGATTTGGTGAATCTAACTTTTATAAATACATAAAGTATAAGATATGGTTCATAACTGTGGCTCATCTTACTCCTTGTGGAACCACATATGCTAATGACAGTGAATTTCATCATTTAATAAACATCTATTGAGAATTCTGTGTCAAGGCACTGTGCATATTTGTTGTGTGTTTTGAATGGTTAATAAAGTCCACATTCGTTATCAGAAGCCTATAGGCCAACTTAAGTAAATTAGCGTTAAGAAGTTGGTCTGTTGGATGTGTTTTTTTCCTGAGGATTTGTTTTTTACCTGATGCTCTAAAAATAAAAATTTTGTGTCATTTCTCATATGTCCAATTGGTAACATATTTTGTTACCAATAGACTTTTCTATTAATCATGTTTACTGTAAAGTGAATTGTTACTAAAAATTTATGACATTTTTAACTGATTTCAATATTTTATATTTCTAATAACATTTCTACAAATGGCCTTGGATCAGATACTTTTTTAAAAATGTAAAATTCACTGTGTTGGTAATAAATTGTTTTTTATTTCTCAATTGAGAATTTGTTTTTTTCCCATGTTTTCCCCTCATTTTTTGTAAGATAGCAATTGTTACTTGTTCCTTTTAATTTATTCATAAGTAAATAAATTCATTCAGTCATTCATCCACCCATCACTGGCAGTTCTGTCTCATATCTTATTTATGTCTAAAAATTACCTCATTGTATTGGTAGGAAGATGTTTGTTTACATGGAGGTTTGTTCTGCCCAAGAGGTGTTTGTGGTACGTGTACCTCCTTTGATGTTACCTCCCCAGTTTACCAGTGGTATAAATCCTCATTGATTCTTGTATGAATTCTAATGGATATCTTTTTGGCTTTTGAGAATTTAGGATCAATGAGATTTGAATAAAAAATAAAAGTAGTACATTCATTAAGAGTTTTCAAAGTGGATATTCTATTTTCAACATAGTTACAAATTTATGTGAATTTAAATAGTTAATTCTATAGACTTTGTATTTGGTTCTTTACAAAATAATACAAACAGTTGGGGTTTTTGTTTGTTTTAATAGATATCTCAATTTCTATTGAATGTTAAGAATAAGAAAGGAGTGAAGTTTCTGGAACACAGTGTATCTTTATTTTGTCTGCCTAAGTTTTTATTACGTTGCTCATAGAACTTTTAAGATCTCATTTTGTTTGCATAAAAAGTTTCTTCAGTTAAATAAAGATATGTATAATAATTAAAGAGTGTGGTTTTTGGGCAAATAAATTATTTTCCTATATTTATTTCACTAGGGTTGTATTTAACAATAAAAGTTAGGATAAAGAAACATCCATATTTATGTACTTTATGTGTAATTATTTTCTGAGAAAAGTTTTACATAATGTAGAAAATGTTTGATATGAGCCACAGGAAGAAATTAATTGTCTTTTTCTCTTAAAAATTGAAGTTTTAACCGTGATTGGAGATACCACAAAGAAGAACGAGTATGGATTACCAGGGCACCAGGCATGGAGCCAACAATGAAAACCAATACATATGAGAGGGGAACATATTACTTCTTTGACTGTCTTAACTGGAGGAAAGTAGCTAAGGTATATCTTTTTCCATGTGCAAATGTATAAATGTATAAATCTAGATTTTAAAAAGAAACATCCTCTTATATCTGTTTATATGTACCAGTACATCCATTCCAGTAATGTGCCAGATACTTGCCAAGTCTTTTGTCTCCATCTCCTTGGCTTGATTTAAACTCGAAGAAAGCATCTGGAAACAGTTCATTTCACCCACAGTTAGGAAAATGATTGAACTTGGTAAGAAATTTTGTAACTTTTCTCAAGCCTTGCTGACATTTGAACTATTTTTGTGTCTACTCAGTTGTAAAATAAAGATACCCTCTTGCAATTGCAGTCATGTATTCTCATATTATTATTACTTCAAATTAAGCAAGTATGAGATTTTCCTAAAACCAGTATATAGACAGATACAGGCTTTTTAAAACACTCAAACTCATTGCAGGAAAGATGCCTGAGTTTTTATTTGCAAGTGATAAAAAGAAAGAAAATTACAAGCGTTAACCACGATTGTTCCCGTGGCTGGTGTGGTGAATACTGGGGCAAGAGGGCTGTGGAAAAAGTTGGTTGTTTTGTTTTGGTTTGCAGCTCTTCCTCACAAAAACGCCTTCCCAGCTGTCATGCGCAATATTTTCATCAGTGTTAATGCACATGTGACATTTGTGTTTAACGCCTTAGGTGTGTACTCAGTCTGCCCAGTAGAGGAGATAACCCACATTATCTGATTTCATAGCTCCAGGATTTCTCGAAATCCTTTTTTTTGTTGATGATTCTTAGGATTAAAAACTAAAGAGTTAGTTTTGTTTGTTTTAAATAAATTTAAAGAGAAGAAAAATATTTCTTAACAGTTAGTTTATTGGACAAATTTTTAGTTGCTTGGACTTTTTTTTTTCTTTTGAGGCAGCTTTGCTAAACTGATAAAAAGGTAAAATATTTTAAGAAGACAATGTAAAATACATACCAGATGTTTATCACAAAAAAGTTTTACATCACAAGAAGATTTCATATAAAACTTGAAAAAAAATAGGAAAAGATGAGCCCAGCCAAAACCACTAAAACAAGACACATACAAGAGGTTAAATGTTTTATTATTATTTTGGGGTGTTTCTCAGTGGTAAATGTCATTACTTCTCAGACCAAGACCATATACCGAAACTGTATTTGAGTTATTTTAACAATTCTAATTAGTATGCATATCTTTATTTCAAAAGATAGATCCATGACCTAATCTTTTAGCTAAATAGAAATAATTACATTAATTACAAATAGTACACAAGACATTATATATGTTACCTGTTCTCTAAGAAGTATAATGTAGTAGAAAGCCATAGTCTTTGTATCGTGGATTTTAACTTAACTCATTTCTGCTATTTATACTTCAACCTGTGCACGTTTCCTTCTGTGCTTCCTTATATGTTAAATCGAAATGACATTGGCCGTAGATTGTCGTGAAGATTAAATGAGATGATACACTAGAATACAGTGCCTGGCATACATTACATATTGGATCTATGGAATAGTGTGGTAGTTTGTCGTTGTTTTTGTCATCATTGTTATTACAGCTTATTACTGTTCTTCCAAAGATGGAAAAATTGTACCTGACTGTTGTTGTTAGGTCAGATCAGTGGTTCTCAAACTTCAGTTTGTGTCACAATTACCTAGAGGCCTTGTTAAAACACGTGCCTCCATTGTTCCTGATTTAGTGAGTCTGTGGATGGGACCTAAGAATCTGCATTTCTGACAAGTTCCCAAGTGAAGCCAGTGATGATGCTGGCCTGTCTGGAGCCGTACTTTGAGAACCTCTCAGTTAGCTGATTCTACAGGAGAGAGAAAGGATCTTTGGAAGCAGAAAAATTCTACTAGTAAATAGCTTAAGTTTTCTCCATTCACTTTGAAGCTTTTTACTCACTGTCATTGTAAATTATTCCAAACTTATATATGCAAAAAGGAATGGATGTTTGCAGTAGATAGAGGTGTACTTTTAGTTAAGTTTTAGTTCAATACATGTGACGAAATCAACTTATGTAAAAAATCAGTTTTCCAGAACTAAGTTCTCCGCATGAAGTTTAAATATTCAGAAACAACTTCAACATTAATAGGGCTCCTTTACTTTCCCACAAAAACAACTCCCCAGTCAGGCAAATGTTGTTTTAAAGAAATATATATATATATAAAATATGTAGTGTGTATATATAAAGTAATAATTTTACCCAATTTTATCTGCTTTCTCCTGTACAGTTGAGCTTTTGTTTTTTATCTTTAAAAATTTTTAGCTGTAAAGTTGGAAAATAAAATTTGAAAAATGTTATTAAACTATTCCCTAAGGAATCTCTCTTAAGGTAATTTGCTGGCCACTTGACACTGATGCTCTTCAACAAAATTATTTTCGAAGTGATAAAAGCAAGCAGAAATATTGGTTTCTGTCAAGTATTAGCATGCAGCTCACTTCTTTTGGTTATATTAAAATGCAGATTCATGAACTTAAAACTTTAAAGGTGTACTCACAGAATAACTTGTCACAATGGCTTCTGGATTTTTTTTTTTTAAAAAATGTTTTCCAAGAAATGATTAGGAATTAAGAAATTTAGTTCCATTCACAGTATATTTATTAACAGCCTTCATCAAACTACAGAAAATCCATTAAAATGCCATGTCCCAAGTTAACTTCAAAGTCCTCATCTGTCAAGTGGGTGTGGTTTACTCTGCGCAGGTCAAGAACATGCGTTAAATAGCCTCAACTCATTGTAAGAAACCTGCAGCATAAATGAGTGTCATAAGTAAAGCTTGATGTTATCATGGGATCATTGGGAAGTGTTGACCTGATCTACACCCTAGTCAGATCTCCATTCACAATATCTTGCATGAGGTTCTTTCTTTCTCTTTTGCAAATCACTTAATATTTTCAGAGAATTGAAGAATTGTAATATTAAGTAAGAGATTAGATTATTTAAATCAGAAGTATTTCTTATCCCCTAAAAATTCTGTGACTCTTGAATTCTTTCTAGGATCTAGCTGGTTATTTATTTACAGAATTTCGCATGTCAGTGATTTCTGTGTACAATTTTGGACACTGTATTTGCTTATTCTCCCCTTTTAGATAGCCTTGACTTGTCAGCAGCCTGTGTGGTCTGTCCTGTGTGGTTTAGAACTATTCAGTATCCCACTAATTGTGGCAATTCAAATAGTATATATAATCTTAATGAGTAAAATGTTTAAATAATTTCATCCACAGAGAGTTTTCAGATGGTGGAGGCTGCCCTATTGTCAAGTGTCAGTGGCTTTCTCAAACTGAGGACATAGAAATTTAAGAACTCTTTCAGCCTGACTTCACCTTGTGGCTCAACACTGAATAGGATGTCGAATGATTAGGACTTTTATCAGATCATAGCCTGATGTAAATGTAATATTTGTTTTCATTAACTTCACTGGTGCACATTAGTACATCTTTATACTTTAATCAGTAATATATGCTTTGCTTCAAAATAATGAAAATTATTTCTAATAATTGTGTTTAAGATACTTTGCTACTTCCTTCCTAAAATTTAAGTTGAGGATTTATCTTAGTTATGAGACAGCTGATGTTTCTGAGAATTTGAGAAAACATTCCTTCAGTGCGTGTTTTTCTGTGTAATTAGATCAGTGATGACATTAATGTTTTTGTAATAATAATTTTATTTGGTCATCTGAATCCAGTGCATGTATTTTAATTCTGCTTCACAGTAACCTTTTGAGAATATGTAGCCTAATTTTATTAATAGAAAAACTAAGATATTGAATGTTGTTTAAAAAAAGTATCTAGAAGCCTTTCTAACTTAGCTTTTATATCCTTAAACTGTAATCTAAAAGTCCCATTTTTCCATTAGAAGCAAATATATTTGTAGACCTTCTCATACTTAATTTTTGAATATTTCAAAAATGAAGTGTTCTGTTCATAAAACAAATGAAGAAAACGTGTTTATTAATTCATCAGCCATAATGACACACCTGCTATAGGGGCCTGACATGTTCTGGGCAGTAGGTAGTGCTTCACGAAACAGACACATGTCCTGCCGATACGGATTACACAGAGGTGTGTGCGTGTGGTGTGTGTACATGTAATGTGAACATGTAAGAGAGGTTATCAACAATCAAGTAAAGTTAGGGAACAGAGATACCAGTGTAATAGAAGCTTTTTGTATTTTAAAAAGAATAAAAATTCATAGAAGACCAAAAAAAAAGGTTTTAAAAATGGAAGACAAAATTTGACCTAGTTTCTGATATATAAGGTCTTTGAGGTTTTCTTGTTTGTTCTTTCTTTTTTTGGTGAGGAAGATCAGCCCTGAGCTAACATCTGTTGCCAATCCTCCTCTTTTTGCTGAGGAAGATCGGCCCTGGGCTAACATCCGTGCCTATCCTCCTCTACTTTATATAGGATGCCGCCACAGCATGGCTTGACAAGCAGTACATCGGTGCGTTCCTGGGATCCGAACCTGCGAACCCCAGGCCGCCCCAGTGGAACGCGAGCACTTAACCACTACGCCACCGGGCTGGTCCCATGAGATTTTCTTAATTATCATATTAAAATATTTGTTCCCTAGGTTTACACTGATCTTTTTTTTTTAATATGTAGGGAAAAAATACGTGTATTGATGGTTACTCTAGTTTAAATTCTAATAATACAACATAGTTCACCAATGAACAATGACAAGAACAGGACATTTGAACAAAATTTTAATTTATATAACTTAGGTACTGGAGTGTATGATTTGTCACAGTTACAAATAGGCTTTTTACCCTGTAACTACACATATTTTGGAACTAAAATGCCAATTTTAATTTCTAAAGAATGCTGTAACAAGAAGATATTTTCTTCACTAATTTGTATATTCTTCTTCAGCCAGGCAATAAGATTCTTTTAAAGCCTAGACAGGGATAGGGAGAGAGAGTGGTGCCTACTTGATGCGTTGGGGGGGATGTGGTGATTCTGGTGATTGCTGGGTTTCACCGACAAGTGAGTAGCTTCTGTGCCTTAGTTACTCTGTCACTCCTACTTTTTAGATTAAAGTCATCGCAGTGTGCCTTCTTTATAAACATATATCAGTGAACTGAATTTTTTCAGCATTGTTTCTGGATGGGGTGTAATAAAGTAATTCTCCTTTGGATCTTGGGCTAAAAATATTAAAAATACTATGTTTTACTAGGAAAGTCATGGGCTTTGGTGTCACATGGGTCTGGATCCTGATCTAGATCTGCCACTTACTGTCTGACTTGGGCAAAACTTGTGAGCCTTATTTTCTTCAGAAGCAAAATGAAGATAGTGATATCTATTTTACAGAGTTGTCATAAAGATTAGAATAAATTTCGCTATGTCTCTAGTTTTGACACATATTAGACTTTCAATAAATGATAGCTGCGATTTCTATAATTGTTAATGTAATATCCTTAAATTTTAAGTACTTGGTTTCATATCTCAGTATTTAATCATTATGACTTAGGTTTTCATTTTAATTTAATAATGGAAACATCCATTATGGAATCAGTTTGAAACAAGAAGATAAGGTAAAATGTGTTAACCCATGGTGCTAATGTTACTTGTTGGCTTTCTTTATACCTAACACGTGTTAAGGTTCATAATTTTTTAATTGGGATTGGCCGAGATAGTTTGTGCTAATAGAATTCAGGTTGTAGAATTAGTAATTTAAGAACCTCATGATTTTTGGATTTACAAAGGTACGTTTTTTTGTTGTTTGTTTTTTTGATATACAAAGTTATATTCTACATCTCTCTTACTGATCTTGGGGAAGTATCATGGAGAAATTGCTTTACCGTTCATAAATTTTAAAAGTCATGAAGTTAATATAGCGTTTTGAAAGTTTAATTAAAACGAGCTTATATAGTTTGTCTTCAGATGTGCCTACGAAAACCACTGTCTCGTTTTGAATGGCAGTTACATTTTTTCCCAGGGTTTTGGGTTTATGAAATGAGAAGTCTGGAGATGTGCAAGTTTTAAGTTCATTGTTTTCTCCAGATTTTAATGAGGTTAGATTAACTTTATATGTTTGCTTTTTTTTAAAAAAAAAAAGTGTGATAAGACAAATTGGAAAATTCTTTATTGCTAAATTTTTTTCATGGGAAAAAAGTAAATTTTTGTTTTATACTTCGTTAAAGGAGACTTTACTTTAAAAATCCTATAATTTTCGGTGCTTTTTATTAGTGATATGGTAATTGCCCCTTTCAAACTTTTATTTTTAAGCCCAAAAAATGCATAGAATTTCAGTGTTACATCATAGATGTTCATGAGTTGCCTCGGACTTGTATGCGGAAAGTCTGTATCTTTGGTACCTATCAGATAGCAACTACAGCACATTTCTTTCTTCAAGCTGTATTTTACTTAGAGGGAAAAAAGAGTTGGTATGTCAGTGTCTGTGTTCATCTCATATGTGTAGGTGTTTATTTGTTCGTATAGTAAAATGTATTTTGACAAAAATCTGAGATCAAAGAGAGAGGAAATCATCTAAGTTCTTAAATTTGGTTTTCCAGGAGTTCCATCTGGAATATGACAAACTAGAAGAGCGGCCTCACCTGCCATCCACCTTCAACTACAACCCTGCTCAGCAGGCCTTCTGAGAAGACTCACTTTTCTCGGGGTGTGGCTGTTTCAGCACAATACTCAGCAGAACTGCAGAACTGATGTGGCTCAGGCACCCTGGTTTCAATTCCTTGAGGATCTGGCAATTGGCTTACACAAAGGGTCACCATTTGAGGTCCTGCCTTACTAATTATGTGCTGCCCAACAACTAAATTTGTAATTCGTTTTTCTCTAGTTCCAGCAGGGTCTGAATTTTTTCATTTATTTTCTTTTTTGCCAGCAGACAGACTTGAGTCTGTAAAGACAAGCAAATACACTGACAGAAGTTGACCATTTAGTTTCTAAAATGTAAAAAAGAAAACCCACAAAAGACTCAACAAAATTAGACCACAAAATTTGCATTGTTCATTGTAGCACTATTGGTAATAAAATAACAAATGTTTGTGCATTTTTACGTGAAGATCCTTCTCGTCTTTCATTTGGGAAGATGAGCAAGGTCTGCTTCCTTCATTTTACTTCCCCTTCTGTTTTTGAGAGGCAGTTTCGCCAAGCTTAATGCACGAGTATCTGACTGTTTAGGAGAAAGATATTGCCACAGTCTCTGGATGGTTTCCAGGCTTGTGTTATTACTGAGCTTCATCTTCCCAGAATGAGCAAAACACTGTCCAGTCTTTGTTACGATTTTGTAATAAATGTGTACATTTTTTTTAAATTTTTGGACATCACATGAATAAAGGTATGTATGTACGAATGTGTATATATTATATATATGACATCTATTTTGGAAAATGTTTGCCCTGCTGTACCTCATTTTTAGGAGGTGTGCATGGATGCAATATATGAAAATGGGACATTCTGGAACTGCTGGTCAGGGGACTTTGTCGCCCTGTGCACTAAAGGGCCAGATTTTCAGCAGCCAAGGACATCCATACCCAAGTGAATGTGATGGGACTTAAAGAAGTGAACTGAGACAGTTCACTCTGGCTGTTTGAACAGCAGCGTTTCATAGGAAGAGAAAAAAAAGATCAATCTTGTATTTTCTGACCACATCAAGGCTTCTTCTCTTTGTAATAAAGTAGAAAAGCTCTCCTCACTGCAGTGTGGACTTTGATTTGAAAGTGTGAAATTATTTCTTTAACAATGAAAAACAGGAAAAAACCTAAAGATTTACAGATATCAAACTGAATGTTGTAACTAAACAATTTAAAATATAGTATTTTTTTTCAGCTTTTGACGAGTAATTTAATGGAACAATATACTATTTCACTTCTAGATTAAAAATGTAGACTTTCTTATTTTTAACCAGGTTCAAAACAGAGAAAGCTATTTTTTAAATGGATTATGGCAGCGTTAGAAATAAAACTTCCTGAACACTCTTGGGACCCAATCAGAAAACTCTTGTGATAAATTTCTTGGTAGACCTTTGAGATTTATCTTTAAAAAGTAGTATGCAAATTAAGGTAAGCCAAAAGGGTGGATGGGCTGTAGCTTCAGTGTGCTGGCCTGGGTAGCTCATATTTACAAGCTCATGGATTCTTCTCCATCTAAAGACAAATGCTGTCTTTAAAAATGTCTGAACCGAAGCTACGAAAGCAGAGAGCGAGACTAAAAAAAAGGCAATGAGTTTTGATTCTTTAAATTTTCATTTTTAACCTATTTTTCTATGAAGAGTAAGTTTGTTGACATTTACCAAATCATGTTTGAAAATGAAACATTTATGACATTACTGTGTTTGTGTATCAGGAATATAAAATTACTTAAGATTTACCTTTTTCTATGTATTTTGAGATATGAGAAACTGGCATAAAAATATCAGGACTTCTTAATCTTTCAGATTTAAACCAAAGCATCTCCTCTGTTGGAAAGATGACACTTGTGTAATTACAGTTTAACTGCTGTGCAAAAAACGTTCACAGACCACACCATATTTGACATAAGGTCAAATCCTAGAAAGCAATTTCTTAAAGATTACATTTTTTCATAATAATTTACTTTATAAAATGTAACTTTTCCTACATAACCATGAGAAACAGGTGGAAATATAAAAAAAATGGAAGGAGATCTTTATTCTAATGCGTAGGAACATAGAAGATGTCAGCTGAAGCATGGTCGTGACAGTAACTGTGGGAATGACTCAGAAAGAGGCTAGCTCGTGTCACGTGGGTTGTGGTCTTGGCTCTAGCTGTTTGTTTTAACTGCCATGTACAAAGTTTTAAGTGCACAGTTTTTCAGTCTTCTAAGTTCTTTTTACCCTGAGTCATCAAAATGAGAAAAGCATGTAAACCAATTTTTTATAACTTGTTAATATCAGAAATTTCCATGCTCTTGACTTCAAATCCAAGTTTTAAAATTCTATTTGAAAACTTTAAAATACTATATTAAACTCTTTAACACACTGTTATATCCTTGGTTTTATAACTTGTGGTAATACATGTACAGAAATAGACCTAAACTAATATTTCACATTTTCTTTCTTAGGTTTAATTTTGTTAATTTTTCCATATATAATTAGTGACATAGATGTGTACATTATGTTAAATAATTTTTGTGATTATATATAATTGGCTTTCTGGAAACAAAAACGAGTTGCAAAGGGAAGTCCTTTAAGCTATTTACTTTCAAATATATATTCTATGCTTGTGGTGATACTATAGATGATAAGACTCCGTGTTCAGGGATCTTCCACTGCACAAATAGTTTTTCTTGGCTATAACAGATTTTACTAGGAGTGGAAGTTCGCTTGAATTTTCGCAGCATGTGTACAGCCGGCCACTTGACTGGCCTTTTCCTTTTGCCACTGAACTTGGGACCCAGTAGGTGCTCGGTTAATTCGTGTTGGTTGAATGGTACAAATTGATATTTCAATCTGAAAATAAAATGTACAAATTAAAGCATTGAGCTTTGAAATAATTTACTATTTTTTGCTGTAATTTCATTTTCAAAAGAATCTTTTAAAGCATTTTCAATTAACTTTCACAATTTTCTTACTCTACCCTTTTTTGTTGATCCTTCCCCTGAATCCTTCATTCAAAAACCGTAGATCTTTCATTCTGTTATACCCAGTGCTTGTAAAGTGTGTGGCATCTGAGCATGGCTGTAAAGGAGGACTCATTTTAATTTAGCTTAGATTTGCTTAATAGCATCAATTTCTTTCTTTCTTTCTTTCTTTTTTTTTTTGGTGAGGAAGATTGGCGATGAGCTAACATCTGTGCCCATCTTCCTCTATTTTGTATATGGGACGCCACCACAACATGGCTCGATGAGCGGTGTGTAGGTCCACACCCGGGATCCAAACCTGCAACCCCTGGGCAACTGAAGCCGAGCACACGAACTTAACTGCTACGCCACTACCAGGCTGGCTCCAGTAGCATCAATTTTGCAAGAAGAGTTACTGAAAACCTAAACGTGCATGTGTGTAAACAAAAGGGATGTCCGTATGTAATATTCTCTTAACCATGGTTTGTCTGTGTCGTTATTCAAGAAGAGCTAGAAATGCCTACTGACTGGTTCCATTAAGACAGTGTCTGGAGAATGAGATAAGCTAGACATATCTCAGTGTCTTTTTAAAAGCTAGATCCTAATGGCATGACACAAGGCTCTCTGCTTGCCACTAGTATTACCAATGAATTAGCTCATACCGTGAATAAATGATAAATCTGGGAGATGAAGCAAACACAATGAAAATAAAAATTGAGATCTAAATTTAACCCAGTAATTTTGTGTGTTGAGTTGCATCAAGTAGGACATTGGTTGCTAAAACTAAATAATTAAAAGATGGTGGACTATATCGTGGCTTAAGAGTGGTTCATATGTAGATCAATGTAAATTGTGATTCTATTGCCAAAAATACTAATGTAATCTTTCGCTACGTTAAGAACAGTATAGTGCTCAGAACAAGGTAGGAACTCTGCTTTATTTTAAGAGCTGCCATGACTGGGGAGGGCAGGAGAGGATGTGGCTTGGCTTCTAGCTGCCAAGCAATATGTTAAGTGTGTTAGCTGCATTGTTGTATCCTGTCTTCAGCACAGCATCGTGAGGTAGGTTTTAGTATCCCCATGTTACATTAAATTTAAAATATACACAAAAAAGAAGGGAAAAAAGGAATATTTGGCATTAGAGAACAAACTTTGAAACATGGTATCTGTAAGTATTGATTGGCGGATTCAAGAGCTGTCGATGAAAGAAATTCATTTGTATGAAGAGCAGAACTAGGACCAACAGATTTCAGTGCAATATTAAGATGTAACTGAGGTAATTAAGATTTTGAAATGAGTTGCTTTTAAGGCATTAAATTCAACCTCATGGAACATAATCAAGGAGAGACTGGCTGGATAGTGTTCTGTGGATAAGGTAAGGAGTTGAACTGGATGATCTTGAATGTTTCTGTCGTTTATTGAAAACATGTTAAAGGATGTGGGATAGTTACTGTATTTCAGCAAACCTAACTGCCAGCAATTGTAAGGTACACCATTATTTTGTGTACCACTAAGGAAAAAGCTCAGTTGAACTATGGCAATCCACCAATTATAAAATGCTTACCAATTTCAAAGATGTCATGCATGGAAAGAATGTCTTAGAGTTGGTGAGATGTAGACCTTGGAGAAGAGACAGCTAAGGGGAGACTTGACAGCTGCCTTCAAATATAGGAAGGACTTACATGAGGAAGAAGGCAAGCCTCGAACCAGCAGGTGGAAGTTGAGTGAGACCGATTTTGGTTCTGTAGATGAAGGTCCCACGGTGCTACATGCTTCCTGAAGTGAGGGCTCCATCAATAAAAATGGTCAAGCAGAAACTGGATGACTATCAGAATTGCTACTGCCTTTTTGAGTAAAAAGTTGGATTTGATAACTTTGGGGCCTCTTCAGCTCTTTAAGATGTTGACACCCTTTTCTTGATATGTCATCAGGGCTAAAAAGTATATACTTAAAGCATTGACAGTCTAAAATGTGCTCTTCTGAGTCATAGATTAAGTTTACTTAAAGTTACTGCTGTATCTTGGGAAAGAAATTTAATCAAAGTTACAAAAGGCAACTTTATTCAGCTTTTTTTTTTTAACTTTAGGAATAGGAACATGAAACATTAGTAAAGCACAACAAATAGTAAATCAAATAGTAAATCATATGTATATGTATATTCACCAGACCATCTATGTATGTATTTTAGTTCTACATTCAAAGGAAGAGACCATTTTTGATAAGTTTTGAGGTAAATGTTTAGCCTGAAATTATACATTGCATTAGTGTGCAATCTCCTGTTTTCTGCTACAGTAGTGATCACAAAAATTAGATGAAGCAATTATCCTGTTTCTTAAGAAAACTGGTCATTAAATCCGATGCATAAAGCTCTGTTTGGGTTGAGAGCTGCGGGAACTCGCTGGAGTCCAAGTTCTCTGGTCAGGGCATTCTCAAACATGATGTACACGAGAATCGTCGGGGACCTTGTGAGAAACGTTGATTGTAGGCCTCCTATTTAGATATCCTGATTTTCACATGTGTAGGGAGAAGCCAGGAATACGCACATCGGTGAATGCCGCCAGTCATTTCTGACGTTGGAGAACTAGCAGTAACACTGAAGCTGTACTTGCTCATGTACAGGTACTCACTGGAATGGGACCCTAAGGTTCTGGTGAAATCCTGGGATAACGCAGCCCTCTGTATCGGGGCGCTGGTTTACTTTTTCCTGTATCATCCACTAGTGTTCTAGCACAGAAACCACATTATCACAGTAGTGATTATTAGAGCAGAACACGAGGGGAGCGGAGCCTATTCCTGAGTATAAAACAGCAAAGATGCTTTCCTTACTGTGGTTCTTTCCTGGGGATGTTTCTGCTAGATCTTAGATTTCCACATCAGTTGGTATGCATAAAAACCTCTAACAGCCACTATGTGCATTATCAATTCTCTGTGCGTCGACTGAAAGTTATTTTTAATCCAGTCATCTTGGTGTATAAATACTATGACCTGACAAGATTTTAATGATGTATTTCTTTATCATAATGATTCAATATTCAGTTTAAAAAGCTAATCATTTCCAGATGTTTACCATACAATTTTCCCTCAATCATTTAAATGACTTCTTGAAAATGTCATAAAATTCACAAAGGCAGTCGTTTTCATTGTCATAATTTCTTATCTGTTGAAAACCCAAATTATTATTGCATAGTCTAGTAGCTTATGATCACCATTTGACACATACTTCTGCTGATAAACTACTTATCTTCTATGTAGCAGAACTGGTTTCCATTCTTCATGAGATTTATCTTAGTTTTCATTTCCATGCCTCATAGGCATCTACCACACCAGAAATGTGTTTTGACATTTTTGTTGGAGAAGGTGAAATAAAACTGGCCCTAGTTATGCCAAAAGTGGTAGTTTCTTTAAATGGTAATAATTGATTACTAGCTGAGAAAAAGGAACAGAATTTTTCACTGTGGATCAGCACTGGTCTCTACTTTTCATAAGCGTACCCTGAACCGCAGTGTTCGGTAATTTGCATCCGTGTTTAGCTTAAGTGACATTTTGACCACGTAATTTAATTTTTAAAACTTTTAACATTTGATGGTTCTCTTCCAGGCCAATCTATTCTCTAGTACGTACTGAAGATAATTTTAGTAATAACACGTGAGAGTTGTTGGAAACATTTGGGAAGAAATGCATCAAGTTTCAAGGATGGTGAGACTCATTTATCGTGAAAAACATGTAAACGTTGATTGTTCTTCAAAAATACACAGCTCAATGAGAACAAATTACATGTGGGACTGATATAAATAGTTTCATCTTTTGTATAAAAATAAAGATTTGGGGCAGCCAGAAGGTTTGGAAGCTACCTTTAAATCTGCTACATACTGAACATTTATTTTTAGATGTCGTTTTCATTACCATATGTAACAGTTGCATGAAAAATGGACTGTCTTTAAAAGAAAATTTGAGCTGTTAAATATTTCCCCTCTTAAGAGAATCAGACATAATTTTTATTTTCAATGTTTTAAGTAATTTATCTTCAAATGTTTAATATTCTTCAAATATAAAACAAGATATATTCCTTTATGAGTGAAAATTATACCTCAGTTTTTAGCAAGTCATGTTACTCCTCTGCTCAAAAAAAGTTTATTTCTAAATTTCCCTTTTTTAATCTTAATTTTATATATTTTTTCAGGTCACTCTAAATGATTTAATATTTGAATGTTAAATTGGCTGACTTGCACATCGCTATTTGGAATCCAAATTCTGTCTAATGATGATGAGCCCAAATCATTTTCCCAGTTTCTCTCTACATTTGCAACGATGTTGTTAATCAATGAACGACAAAATCCATTATCCTAGAAATGTTTGTAGGTTGGATAGCACGAAAAGAAAGGTGCAGACTTTTGTTTTAGAGAATGTTAAAACTGATATCCTTTCCAACTTTGAATTATCTGTTTTTCTTAGCATTTTGGGGTAAGGATATGACCTTAGTTTTCTGAACCACATCAAAAGAGAAAACTGATGATTAGCATAAGAAGAGGCCTAGGAGGGACAAGGTCGTTGTCTTCCATGTCTGGAGTGGAGTCGTTGGTGAGGCTGACTTGTATCCCACGTAGCACCAGAGGGCAGAACAAGGACCTCGACGGAGATGTTATGGCAAGGTAGATTTCCATTTATAAGAAAGTACTACTTAATAATTTTTTAAAAGGTCCAAAAATCCAATGGGTAGCATTAGGAGTTAATGAACTTTTCATCACTGGAAGGGTCCAAGCAAAGTCAAGAAAACTGTTATTAGCAGTACTGGGTGATTTCCTGCAGTAGGAGGAGGGTAGGCGTGTCTTGAGAGTATTTAGTGACTTGCTGTGTGAACGTCTAGTTCTTCCCTGTGTTTACTTCTCCTTTGAATCTAGCTTGAATTTCTAAGGAGCCTCTCTGAAATCTAGATACCGCACGTAATCTGCCTCTCCCACATAAAATGATACTACTTCCATTTGCGTTGCATCTAAAAAAGAGCTGTTTTCGACGTGATTCAGAGTGACATGAAACAGGAGGACCGGGTTAAATCCTTAGCTGCCTCATCCCCTGCCTGCTGTCCCGTCGTAGTCAGGCTCACAGCATGGACGTTGATCAAGCTTGACTGTACTTGAATATGGGGATAGAAGCCCATTTTAAGCCCATTCGTGTTACCTACACTCCTACTAAATACATATATCTCTTAGAGATGGCATAGTGTCGTAGAAGAAAATCAGGCTGTGTGATCTGGCACTGTCTACACGTGTGCAGTCTTGGAAATGGTACTTAATCTCCTGTTCCCTCTGCATCTCATGGGAAGATTACACGAGGGCATCCTTTACATGAGGAGATCAATAGATGTAGGCCCATTTCTCCAAAGGCCAGCCCTCTCTCTGTTTGCCGTTGCACTTGGAGGCACTCTCCGGATTTTGGAATTGTTAGACCTTTTAACTTGACTGGGTGGGTTAGATAGTAACACTCAAGTTTTTGAAGAACATGGCAAGAACAACATCAACTTGGAATAAAAATCATGGAATGTCATAACGATCTTCTAGTCCAGCCCTTTCACATGAGGAGGAGGAAGCAGTTTAGGGACAGCAATGACTTTTCTTCTGTCAAACTTTTTACTGTGAATGTCGAGAACAAACCTCTGAGCTACATGTTCCTCATTCCAAAGCTGATTTCCCTTTTACTATACGTGTGTGTGTGTGTGTCTCCCACAGAGTCCCCTTCCATTCACATGCAAGACTGACAGGTAGTGAGAATTGAGGAGATCGCCAGCACTTCCAGTATGGTGCTGTGAACTTGCTACTATGAAGCGATTGTGCTTTTTGCTTTCCTTTCTCAGTTGCAGACATAAAGGCTGTATGCAAACAAATTTGAACTTTAAAAAACTATTTTTAATAATGATTCTTTACTATTTCAAACAAAAAGTCAAGTCTGGGAGCTTCCTTTCCTGCTTAATGTTGAACTAGGTGATATTTAAGATCCTTCCCTTTTCTAATATGATTATAAATATATAGAATAGTAAGTAGTGTCCTCAATAATAATTATATGCTCAATATAATAGGTAAAGGTTATGGACAGGAAAAATAATAATTAGAAAAAATAGTGACCACATAAGAAGTTTATTTCGAATTTAAAATTCTGAGGCTAATAAATATTTAACATTCACCATAAAGCCTGGCAAGAAAGTTAACTTCTTGATATCAGCAAGCTAGGAATGATTTAGTACAACTGTAAACATCTTTAAGTTAAAACAAAATAAAAGGAAACTTAATTTTCTGTGACAATAACAAAATCTACAATTACATAGCTGAATGAAAAAGAAAAGTTTTCTATGTGGCTTTCTTTGTTGGCTCACTTGTGCTTTCCTTCATGTTTATTCTTATTGAATTATTCTAGTTGTGCACATCTGAAACCCATCCTGAATGTGAATTTTAATGAGAAAAGGTGATATTATCATATTAATTTTCTCCGCTATGTATTTGTCTATTCAAGTGTAGAGTGGCAGTTTGTTACGGAAAAACGTCGATTTTTAAAACAGTGTGTAAGCATTTTCCCAACACGCTCTGAATTCCCTGGTGTTCCTGGGACGCCAGAGCCCTCCTATGACCATTCTGTTTAGACCCTTTAATAAAAGCGTGTATACACATATGAAGTAGTATATTGCAACTTTAACATCAGTCACAGCACTTCTTGAGAAATATTGATCATGAGAACAAACTATAAGTAACAATGGTTTTAATGTTCTTGTTTAGATAGGTTTTATTTTTCCTTTAAATAGAACTTCATCAATGCTTGGCCATGATGCTCCTGAAAACATTGCTGCAGACAATGATGTGCGTCAAATAAGTCAATCTGGTCTGAGTATTACATTTTTCATCTTAATTTTAATTGGTGGGACGCTGTGCAAGTAAAGGACTGGTTTCTTTTTCTGGGCCCCTCTGCCCTCCACAGGACCCAGAAGGGGCTGACGACCTCTCGGCGCTGTGAGGTCCCGGGTTCTCACTGCTGTTCTAACTTAGTGGTGACCCATTTTCAGAAACTGAGGGGCTGCCATATCTGATCCTCCTTGGGACTGTGATAAGGCAACCCCGTCCCAAGTAAATGAAACTAATAACAAACACAGTGTTCCATTAAGGATCATGTAGAAATTGATTTAATTTGTGAAGGCTTTCGACATGTCTGACTTTCAGTAAAAAAGACACGAAAGCTAACGAAAAGGTTCAGAAAAGAAGCCAGCTAATTTAAAAGTAGGAAATGAGGAGAAAAGAGAATATTTAAATATTTAAAGGCTAGATGGCAACAGGTTCTTCAAATACTTTAAGAATAATTATAAGGAAGAAGAGGCCGGCCTGGTGGCATAGGTGGTTGGGTGTGCCGGCTCCGCTGCCGCGGCCCGGGGTTCGCCGGATCCCAGGCGCGCACCGACACACCGCTTGGCAAGCCATGCCATGGCGGCGTCCCATATAAAGTGGAGGAAGATGGGCATGGATGTTAGCCCAGGGCCAGTCTTCCTCAGCAAAAAAAAAAAAAAAAAGAAAGAAAGAAAAAAGAGAAGGATTGGCAGATGTCAGCACAGGGCTAATCTTCCTCACAAAACAACAACAACAACAACAACAAATTATAAGGAAGGAAAGTGATGCAGAACAAAATAAATAAATAAATAAATAAAGCGTTTAAAAGCCCTCAAGAATTCAGGTTAAATGAAGACAGAGTTTTCTGATATTTGTTCTCTAGACTTCGAAGTCCACCTTGCTTCAGTTTTGAGGCAGAGGATTCATTTACAGAAGTCTTCAAGCTCTGGAATCATTGAGAAATGAATCATATTCACTAAATTATTCTTAGACACCCCCATCCCTGTATTTTATGAGAATTAATAGGAGTTAATTCCACCTAGAGGTTAAGTTGCTGAGCCACCAAACCAGAATAATTGGATCTTGTTACCGGTCGCCTCTGCCTCAGATCCTAGACTCAGCTTCAGCCTTCTTGGGAAGGAGATGATCATAACGTGCAGGAGGAAGAAGATTCAGAGCAAGTTCTGTGATCTCTGGTTTCGCTGTTTCAACTATTAAATTCACTTTTCCTGTCAGGTAATGTAATCACTAGCAATTGTCTTTATGCCAACAGAAAGGGAAGAAAATAATACAATTCCTAGGTAAAAAAAGAAGGAAATCTACTCTCTCAAAACCTGAAAGGTATTAAAGTACAAAGTGTCTTCCTGATTTGGAAGTTTTCCAAACACTGCATCTTCTTAATTTATTCAGAAAAACACTTAAAGTCTTCCTGTAATTAAACTTAATTTGCCCCTTGCTTGGAAATACTGTTACCTGTCACAAAAAGGAACACAGTACTTCAAAGTAACACACCAGATTGCAGGTGGAAGGTACTTCATACCAGTTAAGTCAACTTGAGGCCCAAGAAAGAGAAGTCAAGCATTCTATGGCTCGGTGTCTCCATTTGCGTCGGGAACACAATCGAATTTAATTAAGAGAATAATCATTTGGGACTTGCAAACCAACAAAAAGATATGTTTATTATTTTGCAAAGAAGTGAACATTCTGATTCTTAAAAACGTAGGTCGAAATAGTTCTCAAGTTTGATGTTATAAGTTTGATTTGGAAAAAGGTAATCTTAGTTTTAAAAAAAACCACGGGAAGAACAGGGGCTGCAGGTCTGCGCGCGCGGTGGGGGCGGAGGCAGGGACGACTCCGCGCAGGACGCGGCTGCGGACACCTGCCCCAGCGGCGTGCGCGTGGTCACCTCGGATGCCGCTCCTGTGCGCGTCGTCACCTCGGATGCCGCTCCTTCTGTGCGCGTGGTCACCTCGGACGCTGCTCCTTCTGTGCGCGTGGTCACCTCGGATGCCGCTCCTTCTGTGCGCGTCGTCACCTCGGATGCCGCTCCTTCTGTGCGCGTCGTCACCTCGGATGCCGCTCCTTCTGTGCGCGTGGTCACCTCGGACGCCGCTCCTTCTGTGCGCGTGGTCACCTCGGATGCCGCTCCTTCTGTGCGCGTCGTCACCTCGGATGCCGCTCCTTCTGTGCGCGTCGTCACCTCGGATGCCGCTCCTTCTGTGCGCGTGGTCACCTCGGACGCCGCTCCTTCTGTGCGCGTCGTCACCTCGGATGCCGCTCCTTCTGTGCGCGTGGTCACCTCGGATGCCGCTCCTTCTGTGCGCGTGGTCACCTCGGATGCCGCTCCTTCTGTGCGCGTCGTCACCTCGGATGCCGCTCCGGGAAGGGACAGCCTGGCGAGCAGGCCCCGGCGCGCCGAGGGCGCAAGGCTCTGAGGAGGGACCAGAACGGAAAGGACTGTTCTCGGGCGTCCGGGAGTGAGGGGCGGGTCCTGATAGGGTCTCCGGTCCCTACTCAGTCCCCCAGCCTTGGGGCCAACCGAGGTGGGGTCCACCGGCTGCCGGAGACCCAAATAGCCGAGAGGTCGCACTGGGCCCGGCAGCAAGTGTCCCTGGTCTTGCGAGTCGAGGGTCCTGTCCCCACGCGCTCTGCCGGCACGAGGCGCTCCGCCCGCTCAGCTCGGTTCACTCGGGTCCTGCGTCCCCAGGCCGGGCGGCTGCCGGGGGAGACCCTGGGGCCGGGCGGCGGGGGCGGGGGGGTGGAGCCCGATGCCGGGGTTCTGGGGGGACCCCGCGGCCGGCCCGGCCCGGAGTGGAGGTGAGGTCCTGCCGCTCCGCCTGCCGCGCACCCTCCGCCTCAGTTTGGTTTAACTCGGGTTCGGGCTGGGCTGTGTCGATCCTAAGCTTTCAACTGGGACGTCCGTCCTGGGGGGCTGGACCGGGATTCCGCTGTCCCCGCACTCCCGCCGGGGCGCCTGCCCGCGAGCCCACGAGGAGCGGCATGTGGGCGGCGGGGACAGCGGGCGAGGTCACCGGACGGGACACGGGGACAGCGGACGGGAGGTGGGGACACCGGGCGGGACTCGAGGACACCGGGCGGGGACAGCGGGCGGGAGGTGGGGACACTGGGCAGGGACACCAGGCAGGGACAGCAGGCGAGGACAGTGGGCGACAGGGACGCGGGGACACTGGGCGGGAGGTGGGGACACGAGGCGGGGACAGCGGGCGGGAGGTGGGGACACCGGGCAGGGACACCAAGTGGGGACAGCGGGCGGGAGGTGGGGACACGGGGCGGGGACAGCGGGCGGGAGGTGGGGACGCGGGCGGGGACAGCGGGGGGCCGGCAGGGGGCGCTGGAGCGGCGCGCGGGGCGGGCGCGGGTGCGGGGCTCGGGCGTCGCCGTCGGCCGCGGTCCTGCGCGGTCCCCTCGGCGGCGGTGGCGGCGGCGGCGGCGGCGCGGGCGGGGCGATGGCGAAGCTGCGCGTGGCCTACGAGTACACGGAGGCCGAGGACAAGAGCCTGCGGCTCGGCCTGTTCCTCATCGTCTCGGGCGTCGTGTCCCTCTTCATCTTCGGCTTCTGCTGGCTCGGGCCGGCGCTGCAGGGTCTGCGCGCCACGGCGGCCAACTGCACGGTGCTGTCGGTGCAGCAGCTGCGCGAGGAGTTCGAGTGCACCTTCACCTGCGGCTCCGCCTGCAGCGGCACCGCGCACTACCCGTGCGTGCAGGTGTTCGTGCGCGGCCCCGAGGCCAGCTCCCGGGCGCTGCTGCACCCCGACGAGCGCCAGCTGCTCGCCAACCCCAAGGTAGGGCTGCGGCCGGGCGCGGGGGACCCGGTGCGGCTTGGGGTGGGGACCCCGGGCGGGCTCCCGACCAGGCTGCGCCCGGAGCTGGGGGAGGGACGCGGGCCCGGCCGGCAGGGGCTTTGCGCGCGGACCCGAGCGCCGGGGCTCTCTCTGCGCGCCTGTCCTGCCGCCCTCGGGGTCGGAGGGTCCGGCGCCCGCGAGAAGCGCGCGGAGCCCAGGCGACCCCCGCCGGCCCGGGTCCGAGCCTCTCCCCCCTGCGCCCGGAACGCGCCCCGCAGCCGCGGGGTCTCCGGCCCGGGGAAGGTGTGGGGCTCCTGCCTTTTACCCAGACAGACGACCTACGGCGAGAAGCGGATTTGTGGAATCCAATGCGAGATTCTGAGAAGGTCCATTCTGGGGGGTCAGAGGGCTCCGGGCTTTCGCGAAAGGGATGCTCAACAGGGTCCAGAGGCAGCCCAGTGACCGCGTGTCCAGGGACAGCCCGGAGCCACCGGGAGAACCGTGAAAATGACTGAAAATAGAAAACCCTCCGTGAAATGGACCGAGTATTGCCTCCCCGGCAACTTTTTTCATTCTCACAGCAAAAAAGGAAAAACCTGGTTAGGACTCGAGGGATGGAGGGCAGAGAGAGGGCGACTCAGAACGCTGTTCCCAGTGGAGGAAAAACTTATAAAAAGCCGTGTCCTCAGCCTGTGAACTAATTGAGCTTCGTGGTCACCTGGTTCTGCAAGAGGGATTGTCTGTTTTTTCCTTCTCTTGGTCTGTTTTGCTGTCTTTGTGGCTTAACTATCACAGTAGAGGTGTGTATCTTCTTTCGAGTTTCTGACATGCTCCTTCTTTGTGGGGCCTGGGCTGGGAAATCAAGCAGGAAACAGTCCGAAAGGGAATGAATCTGGTAACACGGGAAAACTTTCCGTTAAATGTGACAAAATTAATCATATCAACCCCAAAGGAAAATTCTGTATTAATATTTTTAAAGTATTTAAAACAGACTTACTTTTTCTCTGCAGTAAAACTCTTGTTCTTGTCTTCTAAACAGTAAATTCTTAAATTTGGGAAATTAAAGAAAAGGAATTCTTTTTTAAAAATATGACTCTTAAAAAAGATGCTCCTGCTGACAAATTGATATTCATTTACCTTAAAAATGAAGATAATATATAAGCAGTAAACATGGAAATACAGAATTTAGATAGAGTATAATGTTCAAAGTCTTGAAGAGACAATAATGTCTGAAAGAGAAATGTTGTAAGTTAATCTGCTTAATGCTCAGGAATTTCAAAACAAATCTCAAGGTTTTAGAAACATCACTTTTTTTCAGGATTAAACCATTAATATACGAGAAAGATGCCAAGCAGTAATAGTGATTTAGAAATTATATGGTGGTTCATCGCTCAGGAGGTGGTGGTGTAATTGGTGAAACATTGCTAATTAGTTAAGATAGTGGTTCAGGCACTAACAAATTACATACACACATACCAGTAAATGGCTAATGTCTAATCAAGACATTGATAAGCGAGAATGTACTACAAAAAAGCTGCCTCACAATTTCCAGGCAATTTTGAAGGATCTGGCAGAAAAAGTAAATTAGATTTCTTGGGACATAGATTTTTAAAAGACTTGGAAGCAGCCATAATGCTTTATGTAATACTACGATTTTCTCTCTCTGTTTTTGTTGCAAGTAATCTGTTTTCTTCCAGTGCCACTTCGGATCCTGGCAACAATTGTTTTGAAAAAGTATCTGAACAAAATAACATTTTATAAAGTAAAGTATTCAAGAAATGGCAGAACTGGAGAAAGATGTATTTCTGTTACAGAAAATGAGGAACAGCGTTCCTCAGGCAAACCAGTGTGTCTCTCTTTATCTAAATTATGATTACATCGTAGCATTTGTAGAACATCAGTTTGTTCTTTTGCAGTCACCTTTCTACTTTTGGGCAATTAAATGTTCAACTTGGAAATTCTTGTAAGCAATCAGTGATGGAAAAATTGAATGTATCCAAAACATTGTGCCAGAGTCCAGCACATCAGCAGACTGTCCACAGTCTGCTGTAATTGCCCTTGCAATTACACAAGACCCACTGCCCATTGCTGTTGCATCTTGGCCCCGAGTTCTTTCCTTTGCATCACTTACCTCTTTGTTGAGCCCTCCGTTCCCCACGGTTCCCTCTGTAGAATGTCTCTATTCCCCGCAGTGTCATGGATGCTAATCACCTTCAACCTTCTCTTCTCCGTGACCCACTACCATAGGAACCATTTAGGAAACCACTTCTTAGAAGAGAAGGGAACAAAGACTTTCACCCTCCCTGAGCTTGCTGTGTTCATGACAGTAAAAGGCAGGGAAGAGGAGGAACCCCAGATGACTAAAGAAGAGAGTGTGGATAAATTTGACCTTTGACTAGGAATTTCTGTAAAATATCTTTGAGTCCTATTCAACTTATTTGCGTTTTGAATCGTATCTTCATTGTCTTAAGTGGTCACTGTATCTGGTCGTGTAATAGAATGTCCAAGTCAGCTGATTGTCAGGACAGTGGTCTTCTCTGTGAGTTAACCAAAGAAAAAGCTATATTTGGGGTTAGCTTCCTCTGCTACTGTTCCCATCACTGCATTGTTTCTCTGTGGCTGTCAGTTGTGTGCTAAGCGCTTTAGTTCCTAACTATGGCTGCACGTTAGACTCACAGGAGGATCTTTAAAAGAAATTCTGATGCCTGGGTCCAGCCCTCAGAGATTCGGACTTGGTCTTGGGTGGATCCTGGCATTGGTGTTTTTTAAAAGTTCTGCAAGTGTTCTAATGTGTAGACAGAGTCACAATCACCAGCTTAGGAAATGTACTCATCTATTGTGCAAGAAAAGTAAAATAAAAACCAAGAGGGTTCATTGTGGTTAATATTTGTGTTTTTAGGTTAGAAGATGTTACCAATGCTGCTGAATGTAGGGAGCTGGTATAAAAGGAAGGACTCAAGGAAATTCTGAGGGGAAGAGAATCATTTAAGTTAGTGTGGAAATGATGATTTAGGTTGCTTTAGTGTAAATGAAATGAACGTGTGCCCTTCCAGACATTTGCTTTTATGTTGGGTGTCAAAGAAAAGATGAATTTTTAAACCGGCCTCTTGTATGTGGAACGAGAGAGGGCAGGTGACTGGAGGCATGTGCTTTGTTTCGGTTTTGAGTTCTTTTCTTTCTCTAACATGAAAAACTTGGAAACAAAGGACAAAGGTCTGTTTCTAAGAAACCAGTCCTGCGAAGTGAGAGAAGTGCATTGAGGAAAAGAAGACTTAGGTAGAAGCAGAAGAGGCTTTCACTGTGTCCCCGAAGCTGGGCATGCCTGTGGCTCAGGTCACCGTGTCTGTGTCCTTCACGAGGTAGTGGCGCCCCTGCCCCACACACTCCCCGTGCAGACAGTGTGGTCTGCTGGGCTCAGTTTCTTAACTCTGTCCTTGAGATGAGTGTTCAATGTGATGTCCTTTGTGCTCTAGGGAGGTCCACTGTTATCGAAACTAAGTCATAAGAGGCTCTGCTGACTTGTGACTGCTTCTCTACACTCTTCATTTCTCCATGAAAAAGTGGCTTATTGAGGTTTTTCCTCTGGTGATTATATTAAATAATTTTTGGAAAGTACATAAAATTCAATTCTGTAAATACTTCTTCAGCATCTATTATGATCAAAGAGCTGAGCAGGAAATAGGAGGACGTACAAAGATGAGTTCATTCATTTAACAAATGTTTATTAAATGCCTCCTCTGTCTCTGCAAGCTTCTAGGTTCTGAGACAAGAATAGAGATCAAAATACAGTCTCTGCCCTCGTGAGGTTTACATTTTGGTGGCGGGTGACAGACGAAATAGACTCATAATGTCATGTCATGTCATGATAGGTGTGTAGAAAATTCAAGCGGTGTAAGGTGCAGACAGTGATGGAAGAAATGAAGGGCAGCTCTTTTGCATATGATGGTCAGGGAAGGTGGCTCTGATGAAGCAACATTTGCACAGAGACCCAAAGAATGTGAGGGAATGAGCGGAGGCCTAAAGGACATAAAGGGATGAATCTCGTGGCTCTCTGGAGAAAGAGCGTCCCACGGGCTGAGGGGTCAGCAAGTGCAGAGGCCCTGAGAGGACTGACTACCAGGCTGTGTGAGGAGCAGTGAGGATGACGAGGAGGTGGGACCATGGTGAGCAGGCGGGAACCAGTGGGAGGTGAGGTTAGGGCCTGACGCCACATGGTAGGGACTTGGATTCCATTCTGAGCGTGATGGGAAGCTGTCCGACATTAAGCAGGACTGAGGCATAATCAGATTTAGACTTTTAAAAATGTAAATGATCCCTGTGGTGGCTGAGTGGAGAACAGAATTGGTGTGTTTGTGTGTGTGCACGCGTGTGCATGTGTGCTCGCTTGTGCGAGGTGAGAGCTGCGGAGGCACGATTGGAAATGGGGAGTCCAGTAGGACGGGTGGAAGATGGTGGCGACGTAGGTCAGTTGTGGCTTTGGTAAAGGTCACGGACACTTGGATGTCAGGAGGAAAGAGGGAGGAGTTGAGGGTGACTCCAGGGTTGTGGGTGGGGGGAGGTGATTTTAGTAGATGGGAAAACCAGAGGAGGGTGGTTTTGGAGGAGTGTGGATGAAAAGCACGGCTCAGTTTCAGATGTGAACCCGTCTAAAGTGAGGATGGCCCCCTGAGTTTCTGCTGTCGAGCAGGTCCCTATCTAGCAGAGGAGACAAGAACACAAGTAACTGTTGAATAAGCAGATGTCGGTCGAGTTCTGCAGGGAGGTAAAAACACGTGATATAGAGCTTCATGGAGAATGAAACTTTGGCCATGAAGTTTTGAGACTTAATAGAATTTTCATCTGGGGAGGAAAAGTGGGGAGGAGTGCAGAGAACATCAAGGAAGAGAAAATGCCAGAGCAGAGCTGTGGAGCTCTGTGAATATGGGGTCTGTTGGGGGATCAGCAGAGAGACTGGTGGCTGGAACACAGGCACTAAGAGCAGAGTCTTGGGGGTGAGGCAGGAGAGTAACTTGGGGTTGATAATGTGGAAGTCCTGGACAGCCAGGAGGGGCTTGGTGGACACTGGGAAGCCCGGTAGGTGGAATAATGCCCACCACCCCCAGCCCTTAGATGTCCACCTCCTAATCCCCAGAACCTGTGAATAGCTAATGTTACAAAGGGGGATTAAGGTTGCAGATGGAGTTAAGATTGCTATTCAGTTGGCATTAAAATAGGGGGATTATCCCAGTGGGCCCAGTGTAATCACAGGGTCTATGAAAGCAGGAGAGGAGGTCAGAGGGATGCAGTTTGAGAAAGACTCAACCGGCCATTGCTAGCCTTGACTACAGAAGGGGCCATGAGCTAAGGAATGCAGGCAGCCCCGTTTTCCAAGGAATTGGGAAAAGGCAAGAAAATGGATTCTCCCTGAGAGCCTCCAGAAAAGAATGCAGCCCAGCTGGTGTCTTGATTTTAGCTCAGTGAGACTTGTTTCAGATTTCTGACCTCCAGAATTGTGAGATAATAAATTTGTGTTGTTTAAGCCAATAAGTTTGTGTTACAGGAGCCGTAGGAAACTAATACAGAAGCCAAGGAAAGTTTTTGAGTTGGTGACTAATATGACTAGATATTTAAAGACTTGGTCAGAGCATATTAATAATCTACCTTTGTGGCAGCCGTTTGGAAACGGTCTAGTCTGCAGGCTGTGAGGATCTTCCTGTCTGAGATTACTCCTCATGATCCATCTCTGACCTCCGTTTGTGGATGTTGTTAATGAAGATCTCAATTATTTGTAAGACCCCCCAAATTATGTATCTAAAACACTAATCAGAAACTTTGTACTTTTACAAAGGAGATTTGTGATGTTACAATATATTTTAGTTACAGTTTGGGAAAAAATGCATTTATTGTATCACAAACTTGCCTCAGAGTTATAAAGTTTTTTATAAGCTGTTGTTACGTTTTGTTTATTTAAAACGTTTTTGGCACTCATTTATGAATGAAGATGTCAAGTTTTATTTACTTTGGGTTTAATTTTTTTTTCCAGTTTTTAGCAGAGTTTCACATTCAGTTGAGTTCCTAGATAAACAGTACATTTATATTACAATTACCATAATTACTTACAGTAAAATACTGAACAGAATGGTTTTTAATGTTACATATGTTTCTATTTCTCCTGCTGTGCCTTAAGTGTTCTCTAGGACAGTAAATCGTGTGTAAAATGTGTACTTTTTTTTTTTGGTGAGGAAGATCAGCCCTGAGCTAACATCCATGCCAATCCTCCTCTTTTTGCTGAGGAAGACCAGCCCTGAGCTAACATCTATTGCCAATCCTCCTCCTTTTTTTTTCCCCTTTTTCTCCCCAAAGCCCCAGTAGATAGTCATATGCCACAGCTGCACATCCCTCCAGTTGCTGCATGTGGGATGCTGCCCCAGCACAGCTGGACAAGCAGTGTGTTGGTGTGCGTCCGGATGTGAACCCGGGCCGCCAGTAGCAGAGCGCGCGCACTCAACCGCCAAGCCGTGGGGCCGGCCCCTAAAATGTGTACTTTTGAGTTGTAGTGATATTCTCTTCTTTTAAAATAACCAGTGTTATAAACTGAAAACCATGTGTTTATTAAGTTATTTAATTTTGTGACCATTTTTGTAAATAAACTAATTCAAATAAATTTATTTCATGTACAGTCATGCACTGCATAATGACGTTTCAGTTAATGACGGACTGTGTATATGATGGTGGTCCCACAAGATTAGCACCACATAGCCTAGATGTGTAGTAGGCTGTACCATCTAGGCTTGTGTAAGTATGCTCTATGATGTTTGCACAACGTTGAAATCACCTAACGATGCATTTCTCAGAACATATCCCCTTTTTAAGCAACACATGACTGTGTTTGCTTTGTTGAGTAGCAGAATCCAACAGATTGGGTCACTAGAAGTTCTCGGTATACTGAACACATGTGAAGGAATATCTCTTCATCTAATTCTTCTGTACTATTTGTCTAATTGATGCAGTAGAGCAAATGGACTTTGAAACCTTGTCCAATGTCTGGTTTACTGGTTATAATCTAACTATTTTGAGTGTATATTGATGTTGTAGCTCATTAGAGAAAATTAAATCCTAGAAAACTAAGTTCTAAATCCTAGAAGTTTAATCCAATTTTTCTTTTGTAATAAATATATTTATATAATTGTCTTTATCAGGGCAACTTTATTTTAAAATAGTTCTAAAGAATGGAAAACTAGGCAATAATACTACTTAATAAAAGCTAAATCCTCAATTCTGATTTTAATTACCTTCTGTTTTCTCTATTTCAAGGATAAAAATGGCAACCAAATTTATCCTTATCTCTCCAAAATCTGCTTCTATTCTGGAATCTTTTGTTTCTATAAATGGTACCATCATTCTCTGGTATTAATACTTTTTAAAATTTTTGCTGCCACTGTCCTAGTCAAGGCCATTGTCTTTGCTTTGATGATTACAGTGTCTCTTCACTGACCTTCTTATATCTAGTCCATTTCTTCCTCCAAGCCAGTGGTTCTCAAAGTGTGGCCGGTGGACCAGCAGCATCAGCAGCATCTGTGAACTTGTCAGAAATGCACATCCTCAAGTCCCATCCTAGATCCACTGAGTCAGAAGCTCCACCTCAGTTTCTGATTTAACAGTTCTGTGTTGGAGTTCAAGAATTTATACAGTAAAAAAGTGTACTATAACTACCAAGCTAATAGATGGGGAAATTAAATAATATAAAGGAAACAATCCAAAAGAAGGCAAAAAAAAATAGAGAAAAAGGGATGCAGACAGGTGGGACAAATAAAAAATAATAAGATAGTAGATTTAAACCCAAATTTATAATTAATTATATTAAATGTAAATGGACTAACTCTTCCATTTAAAAGACAGAGATCATAGACTGGAAAAAAGCAAACAAACCCAAATATATGCTGTTTTCAAGAGTCACACATAAAATATAAGGACACAGAAAAGTCGAATGTTAAAAGATGGGAAAATGTACACCATACAAGCATCAACCAAAAAAAGAAAGAAAAGCTGGAGTACCTGTATTATGTGAAACAGTAAACTTTGAGGCAAAAATGTGTTACTAGATAAACAGGGACATGTCATAATTATAAAAGAGTTAATTCAACAGAAGATAACAATTCTATGTTGGAATGTACATAAAAATATAACCTCAAAATACAGAAAAACAAAAAAATTAAAGCAACTCAAAGCAGAAATATACAAGTCTAGCATGATAATGAGAGATTTTAACACACCTCTGTTTGTGACTAATGAACAATCAGGCAAAAGTAATATTAATACATATCTAGCAGATTTGAATAATATGTTTAACAACTGACCCAATTGACACATATAAAATAGTGTATCCAGTAGCAGCAGGGTGCACATTATTTGAAGGGCCCATGTAACATTTACAAAAACTGATATTCTGGGTCGTAAAGCTAGCCTCAACAGACTTCAAAGGAGCGACATAATTAAGATTATATCCTCAGTGAAATTAAACTAGAAGTTAAATTTTACTGAAAGACAGAGATGTGGGAAATTCATCAGGGAAGGAATGAACTTATGAATAAATGGTCCTTGAACAATTAGCTCTACATAAAAAAGAAATAAAATTTGATACATACTTTACACTCATAACAACAAATTCCAAATGTAATAAAACTTAAATGTGGAAAAAAAAACTATAAAACTTTTAGGAGATGGTATAGGAAAATATCTTTATGGCATAAGCTTAAGAAATATTTTCTTACACAAAGTTTAAAGAACAAATCATAAGAGGAAAAGATTGATACATTTGAACATGTTAAAATAACAATTTCTATATGACTAAAATTATTGTAAATAAAGTGAAAGTGTAAACCACAGACTAGTAGAAGATAATGGCAAAACAAGTAATCAACCAAGGATTATCCAGAATTTATGAAAATGTCTACAAATCATTAAGGAAATGACATACAACATAATGGGAAAATGAGCAAAAGATATATACAAACTATTCATGAAAGAACCTCAAGTGGTCTGTAAACGTGAAAAGATGCTCATTTCCAATAATCTCAGGGATATTAAAATGACAACAATAATGAAGTACCATTTCACAGCCATCAGATTGGCAAAACTTAATATGTTTCATATGACCAAGTATTGGTGAGGATTCAAGCAAATGATAAGTTTTACTCATTGCTGGAAAGTTGGTTCAACCACTTAGAAAAATAATCAAAAATACTAAGTGTAAGTGAAGCTGTGAGTAAGTGACAACCCAACAATTTCATTTCAAGGTGTTTACCCTAAAAAAACTCTAACACAAGTCCAATGAAATATATATGAGCATTTTCATTGCAGAATAGTTTGTAGTAGTGAAGGGTAAAAACAACCTAATTGAATTAATTAGGATATTGGATGGAATACTTCAACAGGAGCCTAAAATGGTGACCTAAGCACAGCAGGTACTAGTTTTTTTCTTCTGTAAATGTCTGAGCTTGTAGGCAGTTGGTGGAGCTGTGCCATTCTGCTGTGGAAGATCGTCTGAGGGCCCAGGTCCTATTCTCTTGTTGCTCTGCCATCCCTTAGCATGTTTATCCTCACTTGATCATGTCTGCCTTTTAGGCAGTAGAAAAGAGGAAAAGAGAAAACAGAGGGTAGGCAGCTTCCTTTTTCAGAAAATTGAGATATGATCGACATATTGTAATATTTTCCCTTTTGATATGTACAATTTTTAGTATATTTGCAAAGTTTTGCCACCATCATTCCTGTCTAATTCCAGAATATTTTCATCACCCCCCAAAACAAATCCCATACTCATTAGTACTCATTCCTATTCCTTGGTCATGGTATATAATCCTTTTTATATGTTCCTAGATTTGGTTTGCTAGCTTTTTGTTGAGGATTTTTGCATCTATAATTTCATAAGGTATATTGGTCAGTATTTTTCTTGCAATGTTTTTGTCTGATTTTGTTATTGTAGTAATAGAATGAGTTGGAAAGTGTTTCCTCTTCTCCTATTTTTTGGAATAGTTTGTGATAATGCACCATCATCAGATGGAATTTATTCCAAGAATGCAAGGTTGGTTCAACATGCTAAAATCAATCAATGTAATACACCATATTAGTAGAATAAAGGACAAAAATCACATGATTATTTCAGTATATGCAGAAAAAACATTTGACAAAATCCTTTTATGATTTAAAATAAAATGAATAAACTAGGAATAGAAGGGAATTTCCTCAACCTGATAAAGGGCAACTATGAAAAACCCACAGCTAATATTATACTTAATTGTGAAAGACTGGAAGTTTTCTCCCTAAGATCAGGAACATGACAAGGATGTCTGCTCTTGCCACTCCTGTTTGACATTGTACTAGAGGTTCTAGCTAGGGCAATTAGGCAAGAAAAAGAAATAAAAGACAGCCAGATTGGAAGGAAAGAAATAAAACAATCTCCATTCACAAATCACCTAATCTTGTAAATGGAAACTCCAAAAGAATCCACCAAACGCCCCCCCCCCAAAAAAAAACAGACCCCCACAAACCCAGCTATTAGACCTAATAAACAGTTTCAGCAAGGTTGCAGGATACAAGATCAATATACAAAAATCAATTGTATTCTTATACACTAGCAATGAACAATCCAAAAAATGAATTTAAGAGCACAATTCTATTCACAATAGCACCAAAATAATAAAATACGTGTGACTATATTTCACAAATTTAACAAAAGAGTATGAGACATGTACCCTGAAAACTACAAACACTACTGAAAGAAATCGAAGAAGCTAAATAAATAGAAAGATATCCTTTGTTTATGGATTGGAAGATAATACTGTAAAGATGGCAACACTTCCCAAATTGATCTACAGATTCATTATAATCCCTATCAAAAACTCAGCTGGATTTTTTTTTTTTGCAGAAATTGACAAGCTGATGCTAAAATTCATATGGAAATGAAAGGGACCCAAGATAGCCAAAACAATCTTGAAAAGGGAGAATAAAGATGGAAAACTCATGTTTTCCAACTTTAAAACTTACTAGAAAGCTACAGTAATCAAGACTGTGTGGTACTGGTATACAGATAGACATACCATTCTATGGAATAGATTTGATAGTCCAGAAATAAATGCACACGTTTGTGGGTAATTGATTTTTGACAAGGACATCAAAAGCAGTCAACAGGGAAAGAACCGTCTTTTCAACCACTGGTGCTGGAGCAACTGTATATCCACATGCTAAGATGAAGTTGGACCCCCTACCTCACGCCATATACAAAAAGTAACTCAAATGGATCATAGACCTAAATGTAGGAGCTAAAACTATAAAGCTTTTAGAAGAAAACATAGGTGTCAATCTTTGTGACTTTGAATTAGGCACAGTTTCTTAATTATGACATGAAAAGCATAAGCAACCAAAGGAAAAATAGATAATTAGACTTAATCACAACTGAAAACTTGTGCTTGGAAGGACACCATCAAGCAAGTGAAAAGACAACCACAGAACGAGAGAAGATATTTACAAATCATATTATCTGATAAGGGTCAAATATCCAGAATATGTAGAGAACTTTTACAACTGATCAACAACAACAACAAAAAGGCAAATAACGCAGGTAGAAAATATGCAAAAGATATGAATGGATATTTTTCCAAAGAAGGTATACAAATGGCCAAGAAGTGCATGAAAATAGGTTCAACATGACTAGTCCTTAGGGAAATGCAAATCAAAACCACAATAAGATGCTACTTCCAATCCACTAGAATGGCTACAAAAAAAGAGACAATAACAAGTGTTGGTGAGAGTGTGGAGAAATTGGAACCCTCATACATTGCTGGTAAGAATGTAAAAGATGCAGCCACTTTGGAAAACAGTTGACAGTTCCTCAAAAAGTTAACCATAGTTACCGTGTGACCCAACAATTCCATTCCTAGGTATGTCCCCAAGAGAAAGGATGACACATGTCCACACAGGAACTTGTACATGACTCTTCATAGCAGCATTAGTCATAATAGCCAAAAAGTGTACACAACTCAAATTTCTGTCAACTGATGGGTGGATAAGATTGGATGAATACAACGTGCTGTATCCATATGAGGAATATTATTCAACTGTGGGAAGGAATGAAGTGTTGGCCCATGGTAACGTGAAAACATGCTCAGTGTTGGAAGTCAGCCACAGAAGACCACATATTAAATGACTCCATTTACATGAACTGTCTAGAATAGGGAAGACTATGGAGGATTGGTAATAGTAGTTGGAGAGTATAGGGTGTCTTCTTGGGGTAATGAAAACATTCTAAAACTGATTGTGCCGGTGGTTGCACACCTCTGTGAATCTACTAAAAACCATTGAATCGTACACTTTAAGTGGGTAAATTAAATGGTATGTGAATTATATTTGAATAAAGCTGTTACCAGAAAAAAATGTTGATGGAGATTTGCTTTGCAAATTTTGGCATTTCACATAGCTTGTAAAGAGTTGTTTTATTCAATAAATAATGTCAAAACTTCCCTATTATTTGGAAAATATATATTTGAAAATATTAATTTTCCAAATAAAATGTATTTTGAAAATACTCAAAAAATTATTTGGAAGAAATTTAATAACAATAATATATAAATTTAATTAAAATAAAATCACAGTTTTGATGGAATAAAAATTTTAATGTACAAAAATAAACTATGGGCCAGCCCCGGTGGTGTAGTGGTTAAGTTCAGTGCACTCTGCTTTGACAGCACGGGCTTGGTTCCCAGGCATGGATCTACACCACTTGTCAGTGAGCATGCTGTGGCGGTGACCCACATGCAAAATAGAGGAAGACTGGCAACAGGCGTTAGCTCAGGGGGAACATTCCTCAGCGAAAACAAAACAAAAGAAAACTATGAAAGTACTATATAAAATATAGGTAAATATTTACAAAATTTTGGGGGGTGGACAAAGCCCTTCTAAGAATGACACCAGAAATCATAAAGGAATACACTGACTTATTTAGTGACATAATAAAGAAAACTTATATATATTTTAAAAAAACATTAAAATTGAAAGAAAAATGACAAATTTGGGAACATATTTGCACTATGGTAGAGAAATGATACAAAACTCAACATTTGAAGAGCTCTTAGCAATAAATGACTATTTCTTTCGTGGAACACTAGGTGTGATGGTTAATTTTATGGGCCACTTGACTGGGCTAAGAAATGCTCAGGTAGCCAGTAAACCACGGTTTCTGGGTGTGTCTGTGAGGGTGTTTCTGGAAGAGGTCGGCACTTGAATTGGTAGACTTCGTCAAGGAGATTCACCCTCACCAGTGTGGGTGGGCATCGTCCAGTCCCTTGACGGCCTGAATGGAACAACAAGGCAGAAGAGGGTGAGCTGACGCTCTGCTGGTGCTGGGACGCGACGTCGGGGCTCCTGGTTCTCGGGCCTGTGGACCCGGCCTGAGTTACGGCGGCTGCCTCCCTGGATCTTCATCTTGCAGACGGCAGATTGTGGAGCCTCTCAGCTTCCATTGCTGCCCGAGCCAATTCCTCGTGATAAATCTCTTTCTCTGTGTCTACACGGACCCTCTCGGTTGTGTTTCTCCGGAGAACCCTGACTACAAGGCAGGAGCATCGCCAGGCAGCTCAGTGAAGAATCACAACCACCAGACACGTGAAAAACACGTGTGATCTCACGGATGTTCAAGGAAACTACCACTGTAAGTGTTTCCAGCTCAGTTCTATGAACACAGATAACTTGAATCCTATTTTGAACTATGCCAGAGCACCCAGAAATAAGGAAAACTTCCAATTTTTTTGTAATTTTAGGATTTCATTGAGATGAAAATCTGTGCTAACATACACGTGCAGATGAAAGTTATAGGACAGCTCCACTTAGGAGTGCTTACGTAAAGTCCTAAGTGAGCTAACAGCGGTTGTCTCGTTGACGGAAGCACCAGAGGCTTAAATGTTTATCTTTGCTTCTCTATATTTTCTAAAACGTTTTTCTGAACAGTGTCAGATAGCTCGTCCTGTACGCCTAGGACAATGTGGAAGCCGTGGTCTTATTTCACTGATTATAATGTCTTTATAGATAACAGACCTGCCGTTGATGTGGGTCTAATTGTATAAATTCTCACAGATTGAGGTTATAAAAATTGCATATGGCTGTCCAGCAAATGTACCACAAATTGAGTCAAGATGGACAAAATGAGGGGAAAATTGGAGCATATGACAAAGATTTAATTTCCTTACTATGTTAAGGCTCTTAAACATCCGTAAGAAATAACCAAGATGGGAAAGATCATGGATGGTCAGTTTGCAGAAAAGAAATACAAATAGTTTTAAAATATATGAAAAATTATGACCTTGATTTAAAAATGCAGATTAAAACAAGAAGTCCCATGCTTCACCTGTCAGAAAGTTTAATAGTACCAGTTTATATTTTGTTTTTTATTTTTTAAGGCTATGGGGACAGGCACGCTTGTAAACTGCTGGCAGAGGTGTAGTTGGTGCGGTCTCTTTGGGACACTAAGTTTGAATCTTTTTACTTTTCCTGCTCTCACATGCGTGTGCCCAGACGCTTGTAAAAGGATGATTCTTGCTCCTTGGTTTGTAACTGCAAAAGACTGGAAACTCTAATGTTTTCAGTAGAGGACCAATTTGTAATTTTTGGCACATCCATGCAGTAGAATTCAAAAAAGAACGAGTTGGATCTCTGTGTGGGGACATGCGCGCGCAAGAGGAATCGTTAAATGAAAGAATAAAGAGCGAGACGGAGGAGAGCGTGCGCACATTCACCTTGGCGTCAAGTGTAGGAAATGTTCAACGTTAACCAACCGGCCGGGGGTCCGGGTCAGAGTCGAGGGCACGTTTCAGCCTATAACCCTGGAGTGGTTACAGGAGTGAAAGGTGCAGCGATCTGCCTTTCACTTTGAAGGGGACACGCAGAAATCCCCTGGGCCACTAGCCCCGGCAGCGGCGCCGGTGGCAGCCTCGGAGCTTCCCGCTCCCTGGTGGCCCTGTGCTGTGCCAGCCGCTCTGGGGCTCTTTGTAGCCGCTGCTTCCCGGATCTGAGCGGCGTGATAGCGTCGGCGTACAGACAGTGATGTTCTAAGGGAGTGAGGGTCGGGTCCCTGCACACGGAGAACAGCCTGAGAGAGTGGAGGTGGTTGGGGTGGAAAGATCGTCCTCAGGAGGATGGCAAAGTCTACACCGTCCCCGGCGGGGGTGGCCATCCGTGCGCAGGATGGAGAAGATAGCATTCGCCAGATCGGTCGCCACTGAGTAGGCTGTGGAGGTCAGTTTATTTGCTCCTATGAAGAGACTGTCTCTGAAACAGCAGCTGAAAGTGCAGTCGCCACTGATTCCTTCAACAGTACAGTGGTTCTCCAGACTTTTCGTCTCTTCAAGAGCCAAATCATGGAGTTAAGTGGGGACGTGCTAGGAATCCCTGCCCCTGTAGTCTCTGTGACCTCCCAGGGATGTGGTATTGGTTTGCTGTCTGGGGAAAGAGCAGGTAGTTTTAGAGTCACCCACCATGAAGCCATCCCTCCACGGGTAAGGGGGTCAAGGTCGGAATCAGGATGGGGGCTCACGTGTGGGTTGCATCTATACATTCAGGATCTCGACCACAGGAGAGTTCATGGACTCACTGGGCCCAGTGTGCCCCCAGTTGGCCAAAACTCCGTTTTCCCCTGAGCCCACGAGCCCCGTCCTGAGCACAGTTGTGCTAGGGTCCCGGGGTTAGGGTTAGTAGAGGGGCAGTGTCCCCTAATCCTCTCAGTGTCTGCACAGCTGCTCTGGTGAGTGTGCTTTTCTCAGGAGAAGATTTCCAGTGGGCACCACGTGAGGGGCTCCCACGGGCTCTTTCCTCAAGGATCACAAGCCTCTTATTCACTGAACTCGGGGCCTGGGGTTGGAGCAGGAGCCCCGCCTTACGTCTCAGTGACTCCTGGACTTCATGTCATCAAACCTCCAGTTTTCAGGTGTGTAGATCGAGGAGAGCCGTAGAAGGCTGGCTGCCTGTTTCAGTCCTAGAGATCCTGTGATCCATTAGCCACTGTCAAAGATCCCTGTGGGTCAAATCATCTTTATTGTGCTCCAAATTCTGGGGTCAGAAATTCAGACAAGGCACAAAGTGACAGCTCATCTCTGCCCCCTGGTGTCCGAGGCCCCCGCTGGAGTCATCTGAAGTTCCACTCACTCACGTAGAGCAGTTGATGCTGGCTGTGGCTGGGGCCTCAGTTCCTCTCCACGTAGGCCTCTCCATGTGGTCTCTCTGCGTGGGCTCATTGGGGCTTCCTCACAGCAGTGTCTGGAGGCTGAGGGCAAGCATCCCCGAGAGAGACGCACGCAGGAGCTGTGTCATCTTTTCTGATCTAGCCCTGAAGTCACACAGCATCACTTCCACTTAATCACAGGCTCGTCCATGTCCTGGGGAAGGGAAACCCATACCCCTGAATAGAGGAGTGTCAAGGTCACATTGGAAGAGCCTGCAAAATGGTAAATATTGGTACAGACATCTTTGGAAAATGCGTTCTGCCGCAAATAAGAAGCATTGATTTTTTATCACCACTGTTCCTCAATCCTGGTTCCAGGGGACTCGTCATGGACAGGCTTATTGGTCCCCTTCATGCAGAAATGATGGTGGTAACATTTCGTCATATACACACACACACTGAATTTGTACACTATACAGTACCCAGCACCATCAATGAGGCACATCTGAATGTGTGCGTGAGCATTTACGAACGTTTATTTCGTTTCAGCATTCTGTATGATCATGAGAGGATTGGCCGTCTCCTCAAGGATTTTAAGTCACGATCATGAGCCATTGAACAAGTGTTTGCGTGCACTGTCGCACTTGTTGTAAATAATAATGATTGAGCTTCTTCCAGATTAAAACTTCTTGTTTCGGTCTGACTTCTATTTAGGTTTGACCTCTGTATTTGGCAGACAGTGTATTTTTATTTGCTAACTCTAAAGCTGGATGAACTGTTTTCTCTCGAAAGTGAAATATCATTCCACACTTTTCTCATTTTTAATAATATCCCAACCGTAGCAGTCTGCTCGAATCCAGAAGTTGAATGAATATTATTAAATTACAAGAATGCAGATGTGGTATCAACACACGGTAATAAATTCTAACTAGAGGGGCGAGGGTGGGTGGGTGGGCATCCTCCACGGGAGGTAGTGAGCATTTTTTCATGGAAGCGTTTAAGGAGAGAGGAGGGATTCTTCCGTGAGCTGAGGTTCAGATAATTTGGGCATTTTCCAGCACCATCTCCCTGCCCCCTATGCTAAGCACTTTAGATGACTCAGTCTTTCTGGGACATCCTTACACAAAGTCTTTGCACATTTGCTTTCTTCTTGGAATGTCACCTTCTCAACCCATTCTCTGAAAAGCAAATCCTTAAAGACATGAATCGAAAGTCATCTCTTCTGTGACGCCTCCTCGCACATCCCCAAAGCTGAAATCTTCACCTCTTTTGTAGTCACAAAGCACTTTGTTGATATGCTCCTGTTAGTACACTGCATGCTCCTGGGAAGGCAGGAAGGAGAGGGGTAAGGAGTGAGTATATCCAGTCTTTGTATCCTCTCCAGTACTCAGCAATCAAGGTGGTTTATTGCATAAATTATCAATTCTAAAAATCTGCCCTTCCAAGGCAGCAGAAGAGCTATTAGAAATGCAGATTCCTGGTCCTACTGCCTCCGACTCTCAGGAGGGTGGGCCTGTGACAAGTGATCGAGTGGTCTGCAGAACACACTCTGACAAACTCTGTTCTATTCCCGTGCAGCCTGCTCTGTCCAAAGAGCTCATTGTAGCTTCTCCTGTTCTTAGCCTTGTTTTCACATTTGCTAAGTCATTTGTTTGACCTTTAGATTCTTCCATAAGATTCTTTTCATTTAGTGTTTGGGTATGGATATACATTCTGGAACCGCCTCCCCTAGAATATAATATTTTAGCTGATGTATAATTTTGTGTGTTTGTTTGGCTGACCTACATCCATAAGGAAAGTGTGTGTATTCACATGAGTGTCTGTATGCACACAATTAATGAGCTCTGGAGGTGCGTGAGCCACTGTGGAGTTTAGAAACAGCTCAGTTACACTTTTTATTCTTCAGTGCTTTTCTGATTATATGTTTATATTGTCAAAAATGTCATTAAAGTTACAAATCGTAGCTGACACAGAGATGTCTTACAGGATTTCAGAAAATGGAGGATTATAGTATAAAATATAATCAGACCGATGTTCCAGTAGATAATTTTAAGAATTCATTTTCTAACCAAATTTACTCTGGATATTATTTAATCAGTAGCCCATGCTAGTATCATGTCTTTCAATACCACCCTCCTACCCAAGTGAAGTCAAAGGAACTGGGGAAGAATCCAGTTTCTCCATTTCTGCTTGTTAGATGGTGCCTAACACAGAACCCAGGCCCCAGTGTTTAGTTAAATAGATCACCTGTTTTGTGCAGTGTTTTTTTAAATGACTCACTGAAGGAAGAAAGTGAGTTCTGCCTACTCTGCCCACAGGATTGAACCACAATCCTCGACACACTTGTCACAAAGAACCACTCAAGCAGATTCTATGAACACCCATTGTGGTGGGCTGAAAAAGAATGCTGTTATCAAGCCTGATAAACCCTAAAATAAGATAATGGAAAAATAAGAATAATAAGTGCATAAGCAAATATTCCATGTCAAGTGATGGTGGTGTCTTTCCTTAATAAACTCACTGGAAGCTGTTACGTTAATAAACTCAGAATAGCCCACTCGAGCCCATCAACTTTGCTCGTGAATGCAAAAGTCAATTTTTTTCCCTAAAAGGTAGGCAGTAAACAAATATATTTTATCGCATGCCTCTTTTTCTCCTGACTTTTTAAAGAAAGTGATTTCATACAAGTTTAGGCAGCAAATGACACAGACTCTAGAAAAGGTTATTTGAGCACTAATGATATTAGGAGTTGGGAGATGCTGCTTTTGCAAATGAAAAACAAAAAAAGGTGAGAACCACATGAAGAAGTTTCTCCAAGAGAATGCTCATTGTCCTCCGTGACCAAAGACATTGTCTATAAATTTGCCAAAGTGAAATTACATCCATGGTACCAAAAACCAGCCCTGGAGCCAAACTGAGACAGGAGGGAACAAGCAGAGACTTATGATGCATTTCTCTGAGAATGTAACAGAAAACAAGGATGCAGCCTCCTGCCTCAGCTCAGCCCTCAGGGGGAGTGTGCCAACTCCATTCCCCAGGAAATGTTACCCTGGATCTCCAAGAGAGGGATGCAAGTCATGGCATCTTCCTTACCTCCAAATCAGGGAGGGAGCTCTAAAGAGAGAAAACTGGAAAACCCTAGAGATAGAGACACGGGAGGCAGTGTGGTGCAGTGGTTAGGAACACCCTGCAGTCTGAATCCCAACTTTCCCATTTGCTGTTGTAACTCAAGGAAAGTTTCCTTAAACCCCTCTGCCCCTCAGTTTTCTCATCTGTAAAATGGAGGTCTTGTTATAATAATTGCTCATTTGGATTAAACGAGATTGAGATTAATGAGATGCTTGACATATAGTCAATAACTGTCGCCCATGATCATGATGTGATGATGGTGAGGATACGGTGTACATGATTGTGTGTGCCCTCCCCTGAAGGAGAGATTCATGGAGGAGCTATGTGGTGTCTGGAAAGCCATCAGGCTTGAACAACCTAGAGAGGAAAGGAGTCTCTATGACTGAATTTCCAAATTCCTTTTTCTAGAATTCTTTTTTTCTACTTTGAATTTTCATTTATAGCTTATTTTAAAACTCTAACAATCTACAGTGAACCACTAAGTAGAACTGAGAAGGAATCTAGGGAGAGTTTGAGTTAGGCTTCACAGAAATTTTAAAGATAATCTAACTGGAGAATCAAGATATAAGAAAATGAGCAATCATGATTTTCAAAAACATAAGGTTTAGCCTTTAAAAAATTGTACTTTCAAGGCAATGTGAGCTTTAAAAGTCGCTGGAGCCTTATGGCTCATTGCTTAATCTCTGATGCTCTTTGGAAAGAATACAGTTGTGTAAAAAATACTTGCATTTTGATCTCAGGTTATCTTCCCCATGTAAAAAAGTACTTTGCTTCCAAAAATCCATCCACAGTCGCTCAAAGTTTCCTACAGGCTAGAAACGTTTCTTGTATCCCACGTGAAACCACAACACATCTAGTGCAAAACTTCACACACTTGGTGAAAGTTTTCATCTGACTTTTTCAGAAACTTGAAGGTGTGATTCCCCTGGTCAGATCACAGAGTTGTTGTCATTGGGTAGAGCTGTTTCTTTTAAACCCATTTCTCCCCCAAAAAGCTGAATAGCAAAGAATTCAAGCTGAGTTAACTTGTGTGATTTTAAAATCTGCTTTAATGACGGTTGTTAGTTGTTACCCCTAAAATGTTTAGTGTACCTTGTGTCGAGGACACCCATTGCAAAAAGGGCTCCGATGAGTTTTTAGGGTTTCACACCTCACAGTTTCCACCTCTGAATATGGAAATTTCTCCTGCCTGCAAAGAGCACAATCACTTGGCACCTATTCTCACTTTATAAACAAACTGACCATGATATAGAAAAAAAGTGTTTTAAAAGAGGGAAAGGAAATGTCAATGGGTTATGGGAAGTAAGCAATAGAAACATCAGAGCCCCTTGTGAATATTTTCCCAAAGCAAATACAGGCCCCGAGAAAGGACCTCCCACCCTCGTCCTGCTTGCTCCTGGAATGGTGGCCTGGTCAGGCTCCCCCCTCCCATGGGCAGAATCGCTCTGGGAGAAGCGCTCAGCGATGCTCGTGGCCCTGCCTTCTCCTGGGTCCTTTCTTGGTGTTCATCCAGGAAGAGCATCATTGAAACGTAGAGCTAAAGGATTCTGGAGATTTTACAGATGAGAAAAAATGAAATCCAGAAAAAGGAAGTAATTTGCTCAAGCCTAAACACCTAACAAATACATAACAGGCCTGGAGCCCTAGCTAATGGTCCTACCACTGCTTTGAACTCAGAATTCATAATTTTGCAGAAATTTTAGCTTTATATTACTGTTATTAATAGAAGTGGAACTATGTATGCAGAGGTAAATATCCAGTGATGCAGTCATTAAAATAACATTTGATGTTAATTTATTATATATAATAGAAAATAACCAAATTTACCAAAATTTAAAATGTGTTTATATTGTGTATTTTTTAAATGTTTAACCACTGTGAAAATAGCTGCATCATCTTGAATAAAATTGTGTCTAAGTGTGTTATTTAATTAATTCTACTAACATTTTTGAAACTTCACCATTACCGGGCATAGTCGTAAGTGTGAAGATACAGAAAAGAAAAAACAGTGGCCCTTGTCCCAACTGCCAGCAAACTGGGGCGGCGGACGTGAAGCAGACAAGTGTGACACTGTGATTCCAGCTGGGACAGCACAAGAGCGGCTCCTGTGGCAGCACGAGGAACGAGAAGGAGAAGGCTCCCCCAGCAGGTGACGCCAGGACGCCCCCAGAGGAAGGAGGTGAAGGGGGAAGGGCCTTCGCTAGAGGAGACAGAGCAGCACGTGCCTGGCGGTGGATGTACCAGCACTTGGCAGATCGGGGGTGAGTGCTTTTCTACGGTGGCCTCCCGGGCTCCAGTGAGGACAAGGGCAGGAAGTGTGAGGAGCTTCGTACACCACGCTAAAGTTTGTATTTGATCAGAAAATCGTGGGAAGACCAGAAAATCATATGCTCTAAAATAATGTGACTCAAATTACACTTTAAAGCTAATGGGCTTTATTCTCTTCCTTACTATCGGACAGCTTGGTAAAACATCTGAGAGTGGAATGTGATAAAATCGCCAGAGGCTAGTTCCAGTCGTGGAGCTGACAGCAATCTCAATCTCCCCATCTGTAGAGTAGAGACCATTTGGGGTCGTTGTGAGAAGTGCAGGAGCTGAGGCCCCTGGAGCATTTATCACAGAGTCTGCGTTTTGTAACACCCAGTAACTAAGCTGGCATCTCTTCTCGCCATCATCATCATCATCAAAGACTGAACTGGAGAAGATGGACCAGAGTGCTCAGGGTTAATTTAACATCTAGAGTTACCAGCAGTCTTCTGATTCTGCTGAATCTAAATTGCTGACAGTAATTGAGGCTCTTCAGAGAGAGCTGCGTTGTCAGAGGCAGGGTAGGAAAAGGCATCAGTTAGCAAAATGCATTGAGTATGGACTCGAGAGGAAGTTTTCTGCTGATTTTGTTGTCTAAGAGAATGTACGAAGAGAAAACTGGAGTTTCGATGGCTGAGAGCAGTGTCCGAGGAGAGCCATGCGCTAGTTGAAGGTGGAAGAGGAAATAGCAGGGTCCATTAGAAATTGGGGATAAAAATTAACTTTTTTTTTTTTACCTCCCTCTGTTGATTGGCAGGCCCTCAAAAAGAAAGTATATTATGCTTTCAATTCTTATTAGATAGTAACTAATTGTTTATAAAATATCCTTATACTGTAATGACTGAAAGTTCTTCTTTGCTGTATTTTTGTTATTGGAATATTTTCTGTAATTGTGCCAAGTTGGAAATTTGAGATAGAGTTTAGCAATTTCAATTTGGTGATATTAAAAATTAGGTAGGTGAGAATTAGATCTATCTGAATAATTCCATCTTTCCATTTAAAAAAATGGACTATATTTCAGTATTTTATAGAATAGTGGGTTACTCTCTGTGTTCTGTTTTGTCAGTGCTCCTATATCCCTCCCTGTAAGAGAGAAAATCAGAAGAACCTGGAAAGTGTCATGAATTGGCAGCAGTACTGGAAAGAAGAGATCGGTTCCCAGCCATTTACTTGCTATTTTAACCAGTTTCAAAGGTAAGCCGGTATTTACCTGTGTGTACTAAAATTGTCTGAGCCTCTGTAGTTTATTACATTAATAAATCGTAGGTGGTGCCCAGTTGAGAAAGCATCTGACATGGAGATCATCTCAGCTCTTTCTAGCATGTCGTTGAGGAAGGCCCTTCCTGCCCTACAGCGGGGGAGGCACGTAGAGAGTTGCAGGCCAGGAAAAGAGGGAACTGGAGTCACAGAGCTCACCGTCAGGACACAGTAAGAAAATGTCTTAGGTAGAAACATTGCTACTAGTAGTGTTCGCTGAGAATTACAGATTAACGCACATGAACTAGACAACATGCAGATTTGTCAGCATTTCCATCAGCATCAGATCTTTTCTTTCCTTTTCCTCCCTGTTCTGATGAAGTGTCGATACAGTGAGTTCACACCGTTAAAGTCTGACTTAGAGAGAACTCACGTGATACCACATGACAGCTGCTCCTTGGACTGGCACACCTCAGGACCCACCAGGCCAACCACAGGGACGTGTTCATGTGGCGTGCATGGGTGTGCACAGCTCCTTCTGCACACCCCCTCGTGGACGCCCCGCAGTTACCCCCAGCCTCCTCTCCCCCATCCCTCTCTTGGTGAGTGGCACCATTATCCACACGTCGACCTGGTCCAGGGACCTTGGCATAATTCTTCCTTCACTTTTCCCCATCACGCTCTATAACCTAATCACCATCTCGCTGATTTTACCCCTAGAGGACTCTCCTCCGCCTTCCCTCCGCACCGTCCTCTTCAGGTCCACGTTACGTCTCAGCTCCATTAAGGCGGAGTCTTCTGCGTCCACACTGCCCCGCTCTGAGTGCTCCGCCTGCTGCCGCCAAGGCAGTCTTTCTCAACGGGAGTGTAACCGTGTTACTCCTCACGGTTTTCAGAGTAAGTCCAAGCCTCTTGGCTTGGCCTGTGTGTTAGGTACTATTGCTGTGTAACAAGGCACCCGACATCTAGTGCTTACCACGACGACTTATTAATCCGTGTGATTCTCTGGGTGACTGAGCGGTTCACCTGCTGGTCTCTCCTGGGCTCAGGCGCCGTCAGATGGCGGCTGGAATAGCCGCATGCTCCAAGATGGCCTCGTCCCTCACACGTCCAGCCCTGGTCCTGGCTCGGCTGAAGCGCCTTAGTTCTCCTCCACCTCGCCTCCCATCCTCCAGTCGGCTGCATTGCCTTCCTTGCGACGTGCAGCCTCAGGACAGCGTTTCCGGAGCGCTGGGCCTTGGCTCTGGAGCTCTCGTGACATCACTTCTGACACTTTCACAGCACGAGTCGGGAAGCCAGCCCGATCCATGGGTGTAGAATTAGAATTTATTGGGGGAAATGGATGCTTATGCAGATATAAATGTGACTCCATTAGCTAGAAAGGAAAGGGGGGAAGACGTTGCATGGGGGGGTGGCTGTGATAAAGAAGCTAAGACTTGGCGATGTAAGGTATGTTAGGTACATAGGCTGTGTAATGAGGAGTGGGGAGTTTGTAAGCTGGAAAAGTAGCCTGGGGTTAGATTTCTGAAGGGTCATAAATGCCACACTAAGGAGATGGTCTTAGTCATATGGGCAACGAAAATTCCTGAAAAGTTGTTTTTTTAAACCAAAGATTGACCTGAGTAGATCTCTGATGTAGGAAGTAACGGTGTTGAACGTGTCCTGGAGGGGAGATGAGCTGCAGGCAGGGGCTCCAGCTCAGTGATAGGGAGGTAAGGAGAATCTTGAGTGAAAAATTAACAGTTGTGAGTGGCTCCTGGGGGCAACCATGTGAAGAGCATTTTGTTTAGATCACCAGATTTCTTATAATAGTTCTAAGTACCAGCCCCATTTAACAGAGGAGGAAACCGAGTCCTAAAGAAGTTGAGTACCTTGCCCCGTGCACATGGCCGTTAAGTGAAAAGGCTGGAATGGAGCTAGTCTGATGCCTGAAGTTCCTCTCTGAGCCACCCGCTGGTCCTGAGGAAGCGTTTTGAAGCCAGATGAGAGCAGTGTCGTGGAGGGAGCTGGCAGAGGGTGTGGCAGGAAGACCTTCCAGAGTTACTGTCAACGGAACTCCATGACAAGGTAAGTGATGAGTGACCTGAGAGCAGGACAGCCCAGCTCCGACTGTGCTGAATTCGAGGGACTCATGAGACGTCCAGAAGATGCTCGAGAGACTTGTAGCTCAGGAGCAAGAGGCGAGGGCCAGTGTTCCACAGATCTGGGAGCCACTGGCACACAAGCTGTGGTGGAAGCGAAGAGAAAGATGCATCCAGGCCTCTCACGGCAGGAAGAGATGTTGGCAGAATCTTGGGATCGTCTACATTTAAGTCATAGGGAGAAGGAGACGGAGAAGGGCAGATGCCAAGAGGACACTCGGGAAGTGGGAAGGGGAATGCTTTGAGGAGAAAGGGGTAATCAGGAGGGACCACTGAGAAGTCGTCCGTCGTGGCAGTTAGAAGTCTGGAGGGATCTTTGTGAAAACAGCTTAGGTACCCTCTTAGAGCATAGGGTTAGAAATCATTTTATATTGTCCTGAGGCGAGAATGGGAAGGCGTTAATAAGCCCAGACTACTCTTTCAAGGAGTTTGCCATGACTGGAAAAAGAGTTTGGGGAGGAGGGGAGGAATGGATACAGAGAAACGGGCCTGCTACAGACTAAAACGCTGAGGAAGAGAGAAATGTTGACTAGAGGTAGTAAATAAGGCAAAAATGGAACACGCCCTGAAGAAAATGAGAGAGGAAGAAATGAAAAGGTTGAGGAGGAGAGATGTTTCCTGTAGCAGGGAATACGCAGCAGGGAATACGAGCCAGTCAAGACAGTTCAATTCTGTGCCCACCGCTGTCAGAACCGGGTGATCCCTTGAGCTCACTGCCGGGGCCGGGAGCTGGTTTCAGAATACGGGTGAGCTGGAGCCCGCAGTCAGAGCAGACAGGGCCCCTCCCACAGGCTGTCCTGACCAGCTGGTGGTCATCCTAATAAACTGCCCGTCTCTCCCGACTCAGGCACCAGGTCCCTAAAGGCGCCCTCCCCCAAACACAGCTGCCTCCTCTTAGGGCATGAATTCTGTGTGTCCTCAGTACCCACAAGAAGGACGGTTCCTCCGGAGGAGTGAGGACTGTCTGAGAAGAGCCAACCCTACTCTGTAGCCGATTGTGTTGGCTCTAGTAGCAGTACATCCAAGCCCATGTACCTCCTTCAGAACGGATCCCCGTCCCCTCCCCGTCGTCTCACTGTCCCGTTCCGACGGTCGAGTGTGGACAGAGTGGGGGTGGTCTGTCACAGCCCAGCAGCTCTCACATCGTGATGTGAAGTGGCTCCGGGAAAACAGAAGTTTGGAATTTGGCTCTTTTACTGTGACATATGCGAGAGGGAACAAGCGTGCTGGTTGGAGGTGTGAAAAGTGGCGGATCCCTGGTGCTGTCTACTCCGAGTACACTTTTACTCCTGCTAAATATGAAATAAAATGGGCTTACTGTAGAGGCTCCCAGATGCTCTCGGGAAGATGAACTTTATATTTAAAGTAACCTTTAGATTTCACGCAATGCAAGAAATTAGGGAGAATAGTTACCAAGACGTTTCCATTTTCAAGAAAAGGATGTTATCTTCAAAATCTAAGAGAAGGATTATTGGAGTCCCAGCTTTCCACTGCTTAAGCCTTATTTAGGAGACTATCCTCCAGAGCAGAATCTGCAGTGGCCAGAGCAGCCACACGGCCGTGCTGCCAGGGGTCCCTGTGTGGTCACCAGTCCCGCCCCCGAGGAGGAGCTGCTGTGGCGGCTTCACACCCAGGGCCTGGCGGAGCTGGCAGTGGCTGCTCCCATTCACCGTCTTCCGTAAACCTCTCGGCTCTTGGCCTCCCTCAGCCTTGGGGCTCACTGTCTCCTTCCCACGTGCAGATTTCTTCTTTGCGCTTGTTTACGTAGGTAATGTCACACTTAGCCTCCTTGCACCATTGTTTTCTCTTAGCCTTTCCCGGGCTCGTCCTTTCTCAGCAAATCCCAATTATGCCCTCTGACCATTCTTGCCAAGTACACCTTGAAATCCTCATTCCACTGTAGAAACTCCCTAGCCTCAGTCTTTTCAGACAGTGCTTCACCTTTGCCTTACCTGGCTCCCCTGAGGAGGGCCCGTCCCTGGAAGATGGTGGCTCTTCCCGAAGTTCCCTTTGGATCTAGGGCCGGGAGGAGTCATCAGTGTTTATTTTCTGAACTTTTCCTCTTATGGAGAGTATGGTGTTTTTCATGCAGGTTTACCTTTTAATATTTTACTTTATCCTCCTGAGTGGATAGCAGTTCACAGAGTGGGCAGAGTAGGCTTACACACGCACACACGCACGTGATCGTCAGATAAACAGACCCAGCCACGCCGCCTGTCCAGCCCGCACTCACCCGGTTCAGGCCCCACCACTTCTCTGGGCTGTGGACGTGGCCCTCGGCTGGCCTTCAGCCTTGGCCTTCCTCCCGTCTGTCGCCCACATGACGCTAGTTTTTGTTTCGCTTTCTTTAAGCCTCTGTTTGGTCTTGTCGCCGTCCTTGATTAAATTTTTCTGCCTTCTTATTGTTCGTAGGATAAAGACCAGGCCTGCCAATTTCAGCTTCAACTTCTGCTGTTTAATTATGCGCCAGTCATGGGGAAACAAAAACAGAACATCAGGAAAAAAACAGGACACTGTCCCTCCTCCGTGGAGCTTACAGTCCATTGTGATGTCATTAGATACACAAAGTAGGGAAAGAGTAGAGGGAAAAGCTGAGGTGCTATGAGGGATTATGACAAGGGGGGGAGTTTTGAAGTCCTGTCTGAGTAAATCCTAATTAGGTGGAGACCAGAAGAGTCAAGAGTTAGCTGGGTAAAAAGTGCGGGGACAGTATTTCAGAACAAGACACCGCCATGTGCAAGGGTCCTGAGGCAGGAAAGAGGTTGGTGAGTTTTAGGACCTGAAAGGCCGGCGTGGCGGGAGTCTGTGAGTGAGGGAGAGAGGTGATGTTGACATGGGAGGGCGATGAGGCACTGGATTCTCTTACGTGCAGTGAGCAGCCAGGGATGAGTTCTGACACGGGCGTGGTGATGTGATCTGAGTTAAATGTTTTATCTTTACTCCCGCTGTCATGACTGTCTGTTTCTCCTGCACAGTGTGTCCTTCCTCCTGTCCCTCTCTCTTCCCCCGGGGGACACCTTCACCTTTTCCCACTTGTAGGAATTAGCATACCACAGCAGTCAGGGGAGGAGCCCTGGAACCAGCCGCTGTCCAGGGTGTGTGGTCATCAGTGTGTTACTTTAACCCGTCTGTGTCTCAATTCCCTTCGTAGAAGAGGAAATAGTAAGGTTATTGCGAGGTTATCAATGAGATGGCATGTGCCTAACCCAGAGTAACTCCTATAAACATGTTTTCGTTACTATTTCTCTTACTATTAGTAAGATTTCCCCCAGTGTCACCGTGTAGCTGGCTCTCACCTTCCCGGGTGTAATTCATTACTTCCTCCTCTGCGCCCCACGCTGCCACGTTGCCTTCAGCACTGTTACAGTGTTGGTTGAGTGGGTGCCTCTCTCCTTTTGTAGGTTATGAATCCCTAAGGGCAGCGACCACGTGGCCTCAGGCGTCTAGGTTTACATTTCTCCTCTATACTTATTAACTGTGCCGTCTTGGGTAGACTGTGCAACTTCTTGGTCTTGGTCTCTTCATCCATAAGATGAAGATAATGTTATCCATCTTCAGGGTGTTTTTGGTAAGGATGGTATCACATAGTAGTGAGTACTTACTAAACGGATGTGTTTACTTTCCTGCCCTATAAATTTCTAACAACTAGGGTAGAAACAGCTAATTGATGAATAGCTTGTCTGAGTGAGGTGTTGAATGAATAATTAATAGAGATTCTATTAATGAATAAAGCAATAGAACACCAAATAACTAAAAAGAAGAGATTCTACTGTTAAATAAAATATATTGGACTTCTGATACTGAATTGATATATTCTAATTTTTAAGTTCATTCAAAGTATGTTTGCCCTGTAGTCTATATTTTCAAATTAAATTTACCTGTAGCATTTTAGAGAGAGATGAACACAACGGCCTGAGCTAAAATTGAGCAGAGTGCTCTTTAGAACACAGTTTGAAAGCCAATAAAACAGAAGATTAAAAGCAACCAATTGGAAAATGACTGCTCGCTCACCTAGGGCTTCGTTTTCTTATCTATGAAATTTGATAGACTGATAGATTAAAGGGTATCTAAGATTCCTTAAACTCTCACATTTTATGGTTTTGTGATTCTCTGATTCTGAAGGCTTGTACAGTGGCAACAGCTTAAGTTGCTGGATGAAATCCTGCTGGTGAAAGAGAAGCAAAATGAGCGGAGATCTAAATGGCTAACAGTCTGGAGCCATTAACGGAGGAGCAGACAGGCCTCCTACCGCAACAATAATTGAGTTTCATAACGACGACACTGAGTCATCAAAAAAGGTTAAATTTGGTTCAACATACTCTCCTTAAAAGGCAAGGACACGTGTAATGCATTTTTAGAAAGATTTTTACCAACGATATTTTAACATTTTTATTAGTCTTTATTCAACTTAAAAGGTTAAACTTCAATTATTTGGAAAATTCACGTACATGAATACCTACTTCCTCTCCTTGAAATAAACAATATCATTCTAGGGGCTACAAAGATCTTCCTGCCACAAAACAGCTTATCACTCTTCTATCACAGTGCTACCCTTCTCTGTGTCCAGGATTTCGCCATAAAATTACCACCATGTCAGTCATGGCCTCTTTCGTTTAGTCAATAAGCATTTATTAATCACCTGCTGTGTACCAGGCAGCAGTGGTCAAAGATGCTAAGACTTTGTCTCTGTCTTCAGGGAACTCTCTGACTAGTACAAAAGACACACATGTGAATAAAAAGCTGGAAAGCAGAGTGGTAGGTGCTATAGTGACAGAGGTGTATATACATATATGGTGCCGGGACCTACTTGGATGGTGATGAGGAGTGGAGAGAGGAAGCTTGAATTGAATTTTAAAGAGTGAGTAGGAATTTTCCAGATAAATGCAGGCTAGGGAAAGGGCTTTCAGGGAAAATAATAGCATGTTCAAAACTATTAAGATTTGAAATATCATGCACAACTGGAAGAAATGTAAGGAGCTTCATATTCTTGGGACGTGCATTTAGGGGAAAAGTGTAGACGACCCTGAAGAGGCTGAATCAGATAAGACTGTGCTTTGAGGCCATGCTAAGGGTTTTAGACTTTATTCTATGTGCAGTGGGGGAGTGACTGTCACATTTGTGTTTTGGAAAGGCCAGTCTGGTGGCTGCATGGAGCACAGACTGGATATAACCCACAGTTGGAGGAAAGGGCAGCGATTTGGAGATTATCGCACCAGTCTAGACAAGGAGTGAAAAGAGCTTGGGTGAAGGCAGAATTGGTGGAGGAAGGAGGGAGGGAATGGACATGAGAGTTTAAGGAAGTGGAATCCACGGACGTAGAGATGTGGGTTAAGAAGAGGATGGAATGGGGTGACTCTAGCCTTCTTTCGTGGGTGACTGTGTTGGAAGTCACGTCAACTGGGGGATTCTGGGAAAGCTTTGGCCTCCCTGATGTAAGTACCACCGCCTGTTTCCACTGCCTTTGTCCTGGCAGAAAAGTGGATGGATGTGGCTTGATACCAGGAGTGCAGAAGGCATCGTGCAACTTTGAAGTGACGGCGTAAGGATGGACCACACACAGTGAGAAGAGTAGAGCAAACAGATAGAAAGAGCCAGCTTCCCACATGTCATAGAGCAGCCACCCCTCCTGGCCTGCCTGCCTCTGGGCGTCTCGTTCTGTGAGGCAGACAACACTTACATGCTTCTATACGTGCCTCTGATTGCATTTTAACCAATACAGCAAAAAATAATTGGTCAATTTTAAGTGATTTTCACAATATCTTTGCATTTGTTTTAGACTTATGAAGCCCTATAAACAGATTTCTTTTAATATATTTATATGTTGAATTCAATTCTTCCATTGGCTTCTAAGTTTCCCTTTCTTTTCTTTATAGGGCAAATGACTAAAGAAAAAACTTCATGTTTACTGCCAGACTTCTTAGGATACAAAGGGAAAACAAAGTGTATATAAAGATGAACAAATTTCATAGGGAAATTTTATTGACTTTTGGATGAATTATTAGATACTAACCTTGATATTTGGTATAAATTTAATTTTTAATAGAGCTTTTTACTTTGTTTTCTATTTACTCTGAAAAATATTTCTTATAATCTATCATTAAATAAGAGACTGCTTCTGTAGTTAATTTTTAAAAGAACATATTGGCTTTCTCTTTAGACATTGAGTCCAATGATTTCTTGAGTCTTAAAAAACAAAACAGTGAATCTGGAATCTTACCCAAATTGAGTCTTTTCTGAATACATTTGTGTCTGGTTCCATATTAAGAGAGATTACATCAGCATTGAAAGCTCTCTTTGGTCTCAAAATCTGTACTTTTTAAAAAAAGCAGTGATTGCTGTGGCTTCTCCAGGATGCTATGGAATATGTGTGGGATTCATTCCAGTGTTCTTCCAAGTCTCACATCCAAATGGCCGTACATTACGGATATGACATAAATTTGAGGCTCTGTTTTCTGATGGCTATTCAAAGTGTTTTTATGCTTGCAAATTAATCTCCTAACAGCTTTTATCATCAGGGCAATAAAGTTAAGAATTTGATATTATTAAATCACTTTTCGTTTAAGATAGTTCATGCAGCCCTCAAACTAAACCTTGAGGGAATGTGGCAGGAAAAGCACGGGAGCCTCAGGACAAGTAGGTCGCGGAGTGCGGCGTCCTCAGAGGGTGGCATGCAGGGCAGGGCTGCGTCGGCAGACTGCAGTTCTATCCACAGCTCTCTTCGTGACTCAGCGTGTGACCTTGGGCTACTTTCTGAAGACCCGCCTCGGTTCCATCTTAGATAAAATGGGGCCAGAATTAGCCTCTGACTCTCGAAGAGGGCATCACGTCCGGGAGACGCCTCCAGCCATACTCCACCAAAGGAATCCCTGCCACAGAACTGTTGGAGAGTGTTGTCCATTCTCTACTTGAACAACTCTGGTGACAATGGACATCGCCTCCACTTCCAAACATTTTTAGTTGTCAATAATTCATTTTGGGAAATGTCTAGACTGAGCACACTTGTAGAGACAGAAAGCAGATGAGAGGTTACCAGGGACTGGGGTCGGGAAATGGGGGCTATTGCTTAATGGTTACAGAGTTTCCGTTTGGGGTGATGAGAAAGTTTTGGAAATAGATAATGGTGATGGTTACACAACATTGAGAATGTAATTAGTGCCATTAACTTTTGTACTTAAAATGGCTAAAATGGCAAATTTTGTATTGTATATATTTTACCACAGTAAAAACATTTTCATCTTGGTCAGTGCTATGGTCTCAGTAGGAGGGTAGACCATATATCTGAGTTTTACAGAAGAGGCAACAGCTTTGAGGTCAGGTTCTGAACCCGAGTCCTTGCCTGCAGACCGTGGGTGTTCACCAGTCCACACTGCATTCTGCTGGGAGCAGACTTGTTCTCACTGTTGGCCATGCCCTTCCTCCTGTGTTTTGAGCTGGCCTGTGCAGGGGAGGGCAGGACATGTTTGCTGCCACTGTTCAATCTGGAGACTAAACTCCGTTAATGAGGCCTGACCTGGCATTATTATTTTGGCAGCCGCAGCACACTGTTGAGTCACACAGAACTTATAATTAATTAAACTTCCTCCCCCCTCATCTGTTTTATACATGCTGCTCTTAAAGCAGGTTCCCCCCATTCCTAAACTTGAGAATGGTGCTCTGGATTTAAATGCAAGAATTTAAAATATATCCCTACATAAATACATACTGTTGCTTTTTTGCTGATTGTTCCATTCTCATGATTATTTTGAATCTCGATTCTGGCGTGCTTCATATTTGTTATTTCTTCCATCGTAAAATGTTATCCTAATTTAAATCAAAATGACTTCAATCTCGTCATCCAAGTTATTGACAAAAACGCTGAGACGGACTGGGTCACAGACAGAGACCCGACTGTTTCACCAATGACCTTCCTCTGGTCTTACCTAATAATAGCCAACACCTTCTCATAGTGTTTGCTCTGTTCCAGAAACTGTTTAAGTGGCTTATACATCGAACCTCATTGAATCTGCACGACACCCCCACAAGAGGTTATTCTCATAATCCTCATTTTGTACGTGAGGGGACGAAGCATAGAGAGGTTAAGGAACTTGCCGGAATCACACAGCAGGCAAGTGGCAGAAGCAGGATTCACACCCATGCTCTCCACTCCAGCGTCCGTGCTCTTAAGCTCGGCTGTGTTGCCACCGACCTCACCAGGATGCCAGCCCGTGCGGGGCAGGGTAACACGAGGGGCTCTACTCACTCTCATCAGTGGGCTTGCTACCGTAACGTTCCTTACATGGACCACTGGGGGCAAAAGAGTCTGAAATGCCAGACCCAAGGACCAGGGCCTTTGCACGTGCTGTCTGCTCCCAAGGGTCCTGGCTCTAGACTCCTCCTCTTCTTTTGTGTCTGCTCAAGGGATGTGTCCTCTTTACCTCCCCAGGCCCACGTCCATGCTCCTGCTCTTGTGTTACATTGCGTTTTGAGTCGTAGTTCAACAAAGCAAACAACACACATTTACAGGCTCCAGGGCAGGTGAGGGGCACAGACACGAGCCGCAGTGCCCCCGCCTCGAGTGTACAGCTGGCGGGTGAGGGCCCACGCCAGCGCCGTCCAGTGCCTGCACGTGCAGGGCTCTGCGAGTGCTCACAGTGGAGCGGGAGAGCTGAGCACCGGGAAGGTCATCCGTGCTCAGACGTGCGTCTGTGAACTGTGTGTGTGCTTGAGATCAGGAGGGGACTAATGCTGCCCATCATGCTGTTTCCTCTGAAACTGTAGGATGCAGCCTGCCCCCGTGTGTTTCGGTCAGCTCAGGCCAGGGTATGCTGTGGTGACAACCTGAAAACCTCGGTGGCTCATGACAGCGAGAGTCTATTTCCTGCCTACAGGACACGTCTGTCCTGAGGCACACGCAGCTCAGCCCCCTGCCATTGTCTGTGCCAGACCCCGGCTGAAGGGGTGGCCCCCGTCTGGGACGTGACGGAGGAAAAGAAAACAAATTTCCCTAGGAATACCCATGCCTACAGTTTTTAGTGATTTTCAAACTCTTCATCACGTTTAGTCCGACAATCTGGTGGCTATTTACATGTGTTTTCTTGAATTTTGAATATCACGTGCTACCAGGGTAAAGTTAAGTTACTGGCACATTCAAGAGAAGCTTTAAGATTGACCGATAGGGTCTTTTTAATTACTCAAGTTTAAAAAATTCTATTATTGTACCATAAGTCTTCACTTTAATTGTTGTGTATATTTCTCCATAAAGCTTTTGTTCTCCAAACATATATTTATAAGCAACTTATCAGGAAAAGAACTTCACAATTAATTCAGCTAGTTTCACTGTGCAGAAGCATTTCAATATCTGTTCCATGCACTTTCACCGAGAGAAGTCACTGCTCCACAGGCTACAACAAACCCAAAAGTGAAGCTCTTGTTCCTGTGCTCCTTACTGCGTGATTCAGGGGTTGAGAGGAGGGATTCGTTACCAGCCTTGATGGAAGCACTAGCCTGTTTCTATCTTCCTACAGGCAGCGGCAAAGTATATATGCTCTGCTGATTGTTTAATTAAAAAAATAACTGTTTGGTGCATAATACATTATAATGAAATGGATTTTTAACAATTGGGTTTTTAACATTCTAGAATAACAATATTATAATAGGAGGTAGCCTTGTTTCTTTCAAGCTTTCGTAATAATCCAAAAGATATACAATTCACTTTTCTCCACCCAGGATACATTTTTCAGATCCTTTCTTCAGAGCTGCCAAAGCAATAGAGCCATGCTGATGGGAGAGATGTGTAAAAGAAAATAAATGTGACTGGTTAATTTTTCTTCATTGAGGATCTAATTACAGGGAATTGGACCTAACCGAATCAGACATTAATGGTGATTTCCTGAGACTAAGTTGTGGCATGAATTACTGTGGAAGGAGTTACAGGATCTTTTTCAGAGGTTTGGAAAAAACAGGACTTCTGTTCACCTGCTTGGGCTAATTTGGTGTTGCCTCCACTTGGTGGTGGCAGCACCTCCTCGCGTGCTCGGTCTGAACTGTGACGTGTGTAGGATCGCGGTGTTGGCAGCTTCTCGAGGAGGGTGAAGCGCTGAAGCCCGGGCAGGTGAGCTGAAGGAACAGGAACCACCAGTGACGGTCGTGACACACACGTGGGTTGGTTGGACGGGCTAGAGAGAGAATTTAAAATAGCTAAGCAGGAAGAAAAGAAAAGAAATTTTGTAATGACAAAAAGAGTAGTTAAACATGATCACTTTCTCTTGGAAATTATCTGAAAATAGTTGGCAGAATCAGCAAAAACACAAGCAAATACACATGACTGTTTATGCAAATACATCTACGGTATTTACAATTTCAAACAAATATATGTGGCTTTGAAAGAATTCCCATGAGTCTGAGATCCTGCTCCCCCTCCCCCCAAGATGTGCTGCACTGAGACTGTGGCGCTGGATGTTCATTCCCTTCTCATTCCGCTGACATTTTCTGTGCTCTCACTTCCAGCTTACCTCAGCCTCACGGTGTGGTGCTCTCCTAGGTGTGGGAACAGCTGGAAAAGGTCCAGGCTTTGAGGAGTTGGGCGGACCCGCCTAGATCACTGCTCTTTGTGGGGTATTTGCATTTGAGCCACCGGGGTGAGTGAACCTCATGGCTCTGCCCGTACTTTAATTTTAGCCGCCAAGGAGCTCTTGCCATCTTGATTTTATATGGAAAGTCATGGGGAAAATGTTTCTCGACCTCTTTTAAATGCCACATTTCAGCTGCACATGGCATGCCCAGTGTTGTTCAGATGGTAGGAAGATATGTTGACATTTGGGGGGGATTCCTTACTTGCCTCATTTCCTTGAGAACCAAATTTTGGAGCTCCTGCCAGCCTCACAGACACCAGTGGAGTCCCTGCTCGGGGGCATATTTTGGGCACATGGGTGTATTTGTCATTTTCTCCCTGGAAACGGTTTCTCACGCCCACATTGCAAGTGTGTGATCTGTGATTATATCTCCTGCTGGTTTTTGGCATCGTTGTTGCCTGGAGTGAGGGCTGAGAACAAGATTCAGCTTAGGGAAATGATATAAAATGTGGTTTTAAGTGATCCTTCCAAAGAGTCTCTTTCTACGTGTGCAGTTACTCTGCTGGGTGCACCCTGTGACTTCCTTCCTGGAACACTGGAGCAGGTGTGAGCGCCAGGATCTCAGACTCATGGCGTTGGATGGACCTAGAAGACACCAGGTCAACTCTTTAAGCCCTTGGATGTCATCTCATGTAATTTCAAAGGGAGCCTCTACCCTGTTTTTGAAGATTTTGAGAAAAAGGCACATCATAACTTTGCTCGATGATTATCCTCTGGTGTTTGCAGCCTTTTCTATAAGAAGAGCTTCTCTTTCTGCTCTGATATTGGGGGCCGTGTTGTTCTGTCTCTGTCAGGGAGGGGAATGCTGGGACGTCCTGATGTAATTCCCTGTTTCTCGTCCCTGGCAGCCCTGGCTTGTTAGGAAGTCCCTTTCATATCATCGTATTCTGAGATTACAACACTCACCTTCGATGTTTAAGAATTAGCTCCTCTCAATAAGGAACTGAAAAACAGAAGGGCATTTCCAGCATTAACATCTGTTATTTCCATTTCTGAGGATTTTTCTCCAGGAGTAGGCATTGCTGAGAAAGAAAATGGGTTCTGAGACACTTCCTGTGGAAACATAATGGCCCACCCTTAAACTTCCCCGCTTTGCGCTAAAATCTGACTTAATGATACGTTACTGATCTTCAAATATGAGGAAAATAAGTGTATGGAAGAATGCATGTGTTGAAATAGTAGAATGGGTTGGATAGAAATTGTAAAACTGTTTTTATAAAGTAGAAGTAAAAGGATCAGAAATCAGTAGTATTAGAGTGATGTGAGGTTCTGATCAAACTATACACTTATTACCTCTGAATTTCCCTGTGTGGAAATTCTACCTCAGTTTTTAAATTCAGAATTTAAAAAATCATTTGAAGGATAGTTAATGGAGCAAAAGTTCAGGAAGGTCAAACTTATGATGCAGCGTAGGGTTGCGGTTAAATTAATGTGGAGATTACTAGTGACGTGTTGTTTCATGCAAGATCTGAGTAAAGAGGAATCGAGACTCTTTGGACACATTGATAAGGACTCAAGTTGAAAGGAGACAGTGAAGACGTGTCACTGAGACAAAAAGGGAATCCCATGGAAGAAAAGGTGGCGATTCCTTAGGGAGGATTGCAATGGAGTGTCGTATTAAAATGTGCGGAGTTCTGTTAACGATGTGGTGAGGAACCTTGGAGTCGTGGGTCTAGGTGGGCAGAGCAGATGTAGGAGGGTGGTGTGGGTGAGGGAAGGAGGAGGTTCTGCCCTGGGGCAGGTGTGCTTTGTACATCAATGCCTTTGTCATAAAAGGGCAAATGTTGAAAAAAGAATGAAAAGAGTAAGCATGTTTTATAACTCAGATGGGGATAATAGAAAAGTGTTTATTATCTAGTTTTTTAAAACGCTTCTACTGATGATTTAATTCTGAATGACTAATTGGGGAAAGGCATAGAAAGCTTGTGTTGGTGAAGAATTGAGTATAATATAGGACAGCAGTTCATGGTAGTGTGGTTGCCCCCAAAGATGTCCACATCCTAATCCCGTGGATTTATGTTACCTTATATGGTATCAGGGACCTTGGAGATGAGATTTAGTAAGGGATCCTGAGATGGAAGGTTAGGCCCGAATGTTATCCCAGGGCCTTCATAAGAGGGAGATGGGAGATCGAGGAGTAGTGGATGTGACAATGGAAGCAAGAGGTTGGAGGGATGCCAAGAAGGGCTCATGAACCAGGGAATGTAGGAAACTTCTACAAGCTGGAAAAGGCAAGGAAAGAGACTCTCCTCTGGAGCCTCCAGGAGGAACAGCCCTGCCGACACCTTCATTTTATCCCAGTGCCTCAGATTTCAGACTTCTGACCTCCAGAACCAGAAGAGAATAGATGTGTGTGTTTTAAGCCACTTAGTGTGTTATAGCAGCAGTAGAAAACTACAGGTAGTAAATAGTTCTAGGTGTTGACTTTTGCAATGAATGTGTGAGCTTTTCTTCAATTCTAAGCTTTGAAAATTCCACAAATTTTCAAAGATTCTGGTTCTGTGTTGTTACATTCTGTGGGTTGACAAATTTATTTCTCCAAGTTAGGAAACTTGGACTTGATTTGAGGCTGTGATGGAAAAACTCAGTTCAGTCTCCCTCCTGTGTGTCTGCTTTACTCCTCACACAAAACATTTCACTTCTGACACTTCTGGTCACCAAAGGTGTGGCAGTTTTTGCCCCACACCAGGCAATTCTCAGCAGCACCAGCGGGGTGTCCTGCACTATAACTCAATTCTGACACGATCTAGGAGATCATGTCACATCCCACAGGTTAAGGGCTCAGTCCCACAAGACTGTGCCCTCACCCCAACTTCAGATGCCAGTAGTAGGTCCTCAGGTTACCCCCAAGTTCTATCTGACTTGGCTATAAATTGCAGGTTCCCACAACCCCCTCCTTATGTTCAATGTGCTGGAGCAGCTCACAGAACTCAGGGACACATTTACTTAAATTGACCAATTTATTGGTCATGATAAAGGAGACAGATGAACGGCCAGATGAAGAAATCCATAGGCGAGGTCTGGGAGGGTCCCAAACGCCCTGTGGAGTTGGGGTTCGTCTCCCTACCAGTGTGGATGTGTTCATCAACCTGGAAGCTCCTCAAACCCTGTACTATTGGCATTTTATGGAGGCTTCCTCACATAGGTATGATCAATCATTAACTCCATTTCCAGCCCCTCTCCAAGAAGTGGGGGGAGGGCTGAAAATTCCAAGCTTCTAATCATGGCTTAGTCTTTCTGGTGACCAGTCTCCATCCAGGAGCCATCCAGGAGCCCACCCACAGTTGCCTCAGTAGAATAAAAGATGCTCCCAGTGCTCTTATCACTTAGGAAATTACAAGGGTTTTAGGAGCTCTGTGTCAGGAACTGGGGACAGAGACCAATATCTATATTTCTTATTGTCTCATGGAGGCCATCTATGCTGGGTATGGTTTTGTAGAAAAAGACTATCCACATAAATACCCTCATTTCTAATGAGGGTTCTATTCCCCATTTTACAAATGAGGACACTGAGGGTTGGTGAGGTAAGTGACCTGCCCCAAATCAGTGGAGAGTCAGAACTCCCACCCCTGTCCTATGAGAGCCGAAAGCCCGTGTTCTTTCTGGGAGCCCACAGCTCTCTGTTAGACCTGTGAGTCTACATTTGGGGACCTCAGTGAATTGGGAAAGCACCGATGATGAGATGAACACTTCATAGGGCAATAATTTTCCACTTTAGTGAGAAAAGGAAAGGTGGAGAATCATTGCTGTTTTAGAATTAGGAACACCCTTGCCTGGGGTTCTCCTGTAGCCAGCAAAGCACATCTCTGAGACGTGCCATCTCTTACTGTCTTCTTGCTGTCCTGGTGTCCTGGTTTGGGCCATAATTTCCGTCTGACTAGAGTGTTCCTCTGTGGAGAAGAGGGGGACAAGGAGTAGTTGTAGATCCTCTCTGTTAACACCGTGTCCCTCGTCCTAAGTAGGGAGCCTGTCCGTTTTTGTTCTGGCTCTTCTTTTGGTGGAGCGTCACTGAGGCAGCATTTCTCATCAGCCTCCTCTTACTCTGTGCTGCCTTCCTGACCGTGTTCTTGTAGGTTCTTGTCCTTCCTTATTTATCTTTGATCCTACACCCTCCCTTCCATCTTTTTTTATATGTCCCTTAAAACCTCATCTCTTCGAAGAACTCGTGGTCCAGCCTTGTTCATTTCTTAGGTGACTCTTCTCTTCTCTCTCCGTGAGATCATTACTGCTCTTTAGTTTGGTGAAGGGTTCTTGGAAAACTCATTCGTGGAAAATGTTTGACCATAGTATGGGGTCAACTCCAAAGACTGTGGGACAACAGGTTCCTGTGATTTACTGTATGAAGAATGTTTTGAAATAAATATATTCACAGCAGCTCTAATAGTAATCCATCTACGTAAACTGGCAGGATAACTGAAGAATTGAAAACAAGTTGTTGAGGTGAAGTGTTCACGTAGAAGAAATGACAGTGAATAGAGAGTTTTAGATTCCTAAGGAAAGAAATATCCTAAATTATGCCCCTATTTTAATTTTTTTTAATCTTGCAGAGAGAAAATTTGCCCATTACCTTTGTTTCTTTCTTTTAATGGGAATCTATCTGAAGAGTAAGTTCATGAAAGTATAAATGCTGAGTCAAAAGTTACACACACCTAAAATTTTAATAGATACTAACAACCATTCAAAGCAGTTGTACCAACTTACATAAAAGTTCTTGTTTCCCCACATCCACTCCAGAACTGAGTATTATCAATCCTTAATTTTTACCAATTTGATAGGTAAAAAATGGTGTCTTGTTTTTAATTTGCTTTTCTTTCATTAGTGAATGGAATTGAGCATCTTTTCATATAAATATCAGCTATTTGTTTTTACTTTTGCCTGTGGGTCTTTGTGGATTTTTTTTTTTTTTTGGCTATACAAAAATGTTTACATTTCTGTAATTGCATCATCCATCTTTTCTTAATAATTTCTACATTTCATGTGTTACTTAGATATTAGGGTTGCCAAATTTAACAAATTAAAATACAAGATACCAGTTAAATTTTAATTTCTGATAAACAGTGAATAATTTCTTGATATAAGTCCACTAGAATATTTGAGACATACTTGTACCAAAAACCCAATTATAAAGACACTTTTTTCTCATTCCAAGGTTATTTTTAAAAATTCAGGTGTTCTTCTAGAGCATTCATGGTTTGTTTTTATAATTAAGTTTTTCATCCATCTGGATTTTCTTTTTTCTTTTTTGGTGGAAAGAATAAGATGGGGAGCCAATGCTTTTTTTCTCCAAATGACCAGTATCGTCCCAACACAATTTATTGAATAATTCATCTTTCCCACACTGATTTAAAATGGTATTGGATTTTCACTTTCAATTTGGAACTACAAAGTACGTACACAAGGTGAGAACTATTAGGAGAATAATCTATATCTCAAATAGAAGAATGTAGATGTCTCTTTTCTCCAGTTCATTTCTGCTTGAACCTTAAATTTAAGCATTTTTCCAGAAAACACAGCCCGATGTGAAATAGATAACTTACCTGGTAACTCAGAGACAGCACAGACCACATGACCCTGAAGAACTGTAATACTTTTCTTAAGAAAAGCTCACAAGAACTGCTGGACCAAAACCACCATCTAGTTTACAAAATCCTTCAGATCCTTGATGAGCTCAGCGAGCTGGAAGTTGTGCTCTCCAGCTCACAGTCGCTCCCGGGGCAGCGTGCAGAGGTGGCAGAAGAGTGAGGGGTTTAACGTAAATCTAATGCAGCCTCTTGGGTCTGATCTTAGAGAATATCTAGATAGTTAAAAAATTCTCTCTCCCTTCTTTTCCTGGAAGAACAACAAAAGATTTATAATTAATAAAACCTTTTTATACCAAGCTGACTCTCGGATAAAATGGATTCATTGATTTGCTTTTTTAAGACAACAGTCATCAGCATCCTCCTGGTTTGCAAGTCTTCACAGTAACCCATTTTTTTCTCTGAACTTGGGAGACATTTTCTCAGGCAACAATTATTCCTACTAGGTCCCTGACCTCAGGGTTGGGAAAACAGACAGATGTATAAGAAATAATTTCCACACAATGGGAATAAAACCTTGAAAGAAGTCTGTTACTCGGAGCACAGGGCTGCAGAGACTTCCCCAGGCCTCTGCGTTAGAAGACCTGGGTTGAGGCAACGACTTGTGGGGGCTGCATCTGTGTGGACAACCATCGTAATCAGTAGGAAAACGTTTGCTCAGCCCAACCTCCATAATAATGTAATGTTGTTAAATGGTGGCTTGCGGGATCATTTAGGGGGAAACTTCTGTTTCCCAATCAAGGGACTAGTGTTATTGAATTGAATTTTTTCTTATCTCTATCTAAGCTGCATATATTGGCATTGAAAGTAGTCATTTGCTTGTTAAACCTCTTCTGTTTCTTAACATTGCTACTGTTGAGCCCCCTGTGTGGGACGGATGCCGACTACAGGGGCAGAGGAGGTCGAGGGAGAGTGAAGACATAGGTGCCAAAAGGAATTTTAATTTGATCAAAGGATTTCCTGTGACTTCAGCCTGATTGTCTTAGACTGAAGAAGACATTTGGGGAAGATACGTCACTGCCAACATTTTAAAATCATTTTCCGAGTCGTGAGCCCCGAGTCTGAAATGGTACTCACTGTCATCACCACCCCTTGTTGAATGTTGAACGCTCACCATTAGGCGGCCATCTCCCGAAGCACCTCCCTACGTCGTCTCGTTTACTCCTCAGGACAACCTACCTGTCTACTGAGGTAGATATTATTATTCCCATTTTACAGATGAAAAAGTTAAGACTCAGAGGGATTAAGTATTTTTCTTAAGATCATGAGTTAGCAGAGTGTGAAGCCCGTATTCAAGCCCAGGTTTGTCTAACTGAAGTTCATGTTCTGAGATACTGTCTTGCTCTGCAAAGCCGCTTAGGACTTTCCACCAGGGTGGACCAGTATAGCCTCTCCTATTTATCATTAATTCAACTCTTTATTGCTCCAAAATAACACAGCTGCCAGTTTGCTGTATATCCTCCAAAGCTGAATGCCAACTTATCTCTCCAGAAACTACAGGTTTGGGGCTTGTTTTAATTTCCTCTGTGAAGAATAGGCAAGCTTGAGGAACAACCCTTTTTTTTTTTAAATTTTTTATTTATTTATTTTTTTCCCCCAAAGCGCCAGTAGATAGTTGTATGTCATAGCTGCACATCCTTCTAGTTGCTGTATGTGGGACGCGGCCTCAGCATAGCCGGAGAAGTGGTGCGTTGGTGCACACCCGGGATCTGAACCCGGGCCGCCAGCAGCGGAGCACGTGCACTTAACCGCTAAGCCACGGGGCTGGCCCAGGAACAACTCTTATACAGTTAAACATGATGACTCTAAGTTCCCCTAATTGGAGACATAGTTAAGAAAATGTAAGGATGTTTATGACATTTATAGATCTGTAATCAGCCTTTCATCCAGAGACAGAACCACCTGTGGAGGAAAGCCATGGTGTTGATATAAAACCTCCCAAGCTTTTAAAAGCCCTTACCACAACGTCATTGCTGCTCAGGACAGAGCAAATCACTGTGAAGAATACTGCGAAGGGTCTCTGTCTCTGGTCCCTGTGCTCCTACTGTAGTTTATGACACAACTTGATACAGCTTCTGGATTAGCTGTTCAAGTGCTGTCCTGTGGTCATGTAAGAGGATGAGCACACTTTTCTCTTCTCTTGGCAGGGTCTCATGATTGCTTCACACAGCAACTGAACACATTGACTAATTACTCTCAATAAGCACAGCGCAATTGTGCCAAAACCAAATTCAATGTTTTTATCAGCCAATCTTCAACACTTTTTGGTAGAAACAAATCTTTTGAAATCTTTTAAAAATCATTAATCAATAGATGAAGTCAGTATTTTCATGGGGTGCGTTTTCATTCACTCTCCTAGAAAGCCCGTAGCATAGAGTCTTGCTAAAAATCAAAACGTTTGAGAATGCCTGCATCAAGCTTTTCTAGATTAGATACCGATGATCAGCGACTCCTGCCTGAAAATCTTCTGTGACGTGGTCGCCTCTCACCTGTGGCATTTCAACTGAGTATTTGTTTATACATTTGAGACTTGTGTGTGTGTGTGTGTGTGTGTGTGTGTGTGAGGAAGAGTAGCCCGGAGCTAACATCCAATGCCAATCTTCCTCTTTTGCTGAGGAAGATTGGCCCTGGGCTAACATCTATGCCATCTTCCTCTACTTTATATGGGACACCGCCACAGCATGGCTTGACAAGCAGTACGTCGATGCGCACCTGGGATACAAACCTGCGAACCCCTGGCCACTGAAGCAGAGCGTGTGCACTTAACCGCTGCACCACCAGGCTGGCCCTCTACATCTGAGACTTTTATAGAAGACTGTCACAGGCTGGCTGAGTCCCAGCTCCAGGTAGACAGAGTTATCCGGGAATGCATATGTGGCAGGTGCTTTGGTTTTTGTTATGAAATATCATTTGTCACTGCCATGTCAGGAGTCTAACCTGACAAAAGACGCTCCTTTCAACCAGTAACGTAGCGTGCTCCTCAGTGATTTCAGACTTGAAGGATTTGCTCTTCAGTTGTTGTCAAAAACCAGGCTGATGCATTTGATATTTAAAAAGCATTGTCAGTTATTCCCAGATATGAGTAATTACCAGCATCGCCTAGAAAGCTGTTTAATACCTATGTGATTCAGTAGATCCGAGAACTTGGAATTGGTGTTGTAAAAACTCCTCAAATGATTTCATCAGCCAGCTTTGTAAAACTGCTGCTAAGGGCCTTTTTTTTTTTTCTTTTGAGGAAGATCAGCCCTGAGCTAACATCCGTGCTAATCTTCCTCTTTTTGCTGAGGAAGACCGGCTCTGAGCTAACATCTATTGCCAATCCTCCTCCCTTTTTTTTTTCCCCAAAGCCCCAGTAGATAGTTGTATGTCATAGCTGCACATCCTTCTAGTTGCTGTATGTGGGATGCGGCCTCAGCATGGCCGGAGAAGCGGTGCGTTGGTGCATGCCCGGGATCCGAACCCGGGCTGCCAGTAGCGGAGCGCGCGCACTCAACCACTAAGCCACGGGGCCGGCCCCAACTAAGGGCCTTTTAAATGTGTTACACAGATTACTTTATGTAAAAATACACACAACCTAATTTATCAAGTTTAGTCCTAGCAAAAAGTTTGTTCTGATGAATTGACCTTCTTCTTCTTCTTCTTAATATAATGGCAGCTGTGTAACTCATCTCTGTTCTTTCTTTCCTTGGGTGCTGGGACGCTCAGAGGTAAGTTCCACGTACGTTTAAGGCAGGAACTTTCTTAGCCTGGGGTTTCTATTTTTTTCCATCCTAATTACATTGCAGTTGCTCTTTTCTGTCAGTTTAAGGACTTTATTATACTTAAGTCTGTTGTTTTTATTGTTATCTATTTCAGATTCTTTTGAAAAGTAGGTCATGTTATAAATAATAAAGAGGTTTAGAGCAGGAATAGATAGTATCTCTTCAAAAGGTTTGGAGGATGAAATCATTACATTTTCTACGTCAGTTGGCTATGCTGCTCTACCAGAGGCCTGACATATTGGACTGATGTTACGCCTGCAGAATTATTTTATGATTGTGATAATGATGAAGACTTTGTAGACTTTGAAGTAAGATTTCATCAAAATATGTTAAGTGCAAATTCCTGTAATGATGTAGTATATTATTTCTCATAGAAATATGGGTAAATCTTGACAACTAAAAAAGTTTCCCAGGTTTATTGTCTACCTTGTATGTAATTGATAATTGATATACACCCGTTCTCAGACAATTGATATACACCTGTTCTCAGAAGGATTTAGTGAGTGCTCTAAAGATTGATGGAATTTAACAACATAAAATAAATTAAGGGGCCGGCCCTGTGGCTTAGCGGTTAAGTGAGCGCGCTCCACCGCTGGTGGCCTGGGTTCGGATCCCAGGCACGCACCAACGCACTGCTTCTCCGGCCATGCTGAGGCAATGTCCCACATACAGCAACTAGAAGGATGTGCAGCTATGACATACAACTATCTACTGGGGCTTTGGGGGAAAAGATAAAAAAATAAATAAAATTATAAAATAAATTAGAAACATGTGAAGAAAAGACAAAGCATGAGGGGTCTGGTTGGCACAAAAAAGTCACAGAGTCTTGCTAGAGATGGGCCTAAATTTTGACTTTCTAGCAGCCTGCGTGAAAAGGAAACTTCTCTGCTCAGATAAGCTAGAAGTACTCGTGGTACTAAATCTAGAGATTTCTGTTTCCCTTGGGATCTCATGGAGAAAGCCCTTGGAAGTAGATCATCTTGTCTCTTGATTGATTCACTTGCCATCATGTGATGCTAGTAAATTGTAATGCAGTTCAGATTTTTACATGGACTGGTTAAGAAAAGTACAAGAAATTTTCCAGCCCATTGAAGTTAGAGGTCACCATTTTCCCTCCCTGTTAACCAACAGAGAAGGCATGTGTGGTGGAAGTAATCTCATTTGCTGAGACAAAGTCAAAGGGAATAGATTTTTTATATTTGGGGTGCTGTACACCAGCTTTTTGTCTCTTTATCTGGTGTAACTAGATCTGCTGCCAGCCTATGGGAGCCTTTTCCCACTTACAGCAAAGGGCCCCCCTGCGTGAACCTAGCGTCAGGGTCTGGGTTCCTCCCCCAACCTCCCCCGATTTCCGGCCCCCCCCCCCCCGCCTGTCTCCTCCTGTCTCATCTCAGGGCACCTTTGTGCAGTGCTCATTCTGCACAGAAGTATGTGGAGCCCATGGGAAGGGCCTGGACATGAGACTCGATCAGGCAGTTTCAGAAACAGCCAGCTAAGTAGCTTCGTGTTTCATACCAATTTTTTGTTTGTTTGTTAACTATTAGAACTTTACACAGTGCTTCTTAAACTTTATTATGTATTAGCATCACCCAGGAGCATCTCAAAAATGCAGATGTCTGAACCCCACAACCTCAGATTCCAACATAGTCAACCAGGGTTTAAACCTAGGAGGGTGCATTTCAACAAACACCAGAAGTGACTCAAATCTGAGAAAAGCTAGCTGAGGGGTAAATAGTGCAAGTTTAAAACTCATACAGAGATGGTTTCAAACCACTGTGTCATTATGTTAGGTTGTGTAATCTTAGGCAAACTAATCTCTCTTTGCTGCCGTTTCTTTGATTGTAAAATGACAATTAAAAATTCTTCCAGCCCAGGGTTATTTTAAGGATCAAGTGAGATTCAGTGTCCTCCAGAGCACCCAAGGGTAGAAAGCACTGAATACAAGCTCTTCCTTTCACAACAGACTTCCAGAACTGGACGCAGGGCAGGACCAACCCCCCAGGAAACCTCTTCCCAGGGCGCCCACAGACCTCCTCTTGTTTTAGGACGTTAGTACCCGCCCCCTTCAGGGTTTAAAAGCACTTTCCATTAGTGTTTCTGCATACCCCACAAGAAATCCCTGGCTTACTTTTTTGAGTCTTCAGATACAGAGTAATCATCCTCTTTTTGCTTATTGTCTGCACCCTCCACACCATCCTGATTTTACTACATTATATTCAGATCTCCTCAGGCCATTTATCCAGGTCCCCAAATGCCAAAAAGAGTGATTTTTTTTTTTAAAGTTTCTCTTTAGTCCCACCACTATGGAATTATGGAAAACTGAATTCTAAGCCCAAACCTCTTTGCAAATAATTTTTGCTAACCCATCTGAAAGCTGCCTGATAAAATTGGAGGAAACTGAGGCAGGGGAGGGCCTTCAGTTAAGGTCCTGAAGACCCAGTTTGAATGAGCCAGACATTAATTATGTCACAAGGATCAATTTAGAGATAACTTCAAAAATCCTGTAACTGGATGATGAACTTAAGCATCACTGTGCAGAGAAGTAAGTGTTTCCTGTAGGGAGGAAAACTGTTTTCCCTTTGCCTGGCTTAGGTTCATTGGCTGGGCCCTGACTGACAAAAGTCAGATGAACAAGAGAAGAACAGAGAAGTTCACAACACGTGCATCGTGCACACACGTGGGACCACACAGGGATGAGTAACTCAAAGAGGTGGTTAGAACTTGGGCATATGCAGCATCTTAAAAAAAGGCAATAAAGTTTTAGAGAAATGACAAGACAAAGGAAAAGGACTTGGAGTTTCTAGGGCCGCATGTTGTGGGAAGGTAAATATATGGGAACTAATGGAAGATAAGAGCTGGTCGGTGAAGCTTGTTGTGTAAATTCCTCTGGTGCTGACTCTGGGCTGATGAGGGTCCAAAGTTGTCTCCGTGATTAACTTCCATCCTTCCTGGAAGTGGGGGACACACCTTTACAAATTTATGTCCCGCTTTTAGGCAGATAGGAGGAAGGGCAGAGAGCTTTTCTTGTATCTGCTTCTTCTCAGTGGCCTTCAGCTCAAAGTCATCGTTATGCCACAGGGCAGACCCTGCTCCCCCTCTTTCCCACTGAGGGAGACTGTGGGGCGTCTTAGAATTGTGTGAAACAGAAACAGACAGACATTATTTTCAAAGAAACGTGAACGTTTTTATCTAATATTTCTGTCTCAAGGCAGGATTTTAAAGTGATTACAAATCCAACATCGCTGACTCAAGTGAGTGATGTTTTGTTGTTTGAAATATTAAAATAAAGCTTTGCCTCAAGGGCTCTTATGGGGGCGCAACTCCAAGAAGTTTCTAAATAAAACAAATACCTGGATCCAGCATTTTCTAGTTATTATTTCTTTCCTTTTTACTCACATTCTTTTTTAGTAAGTGTTCTTCAAAATGTGTTTCAGGAAATACGTATAATATTTCCAACCATCTTCATCTGTGGCTGTGTTCCCGGCTCAATTGTACAATATTGTGGTGAAGAATTCAACATCAACAATGGTGACAGGAGAAGGAACACAAAGAGGATATTCACTGAGGCATTTTACTAGAAAATTAGCTGCAAAATACATCACTTATGGAAATTACATGCAAATTAATTAAAATAATGTTAAAAATACAAGTTCCCCCACCCACATACCCCCCCAACCACTTTAACCATGTATAAGTGCACAGTTCTGTGGAATTAAGTACATTCACGTTATTGTGCACCCTCAGCCTTTGATGAAGAGTCTAGTTCATCTTTGTATGAATAGATTCTGGAGGAGTAGAACAGTCCCAGAAAGGAGTGGGAGAGAGGAGGGAGAGAGAAGGGGAGGAGAAGGGAAAGTAAGGAAGGAGGGAAGGAGGGAATGGAAGGAAGGAAGGAAGGAGAGAAAGAAGGAGGGACAGAAGGGGAGAAGGAGGGAAGGAAGGAAGGAAAGAAGGAGGGTAGGAGGGAAAGGAGGGAAGGGAGGAAAGAAGGAAGGAAGGGAGGAAGGATGGAAGGAAAGAAGGAAGGAATGAGGGAAGGAAAGAAGGAAGGGAGGAGGGAAGGAAGGGAGGAAGAAAGGAAGGAAAGAAGGAAGGGAGGAGGGAAGGAAGGGAGGAGGGAAGATCATCCCGAGAGCATTTACATTCCTTGCACACTTGGGTAGAGGCGCCTGACGGCTGTGAGCGCTCGTAGCTGGGCAGAGAATCGTGTCAGTGCTAGGGTCTGAGATTTCAAAGACTGTAAAATATGACGCTGACTTTCTTGTGCCCTGACTAGTTTTGGACCCAGGCCTCTACCTTTCTACAGTCAAGGCTTGAAGTTTCTTGAATTTTGCGTGGATGATAAGGCTGCAACATGGGCAGCTTCCCCTTCATCAGTGGCGAGCGGTTATTTAGCGACATCTGTGTATAGAATAATAGCAATGACAAAGTCAAGGACCTTACAGGAAAAAAGGACGTGTACATTAATATGTGTCACAAATTAATGGCAGCACAAGTCTTGAAGACAATGTATTGTTACAGGAATTCAGAAAAAGGAGTAACTTCTGCCAGCTGGAATGCTTTTAGCTTAATTGTTACAGTGACTCTGCATTCATTTAGTACAAATTTTAATTGAAATGATATGAAATAAAATGTCAATAAAAATCTCACTTTATGTGCAAAATTTGAAATGATATTATGCACAAGAAAAGGGCAAGGATTATGTAATTTCAAAGCCAATCTGCAAAACTGTTTTTGTTAATGCCACGTGATGGCTGCGTGATAGGTAGAAGAGAAACACCGCACATTCTTTGTCAGTTCTCTGGGAAAACAGGTCTGGAATCGTGAGGGCTGGTTAGTGAGAGTACTTCAAGAGTGTGTCTCTCGGCTAAATGCACTGCCTTGTGCGCTGCAGATGCCGATGTCCTTGAAGGCAATTGGACTAATGATTCTGCGTTATTTTACTTTCTGGAGGAAGCTCTGCTACTCAAGTATAACAGAGCAAACCTTCCTGTGGATGAAATGGAAATACCTTGCAAAATGTGAAGCACTTGGATGAAGGCTAAATTCCCAGGATCTCCCTCATGGCCAAACATGAGAGATCAAGGCCTGTGGAATGTGTCTCGTCTTCACTTCCCTTGAATGAGACTGATGCTGGAATTGAAAATTCCACATTGATAAGATAGAAATATGTTGCTAAGACTTCGAAATTTATCAAGAAAGTGGTCAGTGGTTTAAAATGATGTCTAATGCCACCCAGAAGCGTGGAAAAATGCATTAAATCCAACCATCCACTTGTCCGTTCGTTAATAGAAACCTTCACATAGGGAAGCCGAGTGGCTCTGAAGGCTACCCCGTAGGTCTCTCTGACTAAATTCAAACAGAGACTGGAACTGACTTTTTTGGTGAATTAAGATCATTTGGGTCCCACCCAAGTGCCGAGATCTGGTTTGGGTTTGAGAATGCCAGTCCATGCATATAATTTTTAGATGGATTCAAGCCACTTTGACCAGAGACACTGAAGGATGAGTGAGAAAATGGAATGTGTTAAACCACTTGGAATGGAGGAAATAATGGCGTAAGGGATGGCTACACTTTGGACGTTTCCCAACATGTAAATTACATTATAAATAATATGCAAATTCGCACCAGTCACTTATTCCAGACCTCAGACCTTTTTGTAACGGATTTGACTCTCACATGCAGTGTGTATAGTCAGAGTCAATGTTGACTACTCCCTTTGGGCTGGAGAGCAGGTTGGGCTCCGGGTTGCAGAGTTATCCATGCCAAGGCAGTGACCACTCTTTCTTTCCTGTCTCCACTGCCTTGCAGACCGGATGATGTGCTCCTGCATCGCACGCATGATGAGATTGTCCTCCTGCATTGCTTCCTCTGGCCCCTGGTGACGTTTGTGGTGGGCGTTCTCATTGTGGTCCTGACCATCTGTGCCAAGAGCCTGGCCGTCAAGGCGGAAGCCATGAAGAAGCGCAAGTCCTCGTAGAGGGCAGCGGGCGTGGGGCAGGGAAGCACAGGAGCTGCACTCATCGCACACATCTACCTGCAGAGCCTCGTCCCGGTGCGGGAGGTGAAAGTGGCCATGAGAGGTCTCTGAGAGGCTCCTCCCTCGGTGGCAGCAGGAACAGGCACAACGGGAGGACGTGGCACCTCATCGATGTACTCCATGTGTGGTGGCGATGGCCAAAGGGTCGAGCTCTTAGCTGTATGGAGAAACCATTTCAGAAAATCCTATAAGAAGTTAATTTTCTTTGGAAAGTAATAGTATATAATGTACAGTGTAGCATACAAACCATTATGATTTATGCTACTTAAATATATTAAAATAGAGTGGTCTGTGTTCTTTTCTATTTCCTTTTTTATGCTTAGGACACCAGGGTTTAAAAAAAAGGGTCTTCTAGGTTTCATTTGATTCTGGACTAGATTAAACTTTTCCTTGGAGACAAGGGTTCCTGCACAAGTCTTGACCTCACTATATCATCCCCAGTTTCCATCACTCAAGAGTACCTTGACTCTTGCTTGAGGAAGGACAACCGTGCTGTTAGCTCAGTCGCCAGGCACTTCCAAGACCGTGCAGCAGGGGCCACAAAGCCCGGGAAGACACATCCTCCAGCACTTGGCTGTGCCTCTCCTCCATTTTTCACCAGACTGTTTCTTAAGAGAGGGAGGGGATCTGCACAAGACCTGTCCTGGCCCTGAGAGCACTGTGCTTCTTTCTTCATCTGTTCGTGTTACCTTGATGGACTTTCTCTCTGCGCAGTAGAACATAACGTGATGAGAAGGACGCTTTTCAGCTTAGCTGAATGCTGTTTTCATTTCTTTTTTCTTTCAGGTCAGAAAAAAATTCTCAAAATCAGTTCAAACATTTTGTTTTTATTTTCTTTGTCCTTGCCTTGATGTTTTTAGTGTTAAAACAAGATATTGTTGCTCGGTTTGCTTGGACGAACCTGGAGATGCGCCCAGCTCACGCCACTGCTGCTGAGCTGCCTACCTTTATCAAGGTGACGGCACTTCTCGTCTGCTGTAAACTCAGGTTCCACGTATCAGTTATGGTCCCAGTGAATATCAGACCCCCCTATTTACTTTCCAGGTAGAATCCAACCTTTGTTTAGGTGAGACATACATCTTTAGCGGAGGAACAACTGATGACATAATTTCTTTTTGCTTTCGTCTAATATTCTTCAGACATGCTTCCATTAGAATATAGCCAAGTTGGAATTTAAGGACAAGCTCCTCTCAGTTATTTGCTCAGGGTTCTCAGAAACACACATATTCATGGAAAGATGATTTTCTGACTTTTAGTCCACATACCACTGTTTTCTTAATCTCAGAGTGCAGGTAATTGAGAGAGCCATGTTCTTCTGTGGAAGGGTGATGGATAAGTATGATAATTTTTTTCTAATTCAAGTGTTACAGGTTTCACCGTGAAAAAGGCTTTGAACACACTGTTTATGACATCCTTTGAGGCAGCGACAGTGCCTTGACTTCAGTCCCTGTGCAGCATCCCTGTTGTCTTGGCAACACAGTGAACGTTCTGAAGCACAGAAAGACACAGAACAGGGAATCAGAGAAAATCGTCATCTTGGCATCACATTGTGGGTGATGAAGTCTACTTTATGCCTTTTGTCTTAATCCAATAACCTATGATTAATTGATTACAGAAAGTAGATAAAAGTAGTGCATGGACATATGTTGTATGTTAGAGAAAAGGGAAATTGATATATATTGACCTGAGTTTTCATTTATCAGTTTGATACTCATGCATTTATATTAACTAAATGCCTCTGTTTAGGCCCAAAGAGTATGCGTGACTGTTCTGTAGGTTGATTTCTGGAAGGAGGAGAGGCACACTGAGTTCGTGAGGTCACATGTAGTTTTAGGGTCTTGTGTATAGCCACTGACATTTGAGGATTTTTACTGATACTTGTGGTTAAAATGAAATCCAGAGGAACACGGAGAGGACATTTTTAAGATCATAAAAGGTAAAGAAGCTTGACTTGTTAATATTTTCATTCCCTTTTTTGTTTAAGTGAGGAAATGGTCCAGGCTGCTGTAACAGAGCCCCCAAAATAGGATGGCTCGCGTGAGAGAGAAGTAGATTTCTTCCTCGCGTCGCGATCCAGAGGGAGTGAGAAGTGCAGGGCAGGCAGGGCAGCGCTGTTTTGCGAGGTGGTCAAGGGACCCAGGATTCGTCTACCTTGCTGTTCCGTCTTTACCAAGGGTGTCGTCCATTCCGTGCTCAAAGCCAGCTCCAAAGGTCCATCCCCTGCAGCCTGTGAATGGGGAGGAAGTTGGGAACAAGCTGTTTCCTTTTAAGGAAGTTTCACCCATTGCTTCTGCACACAGTCCATTCCTGAGTACTTACTGCATAGCTGTATGTGACTTCAGGGAAGGCCGGTGCTGTTATCTACAGCTAGATGGGCACACATTCTACTAAAACTCCAGGGGAAGGGTTCTATTACTAAAAGGAAGAAGGGAGAATGAATACTGGAGTAGAAGACAAGAAGGATAGCCGTCCATTGATGGTCATGCCATGATGAAAATCCCATCAGAGCTGACAAGGGTCTGTTGCCCCGGCAGGAAATAAGGCCCTTGGTTAATCTGTGTCCAGGAGTGAGTTTCACTGTCCATTGCCCTCTGTAGCCCCTGGTTTGACTTTAGGAAATTCATGCTCATCAGACTCGTAGCCACATCTGAAACTTTTTGGGGCGTCACAGCTTTTGCAGGTCTTTGCCTGCTGGTACAGATTTGCAGACCCAGATTGCCTTAGAGATTGGACAAACTCAGGCTTTTATAGCCTGGATTACACTTTACGTGGCTGTGACAAAGAGTCCGACTCTGTTTTGATGGGACTGTCGCAGCTTTCAAGCCTCCCCCTTCTTTCCCCTCATGCTCCACCTCTGGGCGAGCTGATCGGAAGACGGGGTGCCCACTCCCTTGGCCTGGCTGAGAAGTTCCAACCTCACAAGCCCTGGCCAGTGTGCAGGAACCTCCCCCCAAACCCCACACCCTGAGAACAATGAGACCAGCCGGTCACGTCACCTTGGGATCTGCTTGGGAACTGCCCTGCTCTCCCCAGAAAGTCCCATTAGACGACTAATGAGGCTTTTCATGCCCTCTTGATGTGTGTGGTTATCAGTCTCAACATCCAAACCAGATTTTGGTTTGAGGGGTGGTCAGTGAGTCCTCTGAAAGAGTGCCCACGATATTAGTGATAAAATTTCATCAGAAACATAGAAGCTTCCTGGTTTATTTTCTTTCAGTTAGTTCTTGTGAAGGTAACCACAGGCAGAGGGCTACTCTCATCGTAGTCTTAAGCCCACAGCATCTTATCGATTAGTGTCTGTGCTTGGCCAAGACCTCTATCCCTCAATTTAACGGCAGCCACCTTCTGCTTTCGTGGGAACGCAGCACCTTGAGCTGGTCTTTTCTGTGGAGCGCACTCCCATCGTCTGGCCAGCAGGACTTACGGAGACTCTTGAGAAAGACAGGAGCAGCTGGCGCAGGACGTGGGCACAGCCCCTGTAGCAAAGCTGTCTTACCTACTTGTAAATCAGCTCTTCTTGTCTCACTTAGGTATTTTTCATAGAACCTTACTAGAAAACATCAAAAAGCAGCCAATACACACCATCACTGCTCTCTTCCAACCGCTTTCCCCACGGCCACAGGCCTGCCTTCCACATTGTGCGTAGTGAGAGTATCTCCTAACCGTTAGTCAGAGCATAACAAGGCTCTCTAGTTTTCCGTCCCACAACATCTGTGTCCTCACTGCCTGCTGTCTGGCGACAATGGCAAAGCCACATATTCTAGATTTTTGTTATGACAGGGATGTAAGTTACTTGGCCTTTCTCTGAACGCTCTCATCTGGTGATCCCAGCTGGCGACCCTGGGTCTATATTTTCTCCTGCTCTTACCTGTTCCATGCCCTGGATGTGTATCGCAATAGCTCGATGCATTCTTAGGTCTCTGTCTCAAGCTCAGTGATGGGCAGACGATGCAATGACAGAATAAATAATGGGACCAAGTTTCATCAGACGACACGGATGGGGAACAATTTACCTGGCTCAGAAAATTTGTCCTTCTGAAAAACTACTGAAGGATATCAAACCACGTAACACCCTTTTCCTAACAGCTCAACGTTCCCGTCACACTATGCCCTACAGTCCAGATGCCTGTACTCTTCCCAGGGTTGCGCATCTGTGGTCCTCTCCCATGGCATGGACCTCTCTTCTCAACATATTTGAGTGTCTGTTTCTTCTTATTCATCAGGTCTGAGCTTAAATATTGACTCTTCTTGGAAGCCTTCCCTCACCATCCTATATAAAGTAGATTTCTCCTGTCATTCTCTTCCTCTTTATCATACTTTCTTCCTTTGTAGTACCTATTGCTGCTTTTATTTATGTAATTGTTTGTTTACTTGTCTATTATTGATCCCTCCCATTAGCTGATAAGATCCACGAAGGTGGAACGATGTTGGGGGGATTTTTTTTTCACCCCTGGCACAGTCCCCGACACATTAAGGTGCTAAATAAATATTTATTGGGTGGATAAGTGGGATAAGTGCATAAATGAATGAATGCTCCCCAGATCCGTGATATCCTTTGTACCTGCTGTTTCCTATATCCTTTCCTGTCTTGGGAAATTTTACCGAAACTTCAAGGCCCAGCCTCCTCCCTCCATCCTACCCACAATATTAATCACTTCCTCCTCTGTGACTCCAAAGCAATGTGTACATACCTCTGTTGTTTCAAGAACTGAGCACGAACCGTAAGATTTTATCACGTGTTGTATGGCTGTTAATCCAATGATTCTTCCTTACCTCCCATCTTGTGAGACAAGAAACATATCTTATTGATCTTTTTATACATAATGACAATAATAATAATAATAATAACCCCCAACTGACTCTTATTAAGTGCTTTCTGTGTGCATCTAAACTCTTTACCACACTTCCAGGGTGTAGTTAACCCTGGAAAATGTAAATTAGTGAATAAACAAATACATATTGCAGTTTTAGCCTTAAAATGAAAATTTATAATAAAGATAAGCCAATGTTTTTGTATTTAAATATCGTATGCTACCCTTTAAACAAGTGAAGAGCAGAAAAGCCACTGTATTTATTATCAAATTACCCCAAAACTTAACAGCTTAAAACAGCAAACATTTCTTATCTCATACAGTTTCTGAAAGTCAGGAATCAGGAAATGGCTAATTAGCTGTAATTCTAAATTATTCCTGGTGAAAATTTTCCATTTAGAGAGATAAGTGCGTGGGAGAGGGTTACAGTGGAATAAACAAGATGCAGGAGTCCCGCAGAATTACAGCGGGGACTTCTGATAAGACACAATTGCTCGTTTGACGGCACCTTAGAATAACGGTCTGCGCTTTTTGATTGGCATGAATAGCCTTCCAAAGAAGTCATGGGAGACTTCAGGAGCAGACTTTTCAGTAACTTTAGATAGTTTTCAAGAGTAGGTACTGAAGCCTATGTGACTCTCACTCTTTCCTCACTTTTTGTGAATAACCTTAGGTCAGAAATAGGGGATTTAGCGAGCCAAGACTGAAATTGGAAACAGTCCCGCTACCAGTATTTAACACCTCAGGGAAGTTTTTGAAAGAGCCCTAGAGACCCAAGACTTAGAATAAACTAATGTCTTACAGATAAAACTACTAGAAGCATCATGGGAGGGAAGCTTTTGACAAAGATGCCTGTCGAGGTTGTTAGCAGAAAAGATACTGGAAAACAATTGTGCCACTTAACAAATGGAAGGAAAAAATAGAGCAAGTGAACAATATGGTGCCCTGAGGGGAGCCGAGTACCCACTTAGCCATTTGCTCTTAAATTCACAAGTTGAAATTTCTTTAAATTTTAAATGGCAGCTTTGCAAATGTTTTCTTGATAGTGGGCACCACAATACCAACCTCAAACCTAGGCGTTATTATGTCTCCTCTCCCTCAGGGTCAGCAAAGTTCCCCAGTGGTGGGCGCTCTAATAATCCTGAGGGACTCTCCATGTGCCAGCCCATAACTGTCACCTTGGACTTCGCCAAGGAATGTTCCTTCATTCTTTGTGACGCTCCACCTACTTAACTTCATTGGGGGATCTACTGTGCAGAAGGACCTGCAAGATTAGATGCTCCTCTGAAGACCCTTCCTTGAGATCCCAAGCACTCCCCTATTCACACTCAGGCCAGAGCTAATTTGGAAACTAACTTCTTGGTATCCTTGTGTCTAAATCAAACCCAGAGTGAAGATCTTCATGAAATACCAGACTCCTGAGGGACTAAAAAGTCTACCTAAATCAGTAGAATTTTTAGGGCTGACTCCATCAGTGTTCAGGTTGACACACTCACACTTTATCTAAGCTTGCATAGTAGCTCCTAAAAACAGTAGCTGAAGGACTAAAACCAAGAGTTGAAAGCCTACTAAAAAGACTTATCCTAACTTGCACCAGTCCTTGGACCCCTGTCCTCCTAGTCGAGAAACTCGATGGGCGAGGATTAGATTTGTTCAGGGCCTCAGGGTCATAAATAAAGTAGCCATTTCTTGCTTCCCTTTGATACTATTCCATCCTTGGGCTACATATTCTAGACTCACACGTCTGGCTATGCTCTCTGTGGTAGTTGCTTTGGTTAGATTGAGATAGTTATGCCTGTTGTGCTTTCCTGGGAAAGTCAACCATATGCCTGTCCAGTTAAGCTTCAGTCATTTAATGAGGTGCCCGCCTCCTTTTTTTCCCCCCAGGTTCCTGGCTAGGACCTTACGGACCTTGAGTTCCCTGCAACTCTAGTTTTACCCAATATTTGGATGACCTCTGACTGGATTCTAAGGATGAGTTGGGCTCTCTCAATGCCATCTATCTTCTTAATAGCTTTCACTCAGAAAGGACTTTAAGTTAGAAGGAATGTTATAATTTTGTCAAAACAAATTATATCACTTAGGACAAGATTTATCCCAAGGAGATAAATCTCTCACTTTGGATAGACTAAAAGTCATTCAAAACTTTCCCAGGCCAGTCATTCAGACCTAATCAGAGTTAATTAAGAGGATACCTGGTCTTACAGCTACTGCAGGCAGTTAGTTCCCAACTGTTCTAACATTGCCACGCCTTTTTGTGATTTAACCAAGTTATCAATAATCCAAACTGTTCCTTGGGAACCTAAACACAAGCAGACATTTTGTGATTTAAAATTAGCTTTTTAACATCTTCTTACCCTGGGTTAACTTAAGTATCTTAAGCCTTTCTACCTGTTTATGCATAAGCAGTCTGGACAAGACCTTGGTGTTTTGACTCAATTGTGTGGTATTTATCAGCTTGTCTCTTGACCCAGTGGCCAAAGTCCACCTTCCTAGTCTCAGGGTGATAGTAACTGCAGCTCAATTAGTGAAAGCTACTGCTGGCGAGGGTCTCCCTCAAACTTGTGGACTCTCCTGATATACAATCTTTGTTGCTTACCGAAGAGACACTGTTTCTTAGCAGCTAGCCTCATCTCTCATGAAATTCTGTTGCTTTCTCCTTCACACATTTCCTTCGCTGGCAATAGTACTTTACATCCTGCTAGTCTCCTTCTTTTACCAGAAGGGGTAACTGGTGACTGACTAACCTCTGTCCAAGAGCAGTCCACGCCCTGAACAAATATATTAGAACCTCCTCTAGAAAACCCAGAGTTAACCTTGGCTGTTGACGGGTCACAGCTGAAGACAAAAACAGGAAATTACGAGGCTGGATATGTCAAAACAGATCTCAGCTCTCTCCTAGAATAATGATCCTTTACTGGATCGGAAGTCATTCAGAGGCAGAACTCCTGGTACTCACCAGGACTCGTCAGCCAGCTAGACGTAGGAGAGTTAATACCAATGGCGGGAGGTGGGGAAGGTTTTGGAAATAACTAAGGATCTTGATCTCTGTGGGAAAAATGCAAAGAAAAATGGTCAAAAGATTAAGAAACTCTTACGTGTTCTAATGTTTCTTAAGGAGGTGGAATGCCATTCAAAAGGGATCACATGAAGGTTAAAGGAATGCCCTACCTGTCCTTAAGACAGACAGGCAGCTCCTGAGAGTTTCCATGATGTCCTAGAGGGCCACATCTTTGGAGAAGCGCAAAGACTCTATTACAAAATACCAGGGATTGGCTCCAAAACCAGGAAAACACTCACTTATTAAGGACAAGTTCTAACCGAGGTTTGTCTCATGACCCTCAGCTAATTGTGGCGCCGTCCTCATCTCCTGTCTTATGAATCGGTTCAGTCCCAGTAAGTTCTGCACCTTAAAAGAACCTCCGTAGACTGATGGAGTTCAGATCCCAAATCTTGTAAATACGCTTTCCTTACTTTCTCTTTCTGAGTGACCACAGAGACTTTGTCAAGGTGGTCTCCCTTGCTGCTGTAAGTTTAACAAACTCAGCTTTGTTTGCTCAACAGCCTTTTCTGGGATCTCTAACAAAATTCATCTTTTTGGAGCCATGAAGCAGTATATGGTTTCTTTAAAGCTTATTTACTGTTATTAACCAGATTGTCTAAATCTGTCTCTTTGAAGTGTGTCAAGACACTTGGAGAAGAGTATTTACTCTTCTGGGCCATTTAGTGAAGGTAATTGGTAAGATAATGTATGGAAAGATAGTAAATGCAAAATGCTTAATGCTTACCAGAGTTCCTGGCACCATATAGTGTCCAGTGAATGTTGGCTCTATTGTAACGCCTGCCTCCCGGCCCTCCCTTCCCTGGACCTCCCAGCAGCCTGCAGACTCCAGGGTGATGGTCATCCCTGGTTTCTCACTGAGCAAGATTGGCAGGGACCACCTGCTCCTCCTTCCTTCTAGCATTTTGACCCCAGTCCCCTTTAGTCTCACCAGCAAGCCGAGGGAGGGATTCAGTCCTTAACGTCTGTCCTCCTTAGCCCACTTGGGTGACTTTTCCTTGGGGAAGTGACTGAATGGGGGCCTCTGTTCAGTGACATTTGCTTTTAACAATGAAAAGTGAAAAATACTTTGCCCCTGATAATTAAGCAGATTTCCTTTTCTGCCACCTTCCCTAAATGAATGAACAAACCTAACAGCTTCTCAGTAGCATTTTGGATGAGGTTGGGCTAACGAGGGGACTCTAATTGAGTTACACGGTCAGTGACATTGGGAGTCTCGAGGGAACCTCAGTATATCTTTAATCACAGGGCTCCAGCACCACGAACATAGACGGTAATTTAGGAAGAGAGTGCCCGGGAGGTTCCCGTAATGTCCTGTACGTCAGAGACCAAGAGTCACCAAAACACTGCAGTGTCTGCCTTAGCTCCTAAAATTCTCCTTTCTTATCCTAAATGGCAACTCTGTGTTATTATGAAATTCAAATCTACTCTGAAATTCAAAGAGGAAACAGATGAAGTATAAATGTGTGAATAAAATCTTCCAGGCCAAAACCAAAGTGTTTAAAAGAAAAAAAACCCTCAGAGATGTTTACTTGACCCTTCGTGATTACTGGGTGAAGTGATGAGGCTGAGGACCTCACCCCGATGGGGTGAGCAGTGCAGTGTTGGTGTGCTTGGGGTGCGGGGTGGAAGGTTTCCGACGGGAAGGGGTGTGCTGGTGTTTGACCCCAGCCAGGGGCGAGCGGATGCCCTCCTGCACGGCATCTGCTGGTCTCTGGGGTGTGAATTACCCACTGTGGCCCATTTCCAGCTGTCAACGTGATGTCACTGAGCTCTGAGCTGGGGGGATGCACAGCAGCCCACCATCGTGGGGTGTTTCAACCACACAGATACAGTGGACAAAAATAACCCCCACAGCAGAGATAATAGTAAACTGTGGTAAAATAATTAGGAAGCGATGAGTTTTGAGTATTTAGTAACTTTTGATGAAGTTATAAGTTTGTATAATTTACTTTTTATTAATGCCTATCCTCAGGGGAGCCTTCTGGAGGGGTTGTCTGCTGGCTCAGCGACTTGAGCAGTTTATCTCCCTGAACCCATTTCCTCTTTGCAAAGTAGATGCCAATACAGGGCTTGTCAGAGCCAGATCTGTCAGTCTCAAAACTCTTTGCTCTTCCAGAGAAAAGACCAACTACAAATGAGAACTCAGCCTTTACAAGATCCTCTTTAAAGTCGATTCCTTTTAAAAAGTTGCAAACATTTTCTGAAATGTGGTTATCCATTTAATCAGATTAAATCATCATCAAAGAATTTGATGAAATAACTTTTAAAATTTTGGTTCTTGATTTTTCATAGCACCAGAGCATAGCATGAATCTACTGATTCAGAAACTCCACGTTCTGTGTTTCAAGCACAAGCCTCCAGGGATTCTGATATGCTGCCTCTGAGAACCACTGGAGAGTCAGCGAGCACCCTGGCTCTGAAGCCGGATCGCCTGGGTCTGAATCCTGGCTCTACCATTTGTTGGCTGCGACCTCTGAGGTGGCAGTGTCTCATCTCATAGGGTTTTGGGAGGATTGAGTCAGTTAAGACATGTCAGAACGCCATGAGTGATGCTGGGCTCTGTGTTGAAATGTGTCCGTCAGTACTACATATTACTGTGTTGTTATTATCCTAATATCTGGACTCAGTCTCTGATTTTTCGCTTGGCGTCTCGGAGAACCTCTTCTCAACAGCTCACTTCTGGCAGGGAGAACAATCAATTTCAACACAACATGCAACAGGCAGTGCAAAATATCTGTAGATCCGGAAGTGACGCCTTGGAGGAAGGAGTCGGGGGATAAGTCAGAGGACTCGTCTGTGGCAGTCTGAGGTCAAGGGAGGGTCATTGCCATTGTTTGGAGTCTTCTGGTGTAGTAAAAAATAAACTCTAAATTAAAAAAATGTCTAAAGAAGGTTATAAAAATTCACAAAATTTTGTTTAATTCACAAAGTAACAAAAGGATTTATTTAAAACATTTCTTTATAATGCATTATGGGTAGATTGATCCAGTAATGGGCCTGACTTTACAGTGGCGAGAAGCCTGTCATCATCTCTCGTTCCCGTCTGCGTCTCTGGGACCCCACACTTAATTTTATCTGTAGGGAAATCAAAGGGCTGTGTCTGCGACCCTCTGTGAGGGTGAGGCCGCGGCTAACGACCTTCCTGCCCCCCTGTGTTGGTCCTGGGTGTCGGGGAAGAGCTGAGAACTATTTTGGGGGGAGAGAAAGGAATACACAAGAGCAAATGTACAGGGCAGCATCGTGCACTCCTGAGACCACAGGCGGCTGGGATGGTGCAGCAGAGACTGCCAGGTAGGAGGGGCTGCTGCCTTAGCCAGAGGTGGCACAGCCCGAGTCCCGAGGGCTCCTGGGCTGCTCCTGTGGGTAACTGGGAGCTACTGGGATTCCAGAAGGACTGTGGTCCATTTTGTAATATAGAGAAATCACTCTGGTGGTGGTGTGCAGTGCCAGACAGAGGTACAGACACTGCACGGAGGACCCTGGGCCTGGCCGAGATGAGGAGACCTGAGCAGGCAGGACGGGGTGTGGAGAAGGGCTGGCGTCTGGGAGGTTAATAGAAACAGCAGCAGTTGGAGGGACGGCCGCAGGCTCCCTGTTCAGGAGGTGTGGGCAGAAGAGGCAGCTGGTCCTGGAGACTTAAAGTCCCCTGGCTTTCCCGTGGGTGTGGAGTCTCCTGCTCTCCCCCGTCCTCGTGCCACACCGCCCAGCAGAGCGTGTGCACGGCCTCCAGTGCTGAGGCCCTGGGCAGCTGCTCAGATGGCACTGTCTGGGGAAATCCAGGGAGAGGAGGACTGCCCACCTCCTGGTCGAGGTCCCTTTGCTGAGCTCTGCGCGTGACCCTGTTCCAGTGTGCGCTCCGCTTCCCCCGGACCCCTGATGACGAGTCGGTGCCGTCTCCCCAGATGGAAGTGCTGAGGGAGCGCCTCCTCTCATCTCCTTGCTCAGGGCTGGGGCCCGGGGATACAGTGGCTCCTCTGAGGTCCTGGCCTCCCTGTCCTTCCGTCTTTCTCAGTCTTCACGGCCAGGTGACGCTTGCTTTGTCTTGCCGGCTGGAACAGTGCTCCTGGTTCCTCTCCTTTCCCGGGAGGCTCGGTCGTGCTTGGGCCTGGCTTTGTTAGAATATGTCCCTCTGGTTGTAGAATCTCTGAGCTTGGGCGCTGCCTTTCAGGGCCCATTTCTGGCACCGTGTTTGTGGGTTCCTCTTTGTGGGCACTTCTCTGTCTTTACGTCTCCTGTTCTGAGTTGACATGCCGGTTCTGCATGGATGGTCACTGTCCCTCTGCCCTAAGGACTTGCTGTCACCCTGAGAATTGTTCAGCAGCCTGTTCCTGGGCCCCAGAGGGAACAGATGGGACTGTGTTTAGGTGACTGTGCCATCACATTTAGTCTAAAATGCCGGGAGGGACGTCAGCATTGGGGCTGATAGACTAATGAGCCTTTTAGAGTCAATAGGGTGAGGGTGGAGGGAAGTGATTTTAGCATATGTGAGCCTGCAAACTGAGTTGAAAGCTTGAGGCCCAAAGTTGAATTTAATTTAAGCTGTGGAGGTAATCCACCTTTTCTCCAACCCGTGATACATGAGGGAGTGGTTAAGAACGCAGGCTCCAGAATTATTCTGTCGTTGATGGAAGTAAGGCTCTGACATTTGCTAGCTCTGTGACGCAGGACAAGACACTTACTCCCTCTGTGCCTCAGTTTCTTCATCTGTCAAATGGGAATAATTGTGGCCCCTGCCTTATTTACCATTGAGAGGACTGCAGGTAAGGCAGTTTGGATGCCACCTGGCTCACAATAATAATAGCTGCTGACATTTATTCAGTGCTTATTATGTGCTGGGGCTCAACACTATCACACATTCCTATTCCTCTTCTTCTCAGAGTTAGATTTGACTGACGAGAAGCTGCAGCACAGAGTAGCTGCCCGCACTCCGTGTGAGCGGCATGCTCCCGAACTGCCCGAGGGGCTTGTTGAGACACACTGCTGGGCCCGCCCCGGAGATTCAGATCCCATAGGACTGTGGGGGTGAGTCTGGGAATCTGCGTCTCTAACAAGATCCCAGGCGATGCCAATGTGGCTGTTCGGGGGACCACCCCTCGAGACGTGCTGGCACGGAGAGGAAGAGGAAGAGTTTGAGGTCAGAAGGATGCAGGGTGGAGACTGAGCGTTGGCGTGGTGTGGCTGTGGGCAGGTCACTGTCTCTGGATGTCAGTCTCCTTGTCCCCAGTAGCCAAGGTGAGGGAAGAGTTATGTCAGACAATACCCATTCAGGGTTGGCATGCAGTTGGCACGTAACAGGCATTGGCTGTTGTTCATATTCTTCTGCTAAACTTGGGGCAATATCCTGGTCTTCCCTGTGCCTCTGTTCCCTGTCTACACTGTGGGGACATTCACAATCTGTGGTGTACGGCAGGTGAAGACATTAATAAGATATTAGCCCTGAGGGTTTTTCAAAAGTGAAACGCACTGTCTGAACGTCACGACTTTCGGTGACCATCCTTGAGATTAAGCACCAGCCCCTCTGGAGCCCTTCAGACAGGATTTGGAATGTCTTCCTCGTGGGTCAGATTTGAAAATCCTGCTACTCACGGGGTCAAGGGCTCGCATGGCTCCTTCCGAGTCCACTCTCGCCTTTGGTCTCGCTGCCTCCTGGCTTCTCTGCACGTCCTCCACCAGAGCAGGACAGCTCGCCTCCTACCTCTTCCATCCGTTTGCCTTTATTTATTGCTGGTGTGTGATTCTTTCAGGTGGACAGTGGTTTCCTCCTCACCATCCGTCATGAGTAGGGGAGCAACATCTGCTTGGGTGAAGACTGGGTCAGGGGTCACTGGAAAGTTCTCTAGGAATGAAATACAGCATAAAAATTTAATTTAAATGTCTTACAAGTGGTATTTTCTGATTGAGGTTAGATTTAGGAATGTTCCCAGCTTCTGAACTTTTCCACTTTTCAAGACTTTGGTTTCTATTGTTGTATTGTCAGCTTTTTGGGTTTGATTTTCGTTGTTGTTGTTTTTTACCTTAGCTCCTTGACAAGCCCTAAGACACAGAACCTTCCTGGGCAACAAGAGCAGGGAGCAGGGAGCAGGGACAGGAAACATGTTTCACTGCTAGCTCTTTCTTGAAGACTGGAAGAGGTGCCAGGTTTCTTCCTGGGGTCAAGCGCTCCAGGAGCAAAGAGAAACGTAATTTAATATTAAGATAATTTACACAAAGGCTCTTGCATCATTACGATAAACCCCAGAAAAAAAGGCAAGTTCTCTTCAGATCAACAATTCTCTACCACGATAGTAAAATTCTCCTAGGGAGATGCTGGGTTGGGGAGGTATTCTAGCAGCAGGGCCTTTGGGGTTTGTTACCCGCTTTGGTGAGGAGTGAACGTTTAACTTCCACACAGGACCATCCCTGCGTGGTTTTCCCTATTACTCTATTTTCTCTATTTCCCTATTACTCAATCTTGAATCTTACACGTTAATTTTCATTCTTCCTTTATGAATGCTCCTTTTATTGGCAGCATCAAAAGCTTTGCCAATTCTTTCGAAATCCAGCCTCTTCTGGGTTTTAGGTGGTTTGATTTAGTTAGCATTAATAATGTTTTATAATAGTGTTATGTTATAAAATCATGTTTTCTCCTTTTCTATTTAATAATATTTCAGCTTTAAAGTCATGATGACTTTTGCTAAGGTAGGACTCTAAAAACGGCCTGAGATTTAACAATCTCCAGACATTATGAAACACAAAATAAGAGGGATAATCACATGGAATGTGGACAGTCCCCTGGAGGTTCTGTCTCCGTGTGGGGACGGTGGTCACGTCACGTTCTGGGCAGCTTCTGATTTGTCTCTATTTACACGTAGACAGTCCTCTGTGAAAGGAAAAAGAGTAAGAGAAGGACAGGGTCCAATTCCGGCACAGCCTGATTTTGCTGTGTCGCTTCATTGTCCATCCCTCAGGGGGCCCTTCCAGCCCTAACATTTTAGGACTATGGAAGATGTATCAGCAAAATTACTAAGTGATTAGTTCAATTGTCATATTCTCTTTTTCTTTAGGAGTAAATTACACCAAACAGATACTTTGGGAAAAAAGGTCCATGCTCAGTCAAATTATTTTGTTACCCTAATTATTTAAATCCAGAAACTGTTTTAGAAATAAGGATTGGTTTGATTCAATGGTTTTATATGTAAATCGATTATTGTACGTTTTTTAAGAACAAAGATTTCTGTAAGTTGTAGAAAAATGAAATGCTGGAGTTGTGAAGGACACTGATCTTTCAACTGAAATGTGAAAAAGGCAAAAGGGCAAAATAATAATTCTGCAAATAGGCACAGCAGCTCCTTACCAAATGTCACACAGCAGCTAATGTGGGAAGTGCCTCTGAAGGGCGAGGGGCCCAGCTGGGCAGCGCCTCTGAGGAGACAGCAGCGCTGCTGGTGACGGATGACATTTGGTTACTGATGCACTAAGGAGCCGGAGACAAGGGTTCAGCTGGGGACACTCAGCTGGAGTCTATTACATGGACATAATGCCCTGGGTGACCAGCTCAGCACCTAGAGGAATAAAGGTTACGACAACGATGTTTTTCATGATAGTGGCCTGGAAGAGTTTTCTCATTTAAAAGCAGTCACTTCTGACCTTTCTCTTGAGCAGAAGGATGATAGACCTTGATAAATGAGAAACAGGTGAATGAAGACAGGACGCTTCCTTCAACAAACAGCAGTTTTATTCCTGTGCTGGTGAGAAGGTGCATAAGATATCATACGGATTTTCTGACCACGGTTATAAGTATGAAATTTATTAAGCAAATACATAATTTAAATAGAAAGACCAATGAAGTTCTTTGTTCAAATAGAGTTGGTTAGAAAACAATATTGTGGGGAAGTGTATAGTATGAAAAAATAGAATCATCTACTGCCATTTTAAATAACCAGATTTGCAGAGAAAGAATACATGATATTAAAATCATAAAAGTGCTCTATTATAGAACATAATAAGTTCAGCTGCTGGATTTATTTACATTATTTATTTAAGCTTCACCTTAACCAAGGGACAGCCAGATGACCCTCCATGGACAATGGAGGTGTTAGACTCTGACCACCTAACATCCAAAGTATTGGGTCAGATGCATTTCCACTCAAAAAGTGTACATTGAATGCCTATGAGCACTAGTTTCTACAACATAGGAGTAGAGAATAAACTCATAAAGACTTGGTCGTTGTCCTTGCAGAATTTATACGCCTAATGAGTCCCGCGTGGAAGACCAGCGATCAAGGACTCCTCAGGTTGAGAACATTGGCGCACCCGGCTGTCAGCATGGCTGAGGCTGGGAAATCTCACAAAGGCCACTTCGGACTCTCCCACCAGCTGCAGATGGGACACACTCCAACTCTGCTCCAGACTCCTAAAGCCACAGCTGTCGGTGCTCCTTTCTTGTTGGGACGCGTGTCTACTTACTCAGCTGTTAAAACACAACACTCAAAGGTAACGGAAAGCTTGCTCTTAGGATGAAGATAGTATTACTTCAAAGAAATTACTTAAGGCAAAAAACAGCCGTAATTAACCTTTCTTGTGAATGTTCTAGAAGGGATACATTACATTTGTCTGATATTATTCACAGTTTGAACAACTTATTTCAGTATCTTATATAAGATCAAATACATTGGCATATAGGTTATAAAAATAATCTTTGGTAAATCTGTTAATAGAGCTCTTTTATTTCCATTACATAAACCTCTATTTTAGGAGCATTCACCAACAATTTCCTTATTTCGTGAATGTATCTATATAGACAATCTTTTAAAAAATAAAATGTCTTATTTTTGTTGCCTGCATTTATTCCTAGGGAGCCTCCCTACAAGTCAAGAGTATTCTTTAGGCAGAAATATTTCCATTGCTAGAAACATTTTTAGAACAGAACAGATTTTTGCTATTATCATGGCTGCATCAAATGTTACCCTGCATTTTAACTAAAACGGCCAAACATTTCCAAAGGCATCATCCACTGGAGAATCTACAGTAGTGTGTTTGGAATTCCCAACTCAGTCAGTTGAGTCAAACAGCTGGTCAGTCTCAAAACTAAATGAATCAATTCAGCTGCTTAGTCAGCTGAGTCATCTGGCTGTCGTAGTTGAAGTGGACCCCAAAGGATGGTACGTCCTGAGAGAAACACGACATTTTCAAAGAACCGTCTGGACACACAGGAGGGATGCTGTGTGCTCTTCCCAACGACGTCTGGTTAGATCGGCTTTTCAAATATTTTCCCTTCTTTGCATCATTTCACTTGCTTTCTGCAGCCATGGTTTACAGATTTTCCTTCCAGGTGAAACATCCTTTGAACACTTGATGAGATTTTAAATCTCAGGTTAAAAATACTCAGAAACTTCACAGGTCACGTGGGCTGATCATGGCTGTTTCCACCCTAACTCTTCAGGGTGAGGGAGGGTTGAGGGCTTGCTCACAGCCACCGAGGGGAGGCTCAGCCATTCCTTCCTGCCACTCTGTCTTGACTCATCGCTTACTTTCATTTCCTTGGTGAAATGGAGCCCAGAAAGTCCTTGCACTGCCACCTCAGACAAGCAGCTGATTACCTCTTGTTTCTACCAGGCCCACGTGTGTGAACGAAAGCTCTCGGGCACCCCGGAGTTGGGGCTCAGAGGCTACCTCGAGCTATCTTGCAGATCTGGCGGGTTGATGACTTCAGGATCCCAACCTCAAAGACCCAAAAAAGCTAGGTAAATGGGAATTTAGTATATGGCTGGTGATTTTCTTGCAAAAGGTAAAGAGAGTGTTTAATATAACAGCTGGATCCTGAGACTAAGGAAGAGAATCAGAGTGAGAAGTACAACATGGGAGTCTATTTTTGTTTTCTGGACATCTGCTTAGTGGTTTCATGTTATTTTCACATGTCATTTTGGGCTTTGATCCAAGAGGTAATAGCAAAATTAATTAAAGACCTTCCCAAATAAAACTGTCCCCATAATGTCTGTGTGCTGTGCCGTTTTAGTATTTAAAAGGAAATCATGGTCATTTCTTCTATAACGTGGAGCCTGAAGACTATGCGATACCAATGGGAATAAGGAGATGAGATGACCGGAAAGTAAAATCACGTTTGACTGGGAAAACAAACGTATTCAAAAGGGAGGAGGGGACAAGCAGCGAGAAAGAGAGACTCAGAAGTGTTAAGAGACAGCGGATGACTTAGGTCAAATACATGCAGGCCAGACAGGGAGACCGGCCTTTGAAAAATCTGACTCAGGAGCTGAAAAATTGGCTGGTGTCCAGAGAACAGAATGATAACATGAAATTGATTTAATGGGTAGAGATTAAAGGAGGTAATTATAAAGAACTTGGATAAATAATTATTAAGATGCAAGACAGGACTCTCGCAAGATTTGCTAGCTCAAAAGCATTTTGAAGACTCGGTGATTAAAGCGTATGGCACAGTGCACAGACAGGAGGCCCACCTTGATGGGAGACGGAGTGTTTACCAAGACATCAGGCATGATGGAATTAAATTAAAATACATCCAATTGAGGTGAATGTCAAGGAAACCTTTTCTTTTTCCTTCCTAAATTTAATAAATAGATAAACTAGATTATGTATTTAGTCTTTGGCAGTGGCGGGAGGGAAGATACTGAAATATTTGTTGCTAAGGAGATTTAAAATTAGACAGGTGGAGGGTAGGAATAAGTATTTCCTGGATTAGACGAAAAGGACATAACAACAGTTTTCCCTTGTCGAGTCCATTTCCGTAACTCTGATAGCACCCCAGGTACGTCAGGGTATGTGAGCGCTATTTACTCTTATAGGTTGTAGGTTTTTTATGGTTTTAATTTGTGGTTTGTGCGATTAATTGCTCTCTTATAGATCAGTGGTTTGTACTGAAGCAGCATCGTTGGAAGGCTGCACTGCCCTGGGCCGCTCTGTTATTTCACTGCCCGCTGAGGCCCTCTTTCAAGCTTAACTGAAAATAGTAACAACCTTTGCTTAGTATTGTGATGCATTCTCTTGATTGAGTAAAAAGGTGGAGTTGCCAGGACAGGGCCTGGCAGGTTGCAGGTGTTACTAAAACTTTTCTGAATGAATGAAAAGCCAAAAGTGAATTTCTCTTTCTGTGGATTAATGTGCTTTGTGCTGAGCAGCATTAGTTTGCAATTCTGTTTGGTTTTCCTCTTGCTTTTTCTTTCTAATGCAGGAAAGGTCTTCCTAGTGGACACCACATCTCCTCGGTCTCTGACCTCTCTTTTCTCCCTGGGGGCATGTCTGCCACCCTTACAGATGTGTTGTTCCTTTCCAAATCTGGAAGACCCACCTCGTTCCCTGAGACAGGATCCGAGCCTGACACAGTCGTTTCACAGGGGCGTTGCGCACCATAAACCTGGGACACCCAGGATTCCTTTTATTACTCTCCACAGTCATTCCTACAAAGTTTTTCTGTTTTTATAAACTTCAAATAGCTCTGGAAATTTTTCCGGTTTGGGTGGAGACTTACACAACTATAATGAACTACTTTAGATATATTTAACGCTTTTCAATTACTATGCCAGTTACACTCACTATATTACTTATGAGACTTTATGTATGCAGCAGAAATATATACTTTGAAAAGAAATGTACTCTATCTGCAAATGAAGCTGTGAGATCAACAAGCTTGATCTCTAATTCTTAAGTTTATCACAGAGAAATTTGTAGTGAGAAGAAGGCAAACATGTCTGGCTCATTTCTCAGGTGGCCATGAGGGTTCTGTACAGACGCCTTTCAGATGTTCCCCAGGAAGACTTCGAGCCAGACCTGGAGGAGGGCAGTGACCACGTTCCGACTCTGAAATCTGTTGTAGTCAAAACAGCACAGAGACTGGACATAAACCTGGTAGGACGTGGTGACTTTTCTACTAAATGCAGCTTAAGTGACTACTTGATATTTGACCTCAATGATTTACTAAAAAAGTTTTTTGGAGAATTTTATACGAAGCACCTCTGAGTTTTCGTCTTCATTGTTTGGTTTTTCAATGAACTAGATATGATGTTTGTAGATGTTTCTGTGACGATGTTGACATTTGGTCCTCTGATCAGGAGTTTAATCTGCCACCACCATCTTTTTTTCATGGGAAAACCAAGTACGATTGGCCTAATTTTGACTTTTCTGGGAACGCAGCCCACAAGCAATCAGACAGAGGCGAGTGTGTGCACCTCGACCGGCACCGTCACTGTGGCAGGGCAGGCAAGTTCACACGACACACTCTGAAGGCAGCGAAACATCTCGTCACTGTGGGTGGGGCTCTGCATGTGGACGATGCTTCCAGTCAGGGTCCAGGCCGCTCCCCTCTTGAGACAAGGAGTTCATCACTCGGGTTTGGACACTTCTCCATCAGAACCTCAACCCTGCAGCCAGGACTCCACAGCAGGTTACATGGCCCCGAGCTGACCACGGCGGCTCGAGCCTCTGGCGGCAGAAAGGGGAGAGACTGACTGGTTGAGGCACAACCACCTTCTTCAGCTCTGGGGCTGCCTACCCGCTCCCCTCAGTCATTTTTTGACTGTTATATTTGCCCAGTAGCATCTGGGTCAGCTTTGGATGCCAGGATCCGCAGGGCAGCAGGGCAGCACGGCCGGCTGTCCCGAGTGCCCTCCGCCTGGCCCTTCCTCCTGCCCAATAAGTTTCACGACAGGTACAAACCGTGGCCCCAGGGCCCCTCTGCAGCTACCTCCACACACGTCACCAGCACTCCCGTCACACAGGCCAGCCAGTTTATGCTGAACAGCCCATGAACACGTCAGTGTGGAAAAATAGCATCATATAAAGATTAACATCAAACATTGTGAAAAATACATATTTACAGAAGAAACTACAAAATACAACTATGTACAATAATCTCTGTTCCCTTTAAATTACATAAATTCTTTGGCATTCTCCAGATTAATAAATTATACACAGTATCAACAGAAATAGCTGGCACCTCTGTAGGGCATGAAGCAAGTCTGTAAGAAAGTCACACAGTGAATAGTTTTTATCCAGGAGATCTTCAGACACATTCTCAATGCCTTGAGTAGCCCGCGTCTGGAAGGAAGGACACGGTTATTAGAGACTGTAGCAGGATGTGTCACAGTTGTTTGTTCTGTTTATGAAAATCACAAATGGAAAAGACTAGCAGAAACGACCAAAGCTCAACGTGGTTCAGGATGAGGCCGTCCCTGTGGGGCCAGGTCATTCCATCAGACCCACAGATTATGAGAACTGAAAGGGACTAGGGATTCTGTCCATCCCCCTGGTTTTACAGATGAGCCCACAGGCCCAGAGAGGCAGAGTAACTCACTCAGGGTCACACAGCTGGATAATGCTAGTTAGTTCCAGAGCCAGGACCTGAATCCTAACTTTCAGATGCCTGAAGCTAACCACACCACAGTTAGCTTCTTTCAGGGACACCAAGATTACTCTAAAAAGAGACTCTCAAACATTTCAAAACAAGACAAAGGAAACTCCAAGATCCCCCAGAACCCCCTCCTTCTTAGAGCTTCTTAAAGAATCTGACATGCAAAAACCTTAATTTACTATACAGATAAATTAGGGGGTAATTATTCACAATACAAAAGGATTATCTGATTTACACAGGACTCCTTTAAATAGCAGCTCTCACATGTGTTTGTGCTTTACAGATTATTAACTATTCAGCATACTGGCTGGTGGGTGGGTACAGAGGGTGCAGAGAACTAAATAAAATTGAAGATCATTCAGAAATGGACATAAAATAGCTCTGAAATAATGTTTGTCAGAAAAAAGTGATCTGATCTATATGCCCACGTGGCGAGGGCCTGAGACCTCTGCCGACAGCCGTGCGAGGGTGCTGTCTTGAGTGGATCCCCAGCCCCCTCAGCCTTCAGGTGACTGCAGCCCTGGCCAGGGTCTTGACTGCAACCTCCTGAAAGACCCTGGGCCAGAGCCACTCAGCCCGAATTCCTGATCTACAGACACTGCGAGATAATAAACGTTGAGCTAAGCTGCTAAGTTTTGGGGTAATTTGTTAGGCGGAATAAATAACTAATACAATGTAACTTCAAATGTGCAATTAGCCTGTGTGATAAGTTAGGTCTTAGTGATGGTCCAGAGTAGGAAAGGCGTGTGGACCCCTCAAGTCAAGTAATTACTGTCTGATCAAAGCAGTGCCTTATAAAGTTTATACGTTTTTTTCTACTGAATATTTCATTTAAAAAGTGCTACATGCTTGTTCTAGAAAATTTAGAAAATACATAACATGGAAGAAAAATTATCATTTTACTGCTCAGAGAAATTCGTTTTATTGTGGTATGTATCTTTCCAGTCTTTCTTTTCCCCCACGTATTTTTTTTTTGTTCATTTTGCATTCTGCTTTTCTTATTTATAAGCATATCCATATTATTATAATTTCCTCAAAAATATCATTCTTCATGACCGCATCGTATTCTACTGAGTGCATGCAGCATGGTGTACTCAGTCCTCTACTGTTAAACATTTAGGTTTTCCCACTCAAACTGTTAACTATGAAAAGCTGCCCCAGTACTTGGGGTGGTAGTGGAGATACTGGCTGACAAGACAGGAACATACCAAGGACCTCGATACATATGGCCAAGTTCTCCTCCAAAGGGATTTTATAACTGAAGCTCCCAGCTATGATTTCAAACCACTCTCCCAGGAAGGGCTCAGAAAAGGAATGTTAAGCAGAGTCCTCACGAGAAGGCGTCCTAGGCCAGGCTGGCTCAGTGCCCGTTGTGGGAGTCCCTCCCAGTCTCTGCTTCCCCCCTGCTGCCCCTCGTGAGGCCTTCCCTTGAGCCTTTGGGAAGAAGGGGAGATGGTGGTGCATGCTGCAATGGTTTCCAGACCCACCGCATCTTGGTGGATGGATGTGCAGGTCAGTGAGCAAGCTCCTACCTCTGAGGTGCTCCGGGTTCACGTTCTCATAGATGGGGAACAAGGGGTTCTCCTGCTCGCTCCGCAGCCGCCTTGCCCTGAGGACGTCCCTCACACACTGGTGCAGGTAGACGTACTGACACTGAAAGAGCAGAGACCGCGTCAGAGGAAGGCAGGTTCTCAACATCAGAAAGCTGAGGGACTCCCACAGACATCAACAGAGATGGGATTCGTGTGGTCAGCAAATTCCTGGATCACCACTCACGAATGGTCTCTAGGACGTAGAAGAGTGCGTGCTCTCTGTGATCACTGAGAAGAGAGTGATGGTGACCGGCAGAAAGGAGCTGTTTCTTCATCCTTTACGTGAGTGCATATTTACAGAGTATGTTCTCTGAGTGCCTACAACTCTGTCTGGCACATGGAAGGTCCTCCACGAATATTTATTAGATAGATGAATGAATGCCAAACACTGTGCTATGCATGTTACATAAATTGTCTCATTTGATTATTCTGACAACCTCGTGAAGTAGGTATAATCATCTGTATAAACAAAGACTCAGAGAAGTTCAGTAACTTCCAAGGTCACAAAGCTAAGACCTGGGACCCCAGGATTTGATCCTGGGTGTGTGACCTCGAACTTCATGTTCTTCTCACCTCACCAGTTTTCTTAGATGCATCCTAATTTCACTGCTTTACTGAATGAGAAAATCATTTCACGGCACACCCTGTTGTTGTGTTCCCTTTCTTCCGGGAGTGTAGTGAGAAAAAGGAGGTGTGTACTGGACCCCACTGGACGGTCAGCACTTTTAGAGCAAAGCCAGGGTCTTGTCCACCTTGGTTCTCTCAGTCTCTGAGTCTGGCTCATGGAGGAAGCTCAGAGGTGTTGGCTGACCACAGAGAACGACAGGGGGTTACACGTGAGGACAGACTCACCTGTCAGCTACCTGGGAGCTAACTGCTTTCAAAATAGAAACAAAACAGAAGAGTCAGTGTTTTGGTGACGAAAAAGTCACCACAAAGACCTCCACTGACAACAGATGCTCAGCCACAGGCAGCCAAGGCCCCTTCCTTCCTACCAGCTGAGGAGTCTAAGGCGGGAACGCATGTCCTCGTAATCGCAGTGCTCGGCCTGGGGACCCCTCAGTCACACAGCAACTGCCCAGAGCCCAGGGGAGAGGCTGGGGGAGAGCACACGCCACACCAGGGACCTCGGGCTCTCAGTCTGCCTCCAGCCACTGGGTCGGAATCACAGGGTCCTCGGATCTGTCTCCCCGTCTATAAAACGAGAAGGCCAAGGCTCTTCCACAGCTAACATCCTTTGACCGTCAGAGGGTATAAGACTCTGGGTTGCTATCAGTTAGATGGATGCTGAAACCTTTCCTGGACACTGTGATTACGGTGATGAGTGTGGTCAGCTTCAGAATATTTTAAAGGTTTGAGAATCAAAGAGAGACTATGAGATCTTCCTCACAGACGATCTTTACAAGTGGGCAAGTATTTATTGTCATGAGTTGGCACGTGGCATTGCCCCTGACTGGAAGCCAGCCTGGTCATCGACTCATGGGACTTCATAGTGTGGGTCTGGTATAATCATTAGATTAGGACATTTCAAAGAAACAAATCCATAATAAGTGAGGCCTGCGTTAATCTTAATAACTGTTCTCCCTATTTCTGCTCTCAATCCGGGGTCACTTGTACGAGTGTTTTTTGACACCTCGACCTTGAAGATCCGAGGAGGGTGCTGTCCTGCAAACGGTTGTTGGTTGGGCAGTCGCTTCTCCCCATCTTGAGAACCAGCCACCAGACTATGCACTGACGCTTCCCTGTGTCCTCTCATCCAAAGCGTAATCCATGTTTTCGGTTCTGGGATGTCAGGGTACTGTGGGACCTTAAGGTTCAGCTGTGAGTGAGCTCTGTGCTGTGCCTCATTAATAAATTCTCCAACAACAATCCACCACGGGTTTTGAAACGTTAATACTCATTGATTTGCCTTGTCTTAATATAAATTATTCTTTTCCCAACAGAATGTCCCTTTGAAAATGATTACTACTAAAACCTTCATATTGTTAACGAGCTTCCCATTTTATTCTTAATGACAAGTAGACAAAGTCTAATATAGGAACTTCGGATCATAAAAGATCATTTTTTGCTCTGTTCAGCTAACTGGTGAAGCCTCAGTTCCATTCAATTTCACCAATAGTTGGAGTATTAGGTAATATTTCCTGGATTCTACTTATGGCCTTTCAAGGTCCTTGAGTGCACAGCAGATATGGGAACAAATACCTATAAGGTGACAATCATAGGATAGAACTGTGTACAAAGCTTCACATAAGAAGAAGCCATCAGGTTCACTTTTGGGGAGGAAAGTATCAACTCCAGAGAAAAGGTGACATTTGTAAGAATTTGAACAAAGAAGCGGGACATTCCAAATGATGTGTATGACCTGAAGCACACGTGTATTCTGGAAACTGAGCTGTCTAGTGTAGCTACAATGTAGGATGCGTGGGTCATGGGGAACCCCCAGGACAGCTCCCAAATGGGCGCTGAGATCCTTAGTCCTACAACATCCCACTGTTTCCTTCTCACGAGGCAGCGAAAAGGAGGACACACTGGAAACTCCCCCGTCCGATGCCTCTTCGCTTAGAAACCCTTCCTTTTCGATACATTTATCAAAACTTGTGATGACCTGCGACCCTTCGTATCCCAAATGAGGTGGGATAAAGTTGAGGCTGGCCATCCCAGTGGACCCAGAAGAGTAATACAAGGGGTCAGATGTCCTTCTATCTTTGCTGGAACAGTCGCCCACGGGGCCCAGTGGTGACTCACGCCCCTCTGCTCTCGCTCCCAGTACCAAGTGGGCCATGCCAGCTGGGGCCAGGGCTCCTGAGACTGCAGAAGGAGCCCACCTTTGGCAGAGCCTTAAAGCAAGACAGATGATATCTGGATGTTGTTTGGGATTTCGTTTGATAGAGAAAAAAAGGAGAAAGTTTCTATCTCACTGCAGTTTTATTTCATCAGGATCAAAAGAGTCAAAGCAGATTCCGGCTCAGGAAGGGGACTCTCCTTCGTTTTGTCAGACCTAAGACAACGGGGGTGGGCAGGGTTGTGACAGGAGACTGCAGATATAAGCTGGGGCCGGGTTACTAAGAGGCTCATGAGCAAGGAGAGAGTCGGAACTTCATTTCAAAGCCGTGGAGATTTTTAAGCAGCAAGGGCAGTGGCGGAGAGAGTAACAGAGCAGAAGGTGGGAGAACAGACAGGACTCAGTGACTGCTGGAAGTGGGGGCTGTAGCAACAGAAGTCAGACCCCCGCTCGGGCAGGCAGGGGCAGGGCAAGAGGGGCGGCAGCGTGTCCCCTGGGGCCGGAAGCAGCAAGAGCAGCAGCAGCGTTTGTGGAAGGACAGACGTGAGTTCGGCTTTAAGTTTCCTGAGTGTGAGGTGCCTGCAGGCCTCCAGGTGGAGGCGTCTGGAAGGCAGGGACGTAGGGGAGGATGGAGGCACAAGGTACCTGAAGCCATGGGGGTGGAGGATGTCCCAGGGAAGGAAGATGGAGAGAGAGAAGAGCAGAGCCTTGGGGAACGGAAACAGGAAAAGGCTGAGGAACAAGAGCCATGGAATCTCCAGAGGGGCCAGGGAAGAAGGAGGAGTTACATCTGCGCAGAGGGAGGGGAGGTCGGCACATGCAATTACCACGCCCGGAAGGCGGCCAGTGACAGTCACAGCAGAGAGCCCCTGCTCTTCCCCACGTGTCTCTCCAGAGTCCCGGGCAGTGTACAGGAGTGCCTCACGGCCAGGGAAGCCCTGACAGTCAGCAGGGAACCTGAACACACGCACACACGCACGCACACACGCACACGCACACTCACACACTCGCACGCACCTCCAGACTACTTCAAAGGTTATCACCTCCTCTTCCTAAAATTACAAGTTAAGTACCATTTGAGTTTGTGGAAGTGACAATAAACTAACAAGGATACACTGATGCTGACTTTTTAGCAACATAATTGTAGGCTATCTGCTCATTCATTTAGCAGGTAAGATGATGTGGGGACAGAGAGAAGGACGAGTGTCCCCTCCCCCCCGGGAACTCGTGGTCTCGAGGAGAAAGCTGAAGGACAGCAGTCATGATGCGGTGTGAGGTAATAACACCGCAACCCTTAATGAAGCAGCAGAGCTACGCAGCCATCTGCCCAGGCCGTGAGTGAGGGCTGAGGGGGATGCTGCAGTGACGGTTACTGTCGACGTCATCAGCACTGAGAGACCTGACAGGAAGTGATGCCACAGGAAGCACTCAGCACCACTAGGAAGCACTCAGCACCACCAAGAAGCACTCAGCACCACCGAGAAGCACTCTGCACCACCAGGAAGCACTCAGCACCACAGGAAGCACTCAGCACCACTAGGAAGCACTCAGCACCACCGAGAAGCACTCAGCACCACTAGGAAGCACTCAGCACCACTGACAAGCACTGTGGGGCTAACCAAGAACTTGAACTTAATTGAGCCTCGAGATCTAAGGGCTGCCAACAAAAACCGTGGGGCATCGAGGAAGACATCACCCCCGACAACAAGCATCAGCCATATCCTGAATGTGGGAAATCAACAGACAAAACACACTGGTTTCTTTAACAAATCAGTGTCACAAAAACAAACTGAATTAGATTAAAAGAGACGTGAAAGAGACTTCAACCAAATGCAATGTGTGAACTTTGGGTTCTGATGCAAGGCACGTATAAAAAGTAATTTTTGAGATAATTAGGGGTATTGAAACACTGACTGGATATTAGATGATATTAAGGAATTATGGTTAAAATTGTTAGGTGTGTCAATGGCATTGTGGTCATTATTTTAAAGAGTCCTTATCTGTAAAATATATATATCCACAGTATTTCAGGATGAAATGGTGTGATAATAGGGTTTACTTTAAATATTCCAATGAGGTCGTGGGGCAGGGGAACCGCACTTGTGGGTGTCGATGGAAGAAGAACCAGAACGCTGATTATCGTAGAAGCTGGAGTTTGAGTAGGTGGACGTTCATAATACGTACTATTTTCCAAGTTTTATGTAATTTTTAAAATTCCATAATAAAATATTCAACATGTGGTGCAAGGATTGTTATAATGGAAGTACTCCTGGCCCAGGACAAGGCAGTGGCAGAGGATCCTGGTGTGGCCGTGACACCAGTGTTCTCCCAGCCGTGTCACAGAACACGAGTTCTGCAGGTGTTAACATGTGCTGCCCAAGAAGAGAG